>NC_058062.1:24399561-24747061 GCF_020085105.1 Siniperca chuatsi | reverse complement strand
ACACACACACACACACACACACACAGAGACAGACACACAGACGGACAGAGCGGACAGCAGAGCAGAGAGGCCGCAGTGGAGACAGTGAACCAGGTGAAGTGAAGGGAACATTTTACTCCAGTTGAAGACAACTCGAATAAAAAGTAGAAAAGCGATATTTCCACCTGCTTTGTCTGCAGTTGTTTCACCAATGTTACAAAACGAAACACTGATTCCTTTGAGAACTTTGGCTTCTTTTGTTAATAGAAAAACTGTTTTGTAGAAAAAAGGTGTGGTATTGTATTGACACTCGCATTGAAAAGTACCCAGCCCTGTTCCTGGGGTGTCAATCTCTTAATTGGCAGTTGAACAAAAACATGAGAACCCAACTACGCACAATATCAATTAGGGCTGCCACTATCGACTATTCTACAGATGAATTATTAATTTACACGATCCATTTTCCTCCAGAAAATCTAATTGACCATTTAATTTGAGTTCATTTGTTTTGACAAACTGTATGTCATTGTTAAAACGCAGCCCAAAAAAAATGTAAACAAAGGTTTAAATATTAAAGTGCAAAACTGTAGGTTTAAACTGGCAACTCCAACATGATAAAAATAAACACACTGGCACCGTCAATCAACATAAAATAAGCCCAGATTCTTACCTAAACATTTTCTCAAACGTATTCAGTGGAATTTCTAAGGTAGCAGGCAGACGACTGTATGGCTTTATATTAAACAGCTACAGGGACAAAAGCTCTCCTTACTAATGAACAGACAACACTACGGTTTCAGAAACGCAACATGACGTCACGCTGCGGTGGCCAATCCAGCGATCGGACCAGTCAAACTGCTCCACAGTCAGTAAGCCAACTCATGGACCAAACTATGATAATTCTGTGTCCTTGCTTGGGTTCTCTCATGTACCCAGTTTCAATGTCTGTGTCTGGCTTACAGTCTATGCTGAAATATAGCGACACCACAAAGCGTCCTTTGGTTTGTGTTCCTTTGTTTGAGAGAGAGACAGCGACAGCTGTGATCGAGCTACATAGAGAGTGAGTAAGGAGAGGGAGCGGCAGTAGGAGTAAGTCGGTGAATCAGAACGGTTACGTTCTGAAGCACAAATAAACACTCCTGCACCGCTGCGCTGTTGTCATGACGCAGCAATTACTTAGTGATATTGAAGAAAAACAATGAAAAACCATGTGTCTGTTAAAAATATTGATGTTGACGCATTTTCAGCGATAACTTACTACTACTATTGACAACTCGCGGCAGCCCGAATATCAAATCTGCTTTGCCATCTTTGCTATGAAACCATGTTCCATGTGTGTTACAGGTCAGGCGAGCAAGCTGGTGGCTGTCATCCCCTGTAATGACCAGAGGCTGAGACCCAGACACACGTAAGGAAACAAATACTCAACACTTACACTATATACATTTATGGAGAGATATTTCACTAATACTACGTTCAGACAGAAGACGCGCATGACACAGGTCTAGTGACGTGCGTTCAACTCGCATAGGACCAAAGACTGTATATAAAGATGGACGACGCGTCTCCTCTTCCTCCCACTGTACAAAAATGAAGCCAAAATATCCCGGATACGGGAGCTGCCTTCGTGCACTAGTGACCTCATTTGGAGCCAGAGTCTGCGCAGTAGTGATCGGAGTTGGAGCCGCAGTATCGAGGACCCGCCCACACACCCGACTAGGGCTGGGTATTGGTACTCAATACCTTTTTAAGCTATCGACCGAAATAACCCAGTACCAAGTTGTATCAAAACTTCTCCAGTCAAACTATACCTGCATTTGATCCTTTTTCTACCCAGATCTAGAAAAACATTTGTATTTTTATGGTTTTGCTTGTAGCCAATCATAGCAAGCGTTCTTCGATTTAATGCGATATGAGATTGGCCCTCTACCGCAGCTACAGCTAGCAGCTAGCAGCTACATACAGGCTGTGGTGGTGAAGTCGAGTGCAGTGTAATTGAATGAGTTGGCAGTTCAGCCTGTCAAGATGCCACCAAAAAAAAAAAGAAGGTATCAAATGAAGCACTCTATTGGTATCGGCATCACTTTAAGGGTACTGATATTTGTACTTGTATTGTTATTTTTAAAACAATACCCAGCCTTCCACCCGGCCGACTCGGTCGCACAGGGCTCAGCTGTCACTCATGTCGGACTGTTGAACAGGTGTTATTTTTTCCCCCACTTGTTTTGCACCTTTTTGTTGCAAGTCCCGCCCTACTGTGCTGTGATTGGCTAGTACTTGTTACTTTGACGCATCCCTGTGATTGGATGCTTTCTCCACCGTCCACTGTCACATTTTCGGTCCCGCTTGCAACACTACAGGGAGTGCAGAATTATTAGGCAAATGAGTATTTTGACCACATCATCCTCGTTATGCATGTTGTCTTACTCCAAGCTGTATAGGCTGGAAAGCCTACTACCAATTAAGCATATTAGGTGATGTGCATCTCTGTAATGAGAAGGGGTGTGGTCTAATGACATCAACACCCTATATCAGGTGTGCATAATTATTAGGCAACTTCCTTTCCTTTGGCAAAATGGGTCAAAAGAAGGACTTGACAGGCTCAGAAAAGTCAAAAATAGTGAGATATATTGCAGAGGGATGCAGCAGTCTTAAAATAGCCAAGCTTCTGAAGCGTGATCATCGAACAATCAAGCATTTCATTCAAAATAGTCAACAGGGTCGCAAGAAGCGTGTGGAAAAACCAAGGCGCAAAATAACTGCCCGTGAACTGAGAAAAGTCAAGCGTGCAGCTGCCAAGATGCCACTTGCCACCAGTTTGGCCATATTTCAGAGCTGCAACATCACTGGAGTGCCCAAAAGCACAAGGTGTGCAATACTCAGAGACATGGCCAAGGTAAGAAAGGCAGAAAGTCGACCACCACTGAACAAGACACACAAGCTGAAACGTCAAGACTGGGCCAAGAAATATCTCAAGACTGATTTTTCTAAGGTTTTATGGACTGATGAAATGAGAGTGAGTCTTGATGGGCCAGATGGATGGGCCCGTGGCTGGATTGGTAAAGGGCAGAGAGCTCCAGTCCGACTCAGGCGCCAGCAAGGTGGAGGTGGAGTACTGGTTTGGGCTGGTATCATCAAAGATGAGCTTGTGGGGCCTTTTCGGGTTGAGGATGGAGTCAAGCTCAACTCCCAGTCCTACTGCCAGTTTCTGGAAGACACCTTCTTCAAGCAGTGGTACAGGAAGAAGTCTGCATCCTTCAAGAAAAACATGATTTTCATGCAGGACAATGCTCCATCACACGCGTCCAAGTACTCCACAGCGTGGCTGGCAAGAAAGGGTATAAAAGAAGAAAATCTAATGATATGGCCTCCTTGTTCACCTGATCTGAACCCCATTGAGAACCTGTGGTCCATCATCAAATGTGCGATTTACAAGGAGGGAAAACAGTACACCTCTCTGAACAGTGTCTGGGAGGCTGTGGTTGCTGCTGCGCAATGTTGATGGTGAACAGATCAAAACACTGACAGAATCCATGGATGGCAGGCTTTTGAGTGTCCTTGCAAAGAAAGGTGGCTATATTGGTCACTGATTTGTTTTTGTTTGTTTTTGAATGTCAGAAATGTATATTTGTGAATGTTGAGATGTTATATTGGTTTCACTGGTAAAAATAAATAATTGAAATGGGTATAAATTTGTTTTTTGTTAAGTTGCCTAATAATTATGCACAGTAATAGTCACCTGCACACACAGATATCCCCCTAAAATAGCTAAAACTAAAAACTACTTCCAAAAATATTCAGCTTTGATATTAATGAGTTTTTTGTGTTCATTGAGAACATGGTTGTTGTTCAATAATAAAATTAATCCTCAAGAATACAACTTGCCTAATAATTCTGCACTCCCTGTAGTGACACTGCTAACGTTGAACAGAATGTAGTAATAATAATACAAAAATAAATATTATTAATATAATGATATTATAATATATTTAAATCCTTATATCTACAGAGGGATTCAACCCAATTTAATCTCTTGTTCATTTAACATTTTCCTCTCAGTGCAATATGTTCATTGAATAAAGTTATGGTTATGAGTACATGATTTGCTCAGTCTTGAACCATGTGTTGCCATCAAAAAAAGAGTTAGAGAACTGTTTAATGTATAAGATAACAAAATAGGCAAAAAAAAAGCATTTCAGTTAAAATAACATTTGTTATTTTGTCTAGGGAAAAGGCTATGCTTATTATCTTAACATATGCCCCTCATAAGTATTTGTGTCAGTGTGGTAAATTAACTAATCAAATCTTTCCTATTTCGGAAAAAAGACCAACTAGAAAATGAAGTGATCTTAGGGACACGCCATAGAAATGATCCTAGGTAGGAAGTGAGGAGCAACTGTACGATGCATTGGAGACAGCACTAATCCAAAAATGCACCATTTTATTTATACAAAAATATTATTATTAATAATAATGATAATAATAATAATAATATATATGAAATGGTGTTGTTCTTGTGCTCTCTCTTTCTCAGAACAAAATTAAATAAATTTGAATTAATTAATTTAAAAAAAAGACAACGAAACAGCACTATGCATTCAGCTCATCCCATGTTCACTTGTCGGGCTCCCTTTGACATGGGTATTCTACTTACAATTAGTACGAACAGAGAGTTGAGGTATGACAAATTACAGACGTGTTTTATGTTGTACATTTTTTTTTTATAAATGTTGGTTGTGTATTTCTTACACTGCCTGATTGTCCTGGTTGAGGGTAGTGCCTCTGCAGTGGACAGGTGTATATTTAGCCAGAGCCAGGATGCCATTGTGCCAATATGTGCAACACGTTCACATTGTTCTATTTTACAGTTATTGTTATAAATATTGTTCAGGAATCTTGTTTACATAAAGTGTGGCGTGGGTGGTGCTGGTGTCATGTATCTGGTTCAAAAACTACAAATCCCACATTCCACATGCCGCAATGAGCCAATCACAGTGTTTTCACTCATCACTGTGATGAGTGGTCAGTGTTTTAAAAAGCTGTTTTCAGCGTGTCCAATTTTCAAAACAATGTTTAAATGTTTTAAAAAGCTTTGTTAATATCCTCCGGACCGTAGTGTCTACATACCAGGGTCTTCCACTTCATAGTCCTCCACTGGGTTTCACATCACTATTGCACACAAGGAGAAGGAGCGCGCACACACACACACGCGCGCGCAGTATAAATAAGTATGTAATAAGTTGTTAATAAACAAACATTTTTCACTGTGCTCCTAAATTTCTTTGGGTGCTCCTACATGTTTTTCTTTTCGGAACACATGTACTCCTTGGGGAACAAAGTTAGCGTAGAGCCCTGCTAGTCGACCCGCGTCACACCAACCCTGGCGAGAGGAGGTTTTGAAGCAGGGTCAGCTGACGCATGTTGACCCCCGACGCGGGTCTAACCTGCTGCTGCGTCGGTCTGAATGGGTTATAAGTTATTACATGAACAGGCTGGTCTGAGGTTGTTTCATTGGACTGATATGGACTGACGATGTTTTGATCTGTGTCCTCCTCCCAGGAAGCTGTACGTTGCTGTGTCTGTTGGTGTGTGCCTCCTGGTCAGCTCCCTGGTGTTGTTCTTCCTGTTTCCTCGCTCTGTCCTTCTTTCTCCGGTAGCCGTCAAGTCATCCTTTGTTTACTTCACTGAAGACGATGTCCAAATTAACATCACGGTGGGTAGAGAGAGCGTGACAGAGAGGAGTGAACGGTTAGATGGATGAAGAAAGAAAAGTGAAAGGTGTGGATGGAAGGATTGATAGGATGAGTTATATTTCTTTCGATTGTTGCAGCTCTAAGGAACAATGGAACGTACTCTTATTTAGCGTTTCTCAACGGCAGGACTGTCCCCCAGGGGGGACGTCGGGACGCTCGAAGAAATCATTTGGGGGGGAGGGGTTGTTTAAGCGCAGAATGAGTAGGATTTGTTGGTTGCTGTTTGTAAACACACCATTCAAAGTTGAGAGAGAATTTCCATAACCTCTTTATTTGCATAAAACAGAGACTGAAATAAAAGATGTAAATAAATAAAAATATAAATACAACAACAAAAACATAACTTAGCTCAAAATGAGTCCAAAAATCCGGTCATTCTCTACAAAAGAACATAAAACATTTTTAAGGCGCCATATGCTTGTGAGCTCTTCGACATTGTTGTGCTGTAGAAACTGTAATCAACTTTCAGTCTGGCCTTCATCATCCTGGCAAAAATAGTATTCACGTCAGAATCCAAAGTCCTCTATTTTACTCCTTCTGCTGAGGTAGATAGTCATTTTTGTTTGACCTAAAACAAAATTTAATAACTGACATTTCACTCTTCACTTCTGGCTGTATCTGTAGCCTAGGATGAACATGTGCTTATATGAACCTGACAGATCGAACTCCCAAACAAGAGGCCAGATCTGCCTCGTGGATCAGATGAGGTCCACATAGTTCCACCATGTGTCCCAGCGCGGAGGGTCCCGCTGCATGCTCTGCGTTGAAGTGGCTGGTGCACTACTGGCTCTTTCAAAAGCCAAGATGGGGAAACACAGTTTGTCAGTCTCTCTGTTTGCCGAACATCCCCACACAGTAAACAGTCCATGATAAAACTTTGGGAGATTGCACAGTTTTTGAACAGGTCCATTAGAAACAGCTTCAGTGAGACCCAAGCCCCCACCACGGCTCAGTATGGCTCGGGCTATGGTTCTCCAGACGAGGTCTGCGGGTCTGGCGAGGAGCCTCTGGAGTCAGAAGGTAGCACCCCTGCTGTCCAGGTAAACGAGCCCCTGTCCTCCTTTGACAGAAACAGCACGCTCTGCAGGACCCAGTGCAGGTCCACAAAAGAAATCCGCCAGCAGACGTGTGGGGTGGGGTCCCCACATGCCAGTCGATGCCATAGCATGGAAGACACCAAATTGTTAATCACTAATGTGCAACCTTTAAAGGACATGTGGCAAAATCCGTTTCCATTTTCTGAGTCGTCCTTCAACCTTCTCTGAAACATTGTCCCAATTTTTGCACAAAAAAGAATCATCACCAAGATAAACACCAAGGTATTTAAGCCCTCCCTTGTTCAATATTAACCCCCCAGGCAAGGAATCATTAACAGTTTCAACAAGGACATTAATATCATCTTGTTTTTTGACAAAGACAACAACATCATTAGTGTAAGCAGATCATTTAAAGGCTTGTTCACCACCAGGGAGGTTTATACTACAGATGCAGTCTCAGTTTATGCAGGAGAGGCTCTATGGCCGGAGAGTACAGCATGCCAGATAGGGACCAGCCCTGTCTTACTCCCCTCTGAACTTTAAAAGGAGCACTTAAACCACCATTAATCTTTAGTACACTCTGTGTCACTGTAGCTATGAGACCAGAGCTGAACCCAAAGGCATCCAGCGTCTGCCACAAGTACAGGTGTTCAACTCGGTCAGAAGCCTTCTATAGAAATCAGACCAAGTTCACAACCCAATGAACTGGAGAGGTCCAGAATATCACAAATTAGAGTAATGTTGACAGATATCAGCCTGCTGGGTACAGAATAGGTCTGGTCTCTGTGAATGACCTGCTCCATCACTTTTCTCAGCCTCGTGGCCAACACCTTGGACAGACGTTTGCAGTCAGTGCAGAGCTACTGGCCGCCAGTTCTTAATTTCCTGTAGATCCCCTTTGTTGGGGAAAATGGTGAGGACTGCTCTCCAGCAGCTCAAAGGTAACTGTCCTTTTTAATAAGACTGTCTCTGTGGACAATCAGGAAATCAGGTTGAGGGTAGCGGACGCTAACAGACTCAACAAACTGATCCGTAAGGCCGGGGACATTGTGGGGGTGGAGCTGGACTCTCTGGCGGTGGTGTCAGAGAGGAGGATGCTGGGTAAACTACATGCCATCTTGGACAGTGTCTCCCACCCGCTCCATGACGTGCTGGTCAAGCAAAGGAGTACCTTCAGCGAAGACTCATCCCCCCACAATGCACCACAGAGCGCCACAGGAAGTCATTCCTGCCTGTGGCCATCAGACTCTTTAACTCCTCCCTCTAACATCACTGCAATTACTTGAAATATTGTGCAATATTCTCTGTTTAATACTGCTGTGCAATATACTCTGTTTTCAGTTTAAAATTCCCTATTTATTGATATTTATTCATACTTATATTACTGCTGTGCAATATCCACCATCTCATAATCATCTTAATAAGCTACACTTAACTTGGCAGTACTCATTATTGCACTATTACTTATTACTTATATTATTACATTGTATTATACCGTACATACTCATCAACTGGTAAATCCACTTTTGTACTTATACTTATTTTAGCTTTTACACTTATATCCACTTTGTACTTAATTTATCTGTATTATAGTGTATTTTATTTTGCAATTGATTTGCTTAGTACTTCTATTCCTGTGTGCACTGACGTGACAGTGAGCAGCTGTAACAAAAGAGTTTCAATAAAGGATTCTGATTCTGAATGTATTTTCAACAAGCAACCCTCAATAATTTCTTCAGTGACACAAGAAATGGGTAAAAAAAAAAAAAAAAAACTTTAGAAATCAAGAAACCAACTCCAGCACTGTTACTTCTCTTATGGCTGAGGAAAACTTGTGTTTCTTGTAGAAAAATAACATTTAACTTCCTGAACTTAAACTGAAAAGAGAAGCTCTTGACATCCTCTCGGGCACCAATACTGTCTGAGGAACCCAGCTTTCTGTCACACATGTTAATGATGAAGCTGCATTTCAACCAGACACAGAGGAACACGCAGAAAAAGAGGAAACCCGATACAACTTAACCATCATTTCCAATTTGCGTCCTAAGTTTTTTTTAATATCAGTTTTTGGAGACAAACTTCTTGGTCAGTAAAGGTTGGTTGGCCGGTGCTTTGTGTTTTTCATGAAAAGTCTGAGTCAAGGAACGGTTTTAAATCCGCGAAGAAATCGTCAGCTTTAACTAGTCTCACGCCTTTTGTGTCTTGTAAAAAAAAAAAAAGGCCTTATTTTGGTGGAGTAACCACTCCCCACATCCACCTGTATGTTTCACTTAGTTCCCTTTCCTGCATGTTTATTTCACTGTCCTCTGACTGAGAGAGAGAGCACGGCTGGTTGTTTGACACTTTTGTAACTTGTTCATTGGTTGATTTGTTCTGTGGATTTTCTGTGGAAACTTCCTCATCCAACAACACTCTAGTTGCGGTGTAACCAATATTTTCTTTTGACTCACTTTGTTTTTTCTGCTCACCTTGCTGACTCATTAGACCTTCCATGGCGCCGTTCTCCTGATCGCTGCCATCTCTGTCCCTCCTTCTGTCCGGTTCATCTGTAAAGAGGCTCCGCTGTCGGCTCTGACAGAAGCAGCTGACCGGCTCTCTCCGGGCACGAACAAATCAAGTGTCCCTCAGTTTCACACCCGAAACATTTCATCGTTTGGGAGGTCACATCCACAACATAACCAAAATCATCAACTTTAAACTTGAACACCAAATTCAGCTCCTCATCGCTCTTTTTAAGGACCATGAAAACTTGTCTCCTAAAAGACACGACATGTTTAAGATGAGATTTACAGCTGATGGGGATCTTTACTGGAGACACTGATTGTCCATGTCTCGCCATCTCTTTCTCCAAACGCTCATTTTTCATTTGAAATAATGACCTTTTTGGCAGGATTAACAAGTGACAATACAGGGGTGTAAGTCCCTTAAATCACTGCTCCGCTCTCAACTAGCTGATTCCCTTTCTCTGTACTGTCCAGAACAATCACAGCAGCACTGTTCATTCTGATTTCACACTTTGATACCCAACAGTTTCACCTGCAGCTAGACTACCCTCTTCAACCGAACACCCGACAGGCGGAGAAAGTTTGACAGCGTGTCAGTCTGTGCAAGCCGGCGCTTCCACCTGCAGCCATGCTGACCAGACACGCGGCAGCCTCCGCAAAGGAAAACTCCTCCACCAAACAACACAGCAACAACTACACAAACTGTGAAACGAGAGTAGAGAAACGGGCAAAACAGTTCGACTCCGACGCGCTCTCTGCAGCACTCGCCACGCTCACTCCCAGCACGCACAGAGAGAGCGAGATAGAGGTGGTCGAGCGACCTCGATAGTTAATGAGGAGAGGGAGCGCCGGTAGTGAGAAAACCAGTGAATCAGAGAAATAAAACTTTATTTTCTGATGTCCAAAAACACAAACACCACAGAAACATCTCATATGCACAGTAGGGCGCAGATTCTAGAGACTGTTTTATAACATCTTAGTTCTGATTGTAAGTTAGTTAAAACCACTCGGCGATCATCCCTTCAATCATCGATATAGGATGCATTCGGCACAAGTCTGGCGTGAGCTTACCTCATAGTGAACTCTGATCAGCTGTTGTGGAAGCAAAAAGGTTTCCATCTCGGGGTTCATCAGCTAAGAGTTCAGGGTTAGGCTCAGTGTTAAACCCGGTTTCTGGAATACACCCCTGCTCGCAATGTTTTTTCATAGAGTCCCGCCCTCACAGCCTGCATGCTGTTATTGGCTGGGGGCGACACACCCACTGCCCAACGGTTGACAGCGTCTCTGCAGATACAGACACCGCCACACACTTCTAGTGGGCCGTAAGTGATGATTGAGAGGGATTAGTTTTGAATGAGTCTATACGTGGTTTTTTAGGGAAATCCTACTTATTCTGCTTTTAAACGACGTGGGTCAGATGTGCCCAGCGTTGGCCGGCTTTCTGGGAGAAGACCAGGCTGCTTCTCCTTGCTTCCCCAACAACATATCTCACTGAGCAGGGATTCAGCCAGGTCCTCCACATGCAGTCCAAGTACCCCAATCGCTTGGACTTGATGGCCTCAGGCGCGCTTCGGCTGACTTCTCTGCAACTAGCAGAGAACCACCAAGCGCAGGGCACGCACTAACTTTCAAAGCAATTTAGTTTATTTCCTTCCAAAGTCAAGATAAGTCCTCCTTCTTTTTCCCAGTAGCCTCAGGGTTTTTCCTCGGTAGGCTGCTCTTGTTTTCCGTCGGAACAATTAATAAGAAAGCTTCTTGTTTGGCATTTCTGATGGGCTGCTGTTTCAATAACGACACCTAATTAAAGTGTGAATGTCAAATGCTTTTTTTAAACACTTAATTTCTATTCACATTTTGCTCCCTGGGAAACTAATGATATTCCAAGTTACTGGCATTCAGTGACAGGCTTTTTTAATGATATAACAGAATAATAATCAACGTTAATATTCAGGGAAGACAATTCGCCTACATTTTATTTGATGGACAGGGATGGGGGGTGGTGGCCCAAAAAAGGTTGAGAACCACTGTTTTAGGGCGATGAGTCATGTGTTATAAATCACAACTGTGTTTCCTTGTAGAATGTCCTGAACATCACCAACCACAACTTTGCGGCGGTGCAGGCCTACAACCTGACAGTGCAGGCCCTGAACTTCGACATGGTGGTGGGAACAGTTTCCATTAAGAATGTCGCCTCTGTCAAACCTCTCTCCATCAAAATGGTGAGTCGGCCCAACCTCACAGGAACGGATAGTATCATCTAGGGATGGACGACTATACAGCCTGCTGTATCTTAACGAAAAGGATGGTTAAGAATAGTTTCACTTGTTCACATCATTACTGCAAACACAAGACAGCTGCCATTGTGACATGAGATACAGCAGCATGCTGGTTAAAAGATAATGCTGGTGATATTCTATATTTTAATATTGTCACAAAATCCCATGAGAAGACTTAAACAACACCAAAGTTAGAGAAGCAGCCTTCAGTGTGGGGACGTATTTTCAGTAAGGATATGTAGGAGGAAAACAATGACAGATGTAGAGTCGCATCTACTAAACCTAAATCTGAAACTCGCGTGGAAATAATTACAGCAGTGGAGGATTAACAGTACGATCGATGTGATATAGTGTCGCATGTCCATCTGTCTGTCCTGAGAATCGTCTGTTTTATCTCTTGGCACCAGTCAGCAGCTGCTTTGGGCTCACATGAGTGTAAACAGGGCATTCCTGAAGAAGAGAGCCAAAAAACAAATGTGGATTACTCCGCCGCTGAAAATAGTCCCCAACCAATGCACTGTTTCCTCCTGTTTGTTTGATAAAAACTACAGTGAGCCGCTGCTAAAGATGTACATCTTCAGTAGGAAGCAGTGGCTTAATACAGACTCACCAGCCTTAGCCTGTCACATCCATTTTACAGGGTGGAAGCTGAGACAGAAAGAGACAAGATTTTAATGTACTGTGATATACTCAGAAAAATACTGAATGAACTGCTTGTGCCTCTTTCCTTCCTTCCAGTACTCCTTTGTGATCCCCATAAAGCTGACTGACCCTGACATGAGGTGAGCTGCCAGTGTTACTGCCTGATGGCTTTCTTTCAGAGCCTGTTAAACTACGGAGACTTCCATTTCCACAACAGCAGCCATGTCGTACTCCCCAGCGTGCTGCTCTGACTTTCTCTCTTTAACACAAATACTGTTTTCATTCAATCATTTATGTATAAATCATTTCCAAACGCTGCTGCTTTTCATTTTTTCTGTTGCTGTTAAAGAAATAGTTTGACATTTTGGGGAATACACTTTCTCTTTCTGATGGAGAGTTACATGTTCAGATTGATACCACTCATGCCTGTACAGTAATCATAAAGCTGCTTAGCTTAGCATAAAGACTGGAAACAGGGGGAAACATTAGCCTGGCTCTCTCCAAAGGTAACAAAATACACCTACACCCACCAGCACCTCGAATTCTCACAAAGGAACGTTATATCTCGTTTGTTTAATCCAAACAAAACCAAAGTGTAAAAGTGACAATTGGCCATTGTACGGTGGGTTATGTGCCAGACTATTTCTAGGCTGTGATCAGCAGCCTCCTGGAATCTCTGCTGGTTGCCTGGCAACTCATCCTAGTCGAGAAATAAAACGTGTTCATTAGCGGGCTTTAGAGGTGCTGGTAGGTTGCTGTTCCAGTTGGACAGAGCCAGGCTAGCTGTTTCCCTCTGTTTCCAGTCTTTATGCTAAGCTAAGTCAACCTTTATTTCAAAGGGAAAAACAATATTAAATGTTGTGTGGCGAAGATGGATTTCACGTTACTGTGTCTGTGCTCCAACCGTTGAAGACATTCACACGGAGCTCTTGGCGGAGCACAAGCTGAAGAAGCATGTAGTAATGGAATGATGATTAAGCCTTGTCTCAGCTCCGTGTACCAGGGGCACCTGTTGGTTTTGAATCACACTGTGTGTGTGCTGCAGCCTGGTAGAGCCTGTTCTACCGGCTGACCGCCACTACAGTTAGCTTTGTCCTCCTGGAATACCAAGAGTTTCTGTTTAAGCTTAGTGTCCATCTGTGTGTTTAACATCTGCTTAATCAGTTCCAAACATGTGTTGTCAATGTATGGTAATATTGTCATTATTATTGTATAATGCTCTACATGGCGTGTTTTTAAAGACTACCACTCATTAGCAGGTTTTTTTGCCTGTTCTCTGTTTCTCTGCAGGAACTACTGTCGGAAAGCTTCGCTGCCTGTCCACATTCTGTACCTGCACCTACAGTGAGTATCGGCGTATGCTCAGTATGTGTCGGCGTGTCTGAAGATTCATGCGTAGTGTCAAGGCTAGAGTACCAGCTGGGCACAGTGGTCAACTGCTCTTGGTTCACTGTGTTTTAATTTTCTTGTACGTAATTTGATTAATTACAAATTTGTTTAGGAATTGAACTAAGATCATTTTACTTTCAAGTAGCGGTAATGCTAGCTGGCGGCTAATTTAGTTCATTCCACATGATGGCGCCGACTATTTACTGGCGTTTACCAGCCCGTTGGCGCTTTAGACGCAGGTAACTAGGGGAGACCGGGCAATTGTAACAAACAGTGTTAGAGTCACAGTATTGATTGAAATGTTACATCTGCCCCCACCTGCAGGGGCGATTGTAACAACACACCTAACGCCTTCATAGAAATACCGAGGACCACAAACTCCCAAGAATATAGGTATAGTTAAAACAATTGAACAATTAATTCCAGTTTAATTAAAACGGTATAATGAATTAGTTATATGTAAAAATAACATTAAGTATGTTGATTTTCAGCCTGGATGTCAGTATTTAAAGTTAAGACAGCTTCTGATTCATACACATTGATTTTGAAAGCAGGAGAAATTGGCTCTTGGCAGGAATTGAACCCGGCTCCCCAGATTGATCGCAGACCATGTGCTGGTGAGATTCATGCTTCTGTTGGCGCGTGCAGGCTCGAATGAAGCTGCGAAGGCCGTCTTTTGACTGAAAAAGTTGTATGTTGCACACATGTTGCAGGGGAGGTTTTTAAAAGCGCTCTGTATATTTTGCTGCTTTTTTGTCCTTTGCCAATCACATGCGTGATTATGGCACAGTATCAGTATTACATAATAACCTGAGGAATAACTCATGATGCAGATTGTTTTCATTTATTTACAGTACACTGTAGGTTTTTATGGTGTTTCAGCACAATTCTTAAAAGGATCAAAACGAGGCCTCTGGTGGGATTTTCCAGATGTTACATCTCAGCACAAAGGCAAACCGGCTTCAATCGAGACTGTGGAAACAGTGTAAAGCTTTTAAATTTCTTTTAAAAGTCTGAGGGCCCTGTTTTAATCGCATGAGCGCAATGACCGGTGCAGAGCGCACGGACTGGTTCATGTATGTGCAGCAGTGCAAAGAGCAAAAGGGCTGGGTGCAGCAGAATTTAGATCAGAGGGCGCGGTGATTAATAAATACACTCTCAGCCAGTCACATCACTGCTCTCATTGGTCTGAAGCAGCTGAGCCAATCACAGTGAAGCATGAGGACAGCTCAACAAATGAAGAATCGGCTTGTTGTCTGGGACGCGCCCGGCGTGAACAAACCTGCAGCCAGAGGCGGCGGTGTGGCTTTTACTGGTGACCAGTACACTGATGATAGAAACCAATAATAAAACATAGTTTATATGATCGCATCAATCTGATGCTACTTCATCAGCTGCGTCATCATTTTTCTGTATTTCTCGTTGAAATGTGACACAGCGGTGTTTGCACTGTAATGCATTTCAAGAATAAAACGTGAAGTGCCGTGACACCCCCGGGTGTAATCAAGGTGCACAGCAGGGACGCTGTGTGGAACGGCGCTGCGCTCAGATCTCTCAGCATGTGACTGAACTGAAGGAGAAACCTTTCCCCTGTGGACAGCAGATACTGTTCGAATCACTGATTCACTCCTGCAGACGCTCCCGCTGCAAACACATTAAACGTTCTTTGTTTTCAGGCCGATTTAAAAGCATCTACTGGCTGGAGAGTGTTTGATTAAAATAGTTTATTTATGTTTTAAGCATTTGTTAATATTAATATTTTGTTAGTGGCATGGGAGAGACAGTGCTCCAGAAACAGGCGTGGCTCTGAGACACATTTTCCATCAAATCAGCAGCCGCTCTCTGTGCACTGCCTCATGAATGAAGCTCTCCCAGCTGTGCAGCACAGATCCAGGAACAGGATCGGGACAATACCAGGCACGAAGATGGATCCCCGGGTTAGAACGGTAACCCGCGTGTTAAAGCGACGAGTTTCTGTTCATGGCTAAGGTTCGGCTATTCGAAAATCTGGGTCTGACCGTTGACTTGTTTTGAAATGTAATGACTCTTGGTTCTTTTTTCCATTTTGGCTGAAGAGATTCTGAGAATGTTATGAATGACAGACAGTATACACGGTTATACGGGAGTATATGTATTCGATAAACATGAGTTGCAAACAGTAACATTTCTAAACCCTAGAATAAATCGCACCTTTATTTTGAAGGCCGTCCAGATGTTTCAGTCCGCTTCTGGCGGAGGGTCCTACAGGAACGCTACGCTTTCTGCCAGAGTTACAGCACTTCTGGTTATTTCAAAGGAGAGGTTTGTGTCTTTGTTTACATGCATCAGTTCAACAACATCAGAATCAATCATTTGATTCTGATGTTTTCAGGGTCTGTAAAGGTTCTAAGAAATGTCCCCAAAAATCAGAAAATAGGAATATTTCCCATTTTCCACTGCTTGAATCTTTAAGCAGCAGTTATTTAGTAGCATTCTAAGGCTGGTTTCACTATCAGTGCTGAGACTAACGGCAGATAACAGGAATAACCATTTACAGTGTCTGCGTCGACCTCTGCCCCAGTGTTGAAGCCAACGCTCACATGACTCTCGGTGAACGGATTAAACAATCCCCCACAATGCATCCGTCACATTCTTCAGACTGGGTGGGGAGAAAAACATCACTGTGTTCAAAGATCAAATGTGTTACTCCGTGCAACATCCAGGCACAGTTTGAGAAGTGTTGCAGAGTTGTTACTGTGAACTTCGCCGCTGCTGCTAGTTTGATTCGTTAAGACAGCAGTGTAACACTGTACATGTTTGTGGATGCAACTGAGAATGTGTTTTTTGCTTTGTACATACTGTGTGTACACACAAACCTTCTTTGTAAGTTTTATTTACATCGTCTCTCAGTACTGTGTGACTCCGCTACTCTGTCTCTCTCCGCTGCGAGCCCATTGGTTCCTGCTGAAGACGGAAATCTTTAAAACACAGATATATCGTTTCCTGTTTAAAAAGCCTCAGTCCTTTCCTCAAACAGCTGCTCGCTGTGGTTTTTATCAGACCAACAGCAGGAAACAGAGCATCTGTTGGGGACTATTTCCAGCGGCGGATGAATCCACATGTGGTGCTGTAGTGAGTGTTTGGGGCAGCAGGACGGTGTGTGTGGGGCTGAGGCAGAATAAACTCCAGTGTGTGCGGCTCACTGATGGGTTTTAACAGTTTGTGGACAACAGTGGAGGAAGAAGATCCATCAGCTGTGACTCACACACACCTGTTAGCAGATACATTCATACTAGTTTTGGGTCTTTTAGGAAAAATATAGAAAAGTCATATTTATTTGACCTACAGACAGAAATATCCAAATTTGTGATTTAAGAGGAATTAATGTGCTAACCACTAAAACTAGTGTTTTTACATTTCTGTTTGTGTGCGGAGTAAACAGACGAGAGACAGTGTGTTGTAAGGTGTGCTGAACTTTGAACCTGCCGACCTGTATGCATTGTAGCTGTCTACACTTTAATACACTTTACTTTCTTACCTTCAGAGCTTCTGAATTAGATTGTGTCAGGTGTCTACGGATGACCCTAGCGTTGGCTAGTTTCTAACTTGCAGGCCGTTTTGCTCTAGAATACTACGAAAGGTGTGTGGTACGTGCCCCTGGTGTACTGGATTTGATTTATCATTTACAGACTGCAGACGTTACGTTAAACAACCAAGATCGTGTCAAGATTGTAAGACTTCAGTGAGGCACACGCCTGCGTAGTACTGGGCTGACCCCGTATTGTCATTGTATAATTTGCACTCTGACATAAGTAATGGTTAAAAAAATGTAGCCGAGACGTTAAACTGGGATGATTGTTTCTTCTCCTACTCCTATTTCTATTTGACCTGTCATGCTCTGATATGTCCGCTTGCTTGCGCGATTATATTGTCTGGAAATTCCTAATTTTTCTGAACGAATAGTCTCAGAAGAGACAATAATAGTCTCTTTTGGCTGGTTAAGGCTTCACAGCTATCAACATCTTTTCAAACTAGCTGAAAATCATCTTTTCAAAAATCTAATTGGCTTAAAGTTAATTATTATGGAGGTGTAAACAATAGAAACTATATAAATATAGCTGTGGTGGTAGGTTAGTGTGTAGCCTAAGTGAAATCGTGTTCCTTGGTAAACTATGTGTAGGCAGGGGGAAGACAAATGGACAAACAGACAGAAATGACCAACTAACAGTATTGGCATCTGCAGATATTTTTGGAAAATTCTGTTATTGGAATCAAGAATTTTCTTATCAGTGCATCCCTCACTTCTTGTCTGTTTTACTGCTGCACGCAAATGATGTACGATAATTCATTGTGTGAACAGCAGTGATTCACATCTGCCACATGTCGGTCACCGAAGTGGTCTGTCTTTGCCCTGCTTCCAGTCTTTGTGCTAAGCTAGGCTAACCACGTCCTGACTCCAGCTCTACTTCTGCTACTGAGACTGATATTCTTCCTCTCATCTAACTCCTGAAAAGAAAGCAAATAAGTGTATTTCCCAAAATGTTGAAGTGTCTCTTTAAATCCAAGCATTGCTAACCGGCGCTCCTGTAGCGCTCCTGTAACGCTCCTGTAACGCTCCACTCCTGTAGCGCTCCTGTAACGCTCCGCTCCTGTAACGCTCCGCTCCTGTAGCGCTCCTGTAACGCTCCGCTCCTGTAGCGCTCCTGTAACGCTCCGCTCCTGTAGCGCTCCTGTAACACTCCGCTCCTGTAGCGCTCCTGTAACGCTCAGCTCATGTAATGCTCCGCTCCTGTAGCGCTCCTGTAACGATACGCTCCTGTAGCGCTCCTGTAACGCTCAGCTCATGTAACGCTCCGCTCCTGTAGCGCTCCTGTAACGCTTCGCTCCTGTAGCGCTCCTGTAACGCTCCTGTAACGCTCCGCTCCTGTAACGCTCCGCTCCTGTAGCGCTCCTGTAACGCTCCGCTCCTGTAGCGCTCCTGTAACGCTCAGCTCCTGTAGCGCTCAGCTCCTGTAGCGCTCCTGTAACGCTCCGCTCCTGTAGCGCTCCTGTAACGCTCCTGTAACACTCCGCTCCTGTAGCGCTCCTGTAACGCTCAGCTCATGTAACGCTCCGCTCCTGTAGCGCTCCTGTAACGATACGCTCCTGTAGCGCTCCTGTAGCGCTCCGCTCCTGTAACACTCCGCTCCTGTAACACTCCGCTCCTGTAACGCTCCTGTAGCGCTCCGCTCCTGTAGCGCTCCTGTAACGCTTCACTCCTGTAGCGCTCCTGTAACGCTCCACTCCTGTAACACTCCGCTCCTGTAACGCTTCGCTCCTGTAGCGCTCCTGTAACGCTCCTGTAACACTCCGCTCCTGTAACGCTCCTGTAACACTCCGCTCCTGTAACACTCCGCTCCTGTAGCGCTCCTGTAACGCTCCTGTAGTGCTCCTGTAACGCTCCGCTCCTGTAGCGCTCCTGTAACGCTCAGATCCTGTAACGCTCCGCTCCTGTAGCGCTCCTGTAACGATACGCTCCTGTAGCGCTCCGCTCCTGTAACGCTCCGCTCCTGTAACACTCCGCTCCTGTAACGCTCCTGTAGCGCTCCGCTCCTGTAGCGCTTCACTCCTGTAGCGCTCCTGTAACGCTCCGCTCCTGTAACGCTTCGCTCCTGTAGCGCTCCTGTAACGCTTCGCTCCTGTAGCGCTCCTATAACGCTCCTGTAACACTCCGCTCCTGTAACACTCCTGTAACACTCCGCTCCTGTAACACTCCTGTAACACTCCGCTCCTGTAACACTCCGCTCCTGTAACACTCCGCTCCTGTAACACTCCGCTCCTGTAACGCTCCTGTAACGCTCCGCTCCTGTAGCGCTCCTGTAACGCTCCGCTCCTGTAGCGCTCCTGTAGCGCTCCTGTAACGCTCCGCTCCTGTAACGCTCCGCTCCTGTAGCGCTCCTGTAACGCTCCGCTCCTGTAGCGCTCCTGTAACGCTCCGCTCCTGTAGCGCTCCTGTAACGCTCCGCTCCTGTAGCGCTCCTGTAACGCTCCGCTCCTGTAGCGCTCCTGTAACGCTTCGCTCCTGTAGCGCTCCTGTCAGAATAATTCTGCTGCGTTTTGTCATCCTTTCTCTGCAGGATGTCTATGAAAGTGTACTACCTGGCCCACTATGAGCAGCTCTCGCTGGAGACATACGAGTACATCGACTGTGGAGCAAACAGCACCATCCCACACAGTGTGCAACCCCCACCCCCCTGATGGATGGATGTTGGATGGATGGACACAGAGACGAACAATTACTGTGGACGTGCTGTTGGGGAGGGCTTTTCCCCATGAACTGTGGATAAGATATAATGTGATTCCATTAACTCTCGTCCTGGATGGATGGACGAAGGCCTGGATGAAGAATGGACTCTTTCTACCCCACCCTATATATGAGAGCATGGAGGAATGATGATGATGATGATGATGATGATGATGATGATGATGATCATGATGATTGATGATGATAATTAATAATAATTAATAATAATAAACTTTTTTTATACAGCACTTTTCAAAACAAAGTTACAAAGTGCTTTATATGGTTGAACCCGGAGGCAATGAGGCAAATAAAATCAGACAATTAAAATAATACTCAAATAAAATGGAATAAAATACCAATACCAACAATAATATAGAATAAAAACCGATAACAATAGAACAGATAGGACTTGTTGGAAATAAAACCGTGTGCTCGCACTAATCCAAATCTTTTTAAAGATCAGTTTTGAGAAGTGTCGGGTTCAGATGCTCCACTCTACCCCGCTGTTTGGAGTTCCTCAAGTTAAAGCAGTGAGGATATCATGTCATGTGGTACAGTAGATGTGTTGTAATGTAAATATTGTCAAGTGAAAATTGCAGCTGTGTTAAAAATACGTACAAATGAAATTATGATACATTCTTTTTATTTTTCTGCTGCCCCCGGATGGTGAAAAATGATTTAATGCAGCTTTTAAACAAGCTGTCCCACTTGAAATTGTGAATTTCCAGCGTTGGACCTCCCAAATGGGAGCAAATCCCTGCAGCCAGGTTCCAGTGGTGCCAGTGGTTTTGGAATGGCGTGTTCAAAGGTCATATATGGGTATAATGCTCAGGTGTCCACATACTTTTGGCCATTCAGTGTATGTCCAGCTTACACTTTGGTTAATTTTCATTTATCTACAGATCTTTCTTAACTCTCCGTTTGCTGGTCTGCATTCTTGTCAGAGATGTAGACTTCCCTGCACGATGTAACTGTTGCACTCGCTCAAAGAACTAGAGCGACGGCGAAGCCTCAGCTGAGCGCCGATGAGCAGCAGCTGGTTTTATGTGATGTCGGTGGCACCCGTGAGCTGTGTGGACGTACAAATATCTTCAGTGGATCCAGCGATGCACTGAGTTCGTCTGGGTCACAATGGATTCCACTGGTTTTCTGTCAGACTGTACTCACGTTGAAAATATTGACACTGTACTTCAGTAATGTGGTAGTGTCGTCCAAAGATATAACAGATGAATCAAGAAGGAGCATGTTCGCCCTCATGTTTACTGCAACTTCTCACGCGTTGTCAGATGTAGTTTACAGGCGCAGCGCCTGTTCCACCCGACCGGAGGTTTCCCACAGACACTGCACACGAAGCAGGCGGACACAACTAAGCTCTTCACAGCCGGCAGAAGTCAATGTGGACTAAACTGGATCACTTTCATTCAAAGACCACATCTTTCAGATCTCATGAACCAAAAACCATTTTGCACGTTAGATACTATTGTAAAAACAGAAAGGACCAAGAATTATGAACATTTTTCATCTTGTACTTATTCTCCTTTATTGCAATGTTCATCAGGCCACGAATAACACACTGATCACTCCCCTTTTTTAAATGTGATTAGCCCAAAGCCACACAGCTTCCAGTTTTCCTCAGCCGCTCTCCCGCTCAAGGGGATTGTGTAGATGCAATTCTCATGACAGCCAAAACAGACTGGACTCCTGTCAGCTGTGTACATTTCCCGCTCGCATCGACACAGTTGGTCACTGGGTAAATCAGTGCATGCAGAATACTATGAGCGGCGCAGGAGAAGGCCAGCATGATGTGATTGGAGTGAGTCACTTCCCTTCTGTGTTCAGCACTGCAGGTATAATGCTGAGGGAGAAGCAGGGGCTGCAGGAGGTGTCAGTGTGCGCGGGGGTACGGCGGAGGGAGGGGAAGACGGGGAATATTTCATGGCGTCGATAATTCAGACGCCCCGGAAGGAGAACAGGTGAGCCTTCTTAAGGACTACAGCACACAACAGGTCACATACACACTGCTACACATTACAGCACTGTATCCCTGTAAACATTCACGGACCGTCCCAATTCGGATTTTTTCCCACTTCGACTGTAGAATTGTACCACTGCCCCACTCTGGTAGCCGGAGACGGCGGTAGACAACGTGGTGAGAGCAAGAAAGATTCACAGTGCTGTTGTACAAGATGCTGGCACCTTTCAGAGCATGGCCTCTGAGAGTCCCAACCGCAGACAGGGTGCTGAAGAGGCTGCTCAGTCAACAGTGAGGCGAAGCAGCGACGGTACCTCGCTGTGCCGCTGAGGCCGGACAGTAGTGTTGGTCTTGTATGTGTGTGAGTACACTTTCAGACCGTTTAACAAAATGTCTGCTGTCACAGTAAACTGTTTGGCATGGTATCCTACACTTTGCAAAATACAGAAACACACACACACACACACTTGTGTATGTCGACGAGGCCGGATTCAACCTGAACAAAATTAGACGCCGTGGCAGGAACGTGATTGGACATGGTGCCGCAGTGGATGTGTCAGGCCACATGGGGGTAATATCAGAGGCGGGTGTAATCCACCACGTTCCTGCCCACCGCTCCACTCTTGTCAGGGAATGGTTTGCTGCCCACCATCGGCTGTTGATGGAGTTCCTCCACCCCACTCATCCTTCCTCAGTCCAATTGAGCATGGAGGTGGAAGGTCTATGACCACCAACCTTACAAAATTCAAAATTAAACAAAATGTTTAATGCCTGTTTTATTTTTCAGTGAAACTTTTTTTTTAGTGCCAATACAACTTTATCCAGTACAAGTGCTTCAATGCCAATGTTTCCTTTTTCACTTCAGGTTTTGTTTTCAACGCCAAGTTTTATTTTTGATCTAAAGTCACTGTCCTGGCTCCTCTTTTGGAGAATGACGTTAGAGTTTCAGGAAAAGCGACTGAGAAGGCGTGTTTTTAGATTCATCCTATTAACTTATTATAGAGCCACAATAATAATTTCATGCTGATGCAGTTTCAACAGAACCAAATGCAGAGCTGCTGTTCAGAGCTTCCAAACGTGGTCCAGTAATCCAGCGAGGCTGTCAGAACAGTGCTGTTCCTCATCTTCCTCACCACTGCTGGGTGTACTGCAAAGACTGTAAGGCAAACAGGCATTATTCCTCTGAAATGACTCAAATGTGCTCTGCTTTTACAGGCAAGTTGTTCTCTCCTAAAATAGCTGGTCCTGCTAATTCCAGTAGAAGATATGATTCCTAATCGATGTCAGTCATGGAAACAAGGAGGCTGAAGACAGTCCAAGCTCCTCATCAGGAAGGTGCTGATACTTACTGAGGATCTGTTGGGGATCTTGGTCCTGTGATGGACAGGTGTCTTCAGGTCGCCCTTACAGTGGGGACACTGGCCTCCAGCTGGAAACACATGAAAAACATGATGCTTGCTTAGCAAATCCTCTTTAGGTTACAGCTGCACCAGCCAAGAGTTTTATATCAACACTGGATCAAATCACTGTGTGTCATGTGAAAGGTGTGACTCATCGTGAACTATCACCATCTCTGCTGTACCCTTAGCGCTGTACAGAGCTTTTTAGTCTCTTAGCGTACTGTTTGGTTGTCGAGCACAGTCAGAGAGCAGCTGGTGAACATAGCGGAGCATCTAGCAGCTAAAGATGTTTCCCTCAGGAGCTCTGGAGACCAAACACAGAGCTGACGGAGAGAAGACCGGACTGACACAAACCCGCCTTCTGATGGAGGCTAATGTTGTTCTGTGTCTGCTGGATGTGGAAATAAGCAACCGTTAGCAAGTCATACAGGGAAGATTTCCTTTGCTAACACTTGTGCCATAACTTCATACGGTATGTCAGATGTTTTGTTTTCAGCTCACCCCTGTCAGGTAAACTTGTGGAGCACATCCGACACCCTGTCTACACCAGATGCTCCAGCCACATTCTTAAGTCCGCGTCACACACGTCTGACAGAACGGATACGCTTCTGTTTTAAAGCAACAGTTTGGCATTTTGGGAAATGTGCTTACTCGCTTTCTTGAGAGTTAGATGAGATGATTGGTACCACTCCCATGTCTGTAGAGTAAATATGAAGCTACAGCTAGCAGCCAGCTAGTTTAGCTTAGCATAAACAGCTAGCCTGACTCACCTACCAGCACAGTCATGTAGCAAACTCTGGACCTCTTGTGCCAACAAATACTCTTGCTCTATCATAGTACTCTCACTATAAGCCTGTTTTCACTGCAAGATCTTAACAACCCCTAACCTGGGGCTTCTCATAACCTGAACATTTAAGACCCTTGTGAGGTTTTGATACAAGCTTCCTCCTTGTGTTTCCATCATATTTTACAAACCGGAACATTTTGGATATATGTCTTTAAAAAGGCAGCAGCAGGACCAACTACTGTGCGGTTTAGCAGGTGAGTGAAGTAAGCAGTTGTGGGACAGAAAAACCTGAGCGACGTGGCACTGTTATTGTCATAGATTTAGTTTGACATGTACTGTACACTGAATCCAGGGCACTGCTGGAATCGACACAAGCTGGTTGGTGGCCCAAACAGTATCCACATCAAACATCATTTTTCAATGCGCACATTGTGATCCTTTATTTGTCTAATTTGTTTCTCCTTGATCATGTTTTCCTGCATTGTTTGGCTGTGTGTTTATCTGCATTTATGCCAGACACTGAGAAATGTTCTGGTCCACCTTTTGGTTTCTAACTTCTGACGTCAGCTGTGTCTGAATGACTCTGGAGCCAGGACAGGACTTTAGATTTTGGCTTTGAAAACAAAACCTGAGCTGAAAAACAAACATTGGCACTGAAACAAGTTCGACTGAAAAGTAAAACACAGGCATTCATAATTGATTTGATCTTATTTTGATATTTCTTGCATTCTGATGTGTTTTTCAATGACAATATTGAGATTTTTCTTCATGTCTGTCTTTTTTCAGTCAGTTTTTTTATGCTGTCAGTTTTTTTCAGTGTCAACTTTCTGTCACCGTTTTGGCGTGGAGAGGAGGGGTGTGAGGGGAGGGGCAAGGAGAGCGTGATTTACTGCATACTCATGGATATATACATGTAGATACCGCATTGGGCTTGTGAGATGCAGCAGTTACTTGCGGTTTGGGAGTTCCAGGTGAACTCGTGGAAGCCATTGCCATAGGTGTGCGGTCATGTCATCAAAATTAAACAAAATGTTTAATGCCTGTTTTATTTTTCAGTGAAACTTTTTTTTTAGTGCCAATACAACTTTATCCAGTACAAGTGCTTCAATGCCAATGTTTCCTTTTTCACTTCAGGTTTTGTTTTCAACACCAAATTTTTGATCTAAAGTCACTGTCCTGGCTCCATAAATGACCTCCTCTCCCCAAATACTAATGCGGGTCTGGACATGTTGGTTTGTCCAACAAGATTTCTTCATTGTTTTGTTTCTTAAAGGAATAGTTTGACTTTTTGGGAAACACGCTTTTTTCTTGCCGAGTTAGATGAGCAGATCGATAATACCCCCACGGCTGTAAATATGACTGTTAATTTAGATTAGCATAAAGACTGGAAAGCTAGCCTGTCTCTGTCCAAAGGTAACACAATCTGCCTAAAGCTTCCTAATTAACATGTTATATAGAAATTAGATCTAACATTTAGCTAAGCTAACCCACATATTGATTGTACAGACATGAGAGTGGTATCATCTCATGTAACTCTGCATAAAAGCCAATAAGCATATTTCTCAAAATGTCAAACAATTCCTTTAAAGTATTGGTTGTACTTTAGTAGTAAAATAGTGGTTCTTGTTGTGATTTTACACTAATCACGATCATCAGCACTGCCAACAACCCCTGAAAGTACCTGAACCTTGCATTAAGTGTCACTTGAGCAGTGCTGAAAATGAGTTCCAGGAACTCGTCCCCAAAGCGGGTGGAGAACAGTGGAAACAAAACATGACATAATGTGTATCTTATCATGGGTTTGAGGGTATGTGATTACCAGCTTCTCACCGCATCTTCAAAACCGGCTGTTGTAAAGAAATGTATGTACAACTTATGTTCATTGATGGATGGTACGTTGTCCAACCTTGTTCTGAATATATCCATGTCAGAATAATGATACCTGTTTGCTCTTGTGTTGTGTTTGAGTCGGTTGCATTGCAGCTGGTCTCAGAACCCTGCAACAGCTGTAAAGAGAGAGGTAAACTGAAATAAACACTCCAAATACAACGAAAGCAGTGGAAAATGCAAAATGTATAGAGACTAAATAATCTAGGGTAGGTGAGACAACGAGACACAGGTGCAAACAATCAAGGAAGGGCCAACAATCAAAACTGGAGGGAACGCAAACAAAGACAGGAAGTAAAACCAAAAGACACACAAGGGAAGGAGAATACTACAAAATAAAACAGGAAATGAAAAACCCTTACTATAACAGATATTCTGTGTCCCAGTGACCCAGTAATACCAGCATCCCGTTGCAGCGGTTTGTAAACAGTTTCCACCGTGGATTTTTTTCATTCAAATGTTCTTATGGAACAAAGGAGATTTTGAAGAGGATAACTTTAAGACTATTACTTTAGGTGAAATCAGTCATTTTGGATGCATTGTTCATTAAAAACTTCCTACTTTTAGTCTTTCTTTCAGGTGCCTATAAGTGACATTTTGTCCAAGGGGTATCTTATCTTGAAATACGTCTCTTTAAAGTTAATGCTACTTAACTCGGTTCTTCAGGTCTTAAAAAAAATATAAAAATAAAAAAAGGTAACCATTAAATCCAACTGAAAAAAGGCCTTCTGGGAATCAGCAACAGGATCCAAGCTGTCACATTCACACAGGAAACAAGTCTGACCCCGTGCCGGGTGTCGCATGTCCCTGCTCAGTTTCCAATCAGCCCTGCTTGTGTTCAATAATATAGTAGACCAGACACACTGCTGGATCACCATCAGCACAACAGTGTATTTGACTCTAGTTTAGGAAGAAATGTCTTCAGATTCCTACAGTACATCCACTGTAGAAGATGAGCGCCTGTTCTTCAGCATCACATTGTGTCTCATTTAAATGTGGTAACATATCGTTTTTGGCTGTACTTGCCAACCTGTGAGCTGTGAGTCGTGCTTTTGGGTTTTTATGAGCCATTACAGTAAACAGTGGTGGAAAGTACCCAAGTACATTTACTCAAGTACTGCAAGTACTTAATTCTAATTGTGAGGTACTTGTATTTTACCATACAACTGTGGTATTACTACTTTTACTTAAGTAAAAGATTTGAGTACTTCTTCCATTTCTGATTACAACACTGATGTGATCCCACCAGCAGGGGACTGAACGGAGGTTTGACGGCCTCCCTCCCTCCCTCTTTCACTTTTTTTCATTCTCACTACTTAAACACACACAAAAACATTTAGCTGTATATGTAATAAGACAAAGTGAGTAACAAACGAAATGTATCATCAAATCTTAATTTTAAGTCAATTGCATATGAATTTAGGCATTTATATACATTCATAAGTGAATTTCACACTTGTTGCTGGAGCGTAAAGATAGTGTGAGTGAGACGCCGGTCACAGAGCCCGTGGACATCTCTTTATAAACTGTTAGGTAGTTTAATCAATAACAATGCACCATATTTTATAAAGTGATCATATATTTTGTTTGTAAAATATGAATTGCAGAGTAACTATTGCTGTGCTATAAATGTACTGTAGTCCAGAAATAAAATAAATAAGAAAACTATTTCTATCTGGTCGGTTAGACGTATAAAATGTAAGTACTCAAGTAAAGTACAATTACCTCAAAATTGTACTTAAGTATAGTCCCTGAGTAAATGTACTTAGCTACATTCCACCACTGTCACAACCTGGCAGCCTTCTTATTAATAGCTTAGTGCAACATGGTATTTACCTGCTGTTTGTCTCTGGCCATCCTGCGGTCCAGAACACTCTGACGCCGCCTGGCCTCCCAGTGCATAGCCGACATCCTGATGTACAGCAGCTAGAGGACACAGTAACAACGCAGTGTTCACTCTGGAATGATCTGACTTTGTAAATTGTATACATCTGCAGCTCTGTGTCCTGACTTGTTAGTTATGAATATAATATACTCTAGAATATATAAAAACAGGACTGCAAGACAAGAGTACCTTCAATACTGGATTGTGGACAGTGGACACAAGGTGTGAACACGACACACTGACATATTATCACTTAGAAAGTTGATATGGCTAACGTGTTAGGTAACAATTTCTTTTTAAATCTGTACAAAAACCAATGTGTACCTTTGGGAAGAGCCAGGCTAGCCGTTTGCCTCTGTTTCCAGTCTTTATGCTAAGCTAAGTTAACTGGCCGCTGGCTGAAGCCTTACTCTGAACGGACAGATGTAATTGTGGTATCAATCTTCTCATTTAACTTTTGTCAAGACAGCGAATACGTGTATTTCCCAAACTATTGCTTTAAATCTTTTGACAGTGTTGGCAGGGACAGCGCAGAGCCTTTTTGTCTGGAGTCAGCAAAGCTGTGTGAAATATGAGTTTATCAGTCTGTATCGCATACGAAGCTGTTCGCACACATGATGTTTTGTTTGTTTGTCACACACGCCGGTGATTTAAGTCAGCGTACGAGGCACGCACCTTTTGTGTGCTGAATTGAAATGTAGTGGAAACCATGGCCACCCAGTGTTGAAACTTTGATCCAGAGAGGGCAGTGAAACACTTCCAACCTGGTGTTAAGTTACTGTTTAATATTTAGAACTCAAATGTTAGTAGGGAGCTGAATCAAGAGCAGCATGTGGCATTACAATTACAATACAAGATATTTTGTTCTGACGCCACAAGAATATTTCGATCTGCACCCGATCTGGTCCTCTTTGTCTAACTGCATTACATCTATTCCATCTGACAACAGTTACCTGATACAGCCCCAGCCCTGATTACTGAGCTCCTTCCTGTGTTACCTGCTCTCAGTGCACCTGCCACCTGCCACACACTGAATCTCCTATCACCGCTAATCGCTAGTTTGATCCGTTTTGTTGATATGATGCTGATGATTCAATTATTACTACTGTGTCGTGCTTGTAACTATGCCCAGCTTGCATAGTTACAATTAATATAAAAATCAGATACAGAATGCAGCACATACATTTTTATATGATACTACACAAAGTCCAAAAATTAAAAAGACCATTTCACGAGATTTTCGGACATTTGTGTCTGTAACAAAAATAATATATTACTGATAAAGCATGTGATTGTAACTCTCTGTGGAAAAAGTAAAGACTCATTAATCAACAACAACAAAATTTCACAGCAAAAATCCAGATATTTGATCAACTGTACTCCGGAATATTTGGGTTTCATTTTTTTGCAAACCATTTCATGAAAATATGACACAGCTCACAGTCTACTGTATTTTCTTCATGGCTATTTTGTTCCTAACTGTGCAACAAAAGAAGATATGATTCAGGGCTATATTTTTACATAAAATGCACGTAAAGTATGTCCTTAATATGTAATGTATGATGTATTTAGGTGAAAAAAATGCAATCCTTTGCTGTAACAAACAGAATATGGATAAACAGAAGGGTCAGCACAGTGGTGTCTGAGAATGAATGAAGCAGCGAATGAGAGGGTTCTCACCTGACTTGTGCCCTGAGAGAAAGCAGCGGCAGCGGCCTCAGCGGAGGCCTGGGACGGCTCAGGAGTCCCTGTCTCTGTAGTGGAGTTTCCAGGCAACAGAATGCTCTCCTGGAAGAGAGAAACAGGAAGGCAGGCTGGATAAATCATCGTTCCCCACCTCCTGAGGCTCACTAACAGCGGTCCCACCTCGCTGTGTGTGTGACTCTGTGTTTATTTGTTCTCTCACACATGTTGTTTCTCCATACAGTAACTAATGAACCTTCACCGGAATATATAAGCAAATATTAATTGGTACGTTCACATTTCACTTTTTCTAGTCTATCTTAAAACAATGCTGACATGCCCATACAGTGTGTACATTTAACGGGTGAGTGGCCAGTGCAATCACTCCTCCTGATATTAATGTAATCCAAAGCATGTCTCAGGTCTGAGCGTGAAAATGATGTAAACTGTTGCTATGTGCATTTCAGACTTTTACAGAATTAGTGCCATGGTCTATCAATGATCTATGACTGGACGACTCTTCTCTGCTTCCCTTTTGAATTCTGGAACTGAATAAAGTGAGAGAAATGTATAAATAACAAACGTAAGCACATATTTTCACTTTACAGTTAGGGAGGTCAGGGGCGTGATCGTCCGTCAGGGCTGCCATTCCTCCTGTGGACAACAGAGTGCGCTACTATCCTGTGCCATGAGGAACGATGGCCTGTATGGCGGACTGCTCTGGGATCAGTTTTGCAAATTCAGCACTTCTGCATAAGGACAGGGATTTGGTGTAGTTAAGTGGCCTCTCATTTGAGCCATAAAGGTTGTTTTCTGAGGGAAGCTCAGTGAGGATGAGCTACTCTCCAAATGTAAGACAACAGTGAGAGAGGATTAGCACTGCAACACAGAGGGGTGGATGGCTTCAGTCTGGACGACCAACAGAAGGGAATCCCTTAAGAAAAGCGGGGTACTCGAGTTCCCGAGCTACCCAGCAGTATATGAAGTCGTTAAAATGAGCTGCATCTCTACCAGCTGCAACATTAAGGTGATGAACACATTAATGCATCAATAATTATATTATTCTGAAATGGGCCATTCCGCATAATGAGCACTTTTACTTCTGGTACTTTAGATATATGTTGATGCTAATACTTGACGGTTTTCATTATTTCGATTTCAGTGCTCCAAAGGCCCCCCCCCCTCCGGGACAAACATGATGGGTGAGAGACAGAGACTTAGGCTTGTGATGCTTGCTGAAGTGACAAGACAATTTTCCAATCTGCAAATCAGAATGAGAATGAGAATTATTGATCCCGAGGGGAAACTCTCAGTTCCAGCTGCTCGCTGTGACGTCAGGCCCGCAGGGACAGAAGCACCGAGCTGATCCGAACATAATACAGGACAGAAGACCGCCGTGAGTCTTCATTCTAGCTCCTGTGTGTGTACGTCTGTGTGCTCATTTCTCCTGCTGATCACACCTGACACAGCTTCAGATTTGTCACACACACACACACACACACACATTACACATGTGTCGGAAGCTTCCATGATGCTGATATAATCAGGTCTACAAATCATCTGACAACAGCATCCTCCTATTCAGACCAGGCCTTCAGAGCTGCTACGTGTCCACAGCAGAACAACAACAATACACGAGGAGTGCGTCTGTCAGTCAGCCTGGCTCCAGTCAGTAGGTCGTCACTCGTTCCACCCCCCCCATCGTTCTCGAGTATCAAGGGAAGAACTACGTAGACCAGCTTCATGCAAATCAACACAGCTGAGCCATGACGTCACAGAGGGCTCTCCTGACCCATGACGGCCTGCGGCCATTAAACTCCTTTTATTCTGAACGCATCTTGCTTCTGCTTATCAGAATAAATAATTGTGCTTGTTCTTCAGCTGCTGTTGATGCACTTTCTTCTCAGGGACTGTACGAAAATGAGCGAAAGCCGAAGTCACAACTCTGTTCCGCTGGCTTCTGTTACTCAGCATTTCTTTCGTCCGTCTGCCGGAACAAATGAAGCGTTTCCTTTCCATATTCTCAGTCAGTCGGCTCCAGCACCACAGCTGCTATTAGAGGCTGAAAATGTTCCAACAACTTATCTGAAGCCCCGGTTCCAGCTGTCCAGCTGGTCTCTGTGTGCCCTGTCTGAACTCACTGCAGCCCCCCCAGCTCATGGACTCCCCTCTGTTGTCCGGCCCTGACGTTCAGCCCTTGAAGGTCTGGGGCTTATGGGAAATTGTGTTCATTATAGGCAGGTAAAAAGTGAAATACTGAATAAAGAAGAGTATTAAAATCTTTTTTGTTAGCCGAGACATGTAGAGTGAAACACGTGACATGTTGTTGGGTGAGGTTCAGTCTGTTTTTGGTTTATTACAAACGGCAACGAGCTTTTGAGGTTTTCTTACTTCTGGAACAGAACCTGGAAGTTTTGGTTTCACTTTGGCTGTCTATTGGGAGGGGGGGCTGAACATTAGGTTTCACTTTTTTTAAAAGCAAGGCCCTCTCCAGCATCATTAATATTTTCTTGACTAAGAGAAAAACTGCAACACCCCCTCTTCAATGTCTCAAAGTAATATAACACTACTGAACTGGTACAATTGATTTTGCCACACCATGATGGAGAAGGTGCAGAAGAAAGTAAAGGTAGGACTCTGCAGGATGGAGACCAGTGGCAGGCTCTCTGCAGACATAAAGTCCACTGCTACTGTGATACTTTTACTTGTAATGTACTTGTAGTATCTTTACATTATGGCGTTGCTAGTTTTACTCAAGTAAAGCGTATGAATACTTATTTCACCGCTGCATACAAACATAGCAATAGCCAACCAAATTTAACAACAGCATTTTTAATTGTGCTCCAAAATAAAACATACCTGAATGATTACACACGTGTGAAAATATTCAGCCTTGTAAGGAAAATGAAGAAGCCACCGGGACAATGAGCGTGATGGCCCCGGCACTCTGTGCCCCGCCTCCGGCTGGCACGTCAGCAGCGGGGGTTGGCGCTGCTCTTCCCCGCCGCTGCTTCCCTCCTGCTGCCAGTCTTCGTGGACAAACGAGGTCGCAGTCCAGCACTAACCGCCGCGGCTTTGAAAACGACTTTATCGGGATTATTTTGGCGTTAAAACTCGGATGTTGTTCGTAAATTCGTCGCACTGCAACAATGTTGACTAATTGAAGGAGCTTGGAAGTGCTGACAGGTACATTTACAGTTTTACACCAAAATCCAGACAACCGACGTGCGTTGACTTGGTTGGAGCGCGGATACGCTCGCGACACCAGTCCTTTGAAGATTTCGCTTCAGTATAATGTACTTTTATTCTGAGTTTTAACTTCGTAACTGAATTGTAACCCGCTGTTTTTTACTAGAATGCATCAGACAGTTTGATGGCGGGCGTTGTCTCCCCCCTAATTTGTTATCTGTTGTTGTTTGAGGCTGTATTTTTATCCGAATTAACGTTACAAGACTGTAGCGGCTGTTTGGCTAACTAGCTAGCGTTACGTGCGTTGCCGCTCCAGAAGCCAGAACAGGCATCGCAGCGTCTCTGCGCCGCTGGTGGCTCCCTTTCACCCCTGTCCCCCTTCTGTGGAAGATCCAGCTCGAAGCAGCTGCCTTGCACATGCAATGGCTCACCATTAACTGTGCAGTCTGCCAGGACAAACGCTTACCGGCAGTTTACAACGAAAGCTGTTTAAATATTTAACCTGTTCTTTTTACACTAATTGACCACTTTAGCCATATCTAATCAAGTATATAATTTCCTGTTTTCCCTTTAAACGATTGTTGCACTGGATTTATAAAACAGGCTAACCCTGTAAAAACATGTGACAGACTTCTCATGGTGAGACAGTGGAAGTCCCAGCTAGTCCAGTTACTGACAGCCCAGTGCCCTCGTTAAAAGAGCTGACTCATGTTTTCCTCCCCCTCCTCTTTTGTCTCAGGTCCTCAGTGACTGCAGCCGGAGGTCTGCCCCCCACAATCCTCTGCACCAACCTTTGAAGTGAGGCCAGGAGTGCGAACTGTCCTCCCAGTCCTCCCTGTCCCTCCTGCCACCTTCAAAGCATCTCCAGACACACACTTTTTTCCTCCAAGGACACACAAAGCAAGTGCGACAAGGACCCAGGAAAACAGCAAGATAGTGGGAGTTTAAAGGAAGACCTGCCAAAGGAAATAATTTAGTCCCATAAATCTTTAGAGGGATCATTCCACTCCACAGGACCTAAACATGGGGAACCAGTTAACAGAAATTGCCCCCAGTACCCCGTTCCTCCCCAGCTTCCAGTCTTTACACGTAGTGGTGATTGGTCTGGACTCTGCAGGGAAAACCGCCCTCCTCTACAGACTCAAGCTGCGGGAGTTTGTTGAGACGATCCCCACCAAAGGCTTCAACATGGAGCGGATTAAAGTGCCCATGGGGATGTCCAAAACCAACACCACCACGTTCCAGGTGTGGGACGTCGGCGGTCAAGAGAAACTGAGGCCCCTCTGGAAGTCGTACACCCGGAGAACAGACGGGCTGGTGTTCGTGGTGGACGCAGCTGAGGCGGAGCGCATGGAGGAGGCCAAGGTGGAGCTCCACCGGATCACCCGTTCGGCAGAGAACCAGGGGGTGCCCGTGCTGGTGCTGGCAAACAAACAGGACCTGGGTGGAGCCGTGCCAGCTTCAGAGGTAATTATAGTTACATGAATGGCTTGGTATTGTTGCGTGGGAAGAGCTGAAATGATTCTCAGAAAATTTGGCAACTGTTTTGTTAATCGATTCATTGATGATAATCGATTGAACTATTTAAGTTAAATATCAAGTACAGATATCAAACAGTCTCTGGTTCTGGCTTCTTCAGCCTGAGGGTTTGCTGCTTTCTTGTTATTTTAGCATTGTAAATTGGATATCTTTGATTTTGATAAGAGAGTTCCTGTGTCAAATCACAATTTTAGACTATTTTATTCAAGTTCTTGTTCGGCCGCTTGCGGTTAGGCAACATGTTTTGTTAAATGAATAAAAGGCTTTTGTAGAGAAAAAACACGGGGGAGGGGGAAAGTATGGCGTTAGTATCTGAACTGAAACCCGTATCGTACCGGCACTAGTACTGAAAGGTTTCAGGCGATACCCAGCCCGACCCACGAGAGGAGAATATCAAGAGAGGGGATCATTGGTTTTCTAATGTTCTTGGCTCTCACTGAAATAAGAAAAACGGCTAGCCAGAGATACATGATCTATAGCTGCTCTCCCACTTGGAACTGCAACATTACTGGGTTTGATTTCCTGGGTAAAGCTCAAACTATACTTTCCTCATCGGCCTGGCGTAAAGCTCGTCATCCCAGCATGTCCGCAAAGGTCTGCGCAGACGTCCACGTGCAGCTATGACAGGACGAACAGAGCCGAGTGCGTCTGCTGCTCGTGTCCACTTTGGAGTATATCGGGCCTTTAAGACGGTGTGGCCCCGTGTGCGCAGAGCCCTGCAGATAGACCGCCGCTCTGTTTAGACTCACCAGGAGTAGGAGCACGTGTTCCAATGCCTTGCAAAAGCATCCACAACGATTCTGATTTCTGTCGATTTGAATATTTCATTCCACGCCATCATATAGTAGAACATTGTTCCCGCCTCACCTGTGGCCCCCACCGCCGCAGCCTAGACGCACTAGCCACACTAGCCACATTCAAATGAATGGGAGGACTGGCGGTTCCACCACAACGCCTGATTTGGTGTGAATACAGCCTTGGAAACAACATCTTACTAGATTCTGAGCAGGCGCGTTCTTGTGTCTCTCAGAGAAAATTGACTAGAGCAGCAACAAACGATTCTTTTCATTACTGATTAATCTGCCGATTATTTTCTCGTTAATTGTAAAATCTATAAAATGTCAGAAAATAGTGAAAAATGTCCATCACAGTTTCCCAAAACCCAAGGTGACCTTTTCAGATGGCTTGTTTTGTCCCACCCCTAAATATATTCAGTTTACTACCGCATGACACAAAAAAGGTTTTATCACCCAGGTATGACTGTCCAAATTTCGAGTGTCCTTGTTGCACCTCTTTGCCTGCTTTGCCTGCTATATATATATATATATATATATATATATATATATATATATATATATATATATATATATATATATATATATATATATATATATATATAATATTTAATAAAGGTTTGGTCCCATTTTGTTTATGAAATATAGGTAATGGGGGGTTAAGGCACCTTAAAGGTGTGGTAAACCTTGTGTGGAATTAGTTTTTTCTTGATTGATCGGCAGCCATTAGCAGCTTCGTATCAGAAAGTGCCTGTCGTGCACTTGTGCATGAACTCTGTCCACCTGAGTGCTCGTGTCATTGTATTATTGAAACCAGTTGAACATCATTGAGAGATTGATTCTGCGGTGGTCAGATTGGCTGGAGCGAGTGTCCGGCTGTGACTGACGTCCTGTCTTGTGTCTGTGTTTCAGGTGGAGAAGGTGCTGGCCCTCCACGAGCTGAGCTCATCCACGCTGCACCACACGCAGGGCTGCTCGGCGCTGGATGGTCAGGGCCTGCAGCCCGGCCTGGAGAAACTCTACGAGATGATCCTGAAGAGGAAGAAGATGCTCCGACACAGCAAGAAGAAGAGATGAGGCGGAGGGGTGCAGCGGTGCTGGGGATAGAGGTTGCTTTTTGAGCCACTACTTGTCTGAGGACCTTCTCAGCAGCCATGTCTGTGACACTTTTGGAAGTACAGTGGGCGAAACCAGAGGGAAGCCTGTCAGTCCTTCAGACTAGTTGGGATGTTCCAACCAAGTTCAAACTGTGGCTCTGAAGTCTGTAGCCAGTGTTAACGCCTTCCTTCACCCGCTAGCCATTTGGGCAGACGGGCTTCCTTTGGGATTGTTTCTGCTCTTGAGCACTCTTCCCTCTCCTCATCTCCCGTCCTTAAAGGAGCATGACAGAGACATACAACTCCAGAGGAAAACCTGTGCAATATATGATGAACACTCGCCCATGCACTCACTCCAGTATTGAAGGATATTTTGTACCACTACTTGTACAAACTGTAGTGCCACAGAAACCTGCAGGCCTGGCCCGTGCATAGTTCCCGTTCCTTTCACCGAGTTTCAATGACACGCTTTGCTCTAAATCTTTATGTTGCATGATGTTCACCCAGATATCTGCTTGGGAATATTAAGACAACACTTTTGTTGATCAAAAGAAGACTATAATGATTATTGTAGTTTAGAAACTGCCCAGTGTTCAGTTCGGTATGCCATTGGGACTACAGCTAAGATGTCACCAGCGTGACATTTCCAGACGGACTCACTGAGGCTGCTGAATCCAGCCACGCCAGTTTAGATAGTTTTTCACTCTTCACCAAAGTTGTTTGCTTGTCACAGTTGAGTGTGTTTCAGGGTTGGCTGAATGGTTGGTTGGTAAGTTCAAACAAGAAATAGTTTTTATATTGTGCACATTTTGTTTTGTAAAATGTCAACATATAAATAAATTATTGAGCAACTTTGGACTTATTTTCTGGAAACATGTCTCTTATTCATGACACATTGATTTAAGGCTGCTGAGAGTTCGGCTCGTCGTAGGAGTGTGATTCACAGTCACGATGCATTAAGGGAAATGGGAGAACATAATAATGTCTGACAGGTGCAAACTCACGCTCCGTTCAGTGTTGTCAGGACATGTCTTCAGGCACATCCTGCACCGCTGCAGTCCTCTGGAGACGATCACTGCCAGGACACGATGGGGAATGATTCACACTTGCAGGTTGTTACACATACGTACTTACCGCTGTAACGGGACTAAATACATTACCTGCCCAATATGATGAAATCCAGTGGCCATCTTTGAGAAGCTTCTGGTGTTTTTTTTGTTGAAACTGCAGTAAGTGTTGATTCAACTCAAAGGTAAATTTGAGGTTTGTAGAAATGTCTTGGATTGCAATATGAAGCAAGGTTATTTTATCCCCACCACTGTCTGCATGTCAGGGGCCGGGTGGCACGAGCACCTTACACTGTAGTATAGCCAGCGCTCACGGGTACAGATAGGCTGCCTAGATTTCTGACCAACTGAGTACTGTTGCTTATTAAAGCACATGTTACTCTATTTTTCTTACTGTCAACAATTCCCATGAAAAGACCAAAACCAACAACGTGTTTGTCCGTCTCACCACTTCCTGCCTTCCCTAACGCTGTCTGTGGCTCTCGGCCCCGAGCCCGTTGGTTCCCACTTGGTTCCATCTGTAAAAATGAGTCAAAGTATATTTTGCTATATATGAAGTTCATTCTTGACCTTGGACAATGTAGTTTGACAAAAGAATTGGAACTCAAAGTCCACTTACTGGCCTTTTCAAGCGCTTTTGATCGCTCAAACTGGTGTAACGTTGCAGATAAATCTAGTAAATGGACCTTGAATTTAGATTTTGAATCACTTTAAACTCCAGAAAAAGGTGGTAAGTGAACATAAATCTTAAAAAAACTGCAAGGACATATATACTTATAATTTAAAAAGGCTTAATTTCCTAAAACAGCAGGTTAGTGTAGTTTTTATCAAGCGTTAGGGGGACTACTTTCAGTGGCGGATTAATCCGCATTTGATGTGCTGTTGAATTTTTACAACCGCAGGCCTGTGAATGTGGGATTAGTCACACAAACTACAGTGCCCATGTTAATCGGAAGGGTGATTCGTCACTACGTGTCTGCGTGTACACCTGCTTTACGCATCACTGCCTCTGTCTAACAAACGCAGTTAGTCCTATCTATTGTAAGTATCGGACAAAACAGACCTGTTTTCTTAGATTAAATGGTCTGTACAGAGCCCGGCAGGTAGTCAGGGTCATGTTTTTGATAACAGATGCACATTAATCACTTTTATTTCATCATCTCTTGAATGAATCGCTAATAGTATTTTGTATCACAAATGGTAATTTATAGCCACAAATGAATAATACCTGGAGGAGTTGAGCTTCTATCGCTGAGCTGTCCCCTGCAGAGGCCGCTCTGCGTACTGTAGATTTCAACTGTCATGACGCCAGGAGCAGGGTGCAGACTACATTTGGTTTTGGAATATTCATTTTATTCATGTAGACACCAAATGTATTCCTATTTAACATGTTTATTTTCTCTGATAATCGTGACAGTAGGCTCATATTCTAATATAGCGCCTTTCTAGTCTTTCTGACTACTCAAAGCGCAGAACTGCTCATCGAAGATTAGTTATCACTCACAGCCCTCGGCAAGCCGGGATCGGGAAGCCGGGATCGAACGGCCGATCTTCCGATTGGTGGACCACCAAGCCACAGTCGCCCTCGTGGTCGTGAAACAGTGAAATGAACTACCCAGCAGTAAGGAGAGACAATTTATTTCTGCAGCATATTTCATACACAGAAATGCAGCATAAGACACCAACATTAAAGATCTCAGTGCTTCAAGCTAACTAGCTCGTGTGGCGCGTCGTTCGACACAACTGAAGGGAAAATGTTTCCGCTGTAAAGCTAGTTACCTTTTTTACTAAGCAGTGTGTTGGGTTTTATTTGTTTTTGCTGTCGCCACTGGTTATCGTTCTGTCGGTTAGGAGAACACCAACAGAACTGCTGTGTTCTGGGAACGCGGCTAAATTGCCATAACACAGGAGAGAAACACAAGTGGCCGTGATTAGGCAGGTGACAAACAAGCAGCTGAGCCGTTCTAGGTGACCACTTTAGTTAGTGCGCACCTGTAATGTCTCTCAGTGGACAGGAAAACTGGAAGTGCGTTAGGTCAAAATTAAACCAGGAAGTCCGTCTGTAAACTGTGATGGGTGCTGTCTGACTGCCCGTGTTTCTTGTCCCGATTAACTTAATTTTAGCGATGGCGCCACGTTCAGTGTCGGTGTTACTGTCAGAACTGGTCGCCAGCGCTACAAAAACTAATAAACCATAGTTTCCCCTTATGACAGACTGCTAACTAGCAATCTGTAAAACAACTACTGCTAAACTTGGTAAAAAAGATATCTTGCTTTCTAGTTATTCGCCTCACATATGTGCTGACATAACATTAGTTTGAATAAATATATGGTACGTCACTTCCTCAGCCTAGAGTTTCCAGTTGTGAGTGTTACAGAAGTCCTAAATGGTGCATATTGGAATGAGGTCAGTTGTCCTAAACTAAACTGTGTCCACTGACAGTGAATGTTGTGCTGCATTTCTCTTTGTGTTGTAATCATTCATTTAAGGTAATATTAGTCATTGGTGCACACAATACCAAAAATCAAACACGAGATGTGTGTGTGTACATACCCGTACACACACAGGCAGGCGCAGACACACTCCAACACACACACAGTAGAAATCAATAACAGTGGGATTCTATGCACTGCTTGAGTGCCATAGTAAATCAGTATTTTACTCCATAGGCTACACTGCAACGGAATAATTACTCTGTGTCATTATGTCATTATCCAAAATATGAATTTTAGTTCATGATGGCAGGGTGCACCCTGCAAATACAGAAGGTTTATTAGCCAAAAGGAGCTTCTGTGTGATAACTATCAGTTGTTTATCACTGCTATCAGCGCTGTAATGTTTTAATGGTGACCCTCTGGGATTCAGCCAATGAAGATCAGTCACACAGGAATGTTAAAGCCCTCCTTCAGCAGCCCAGCCCCCACCCACATGACTTGCCCGGCCTGTTTTCTGATACCAGACATCATCAGTGGGGCATGAAACCTTCAACCAGCCATATTGGCAAGTGGAGTTTCAGTAGCAAATTTAGGAGTCCTTAGAATAGAGCATGGTCCTTGAATTTGGTTGAGTAAAGGACTACATCACTAAAATGTCTCAAAGTAAGTGTTAATGAAGTGTTGCGATCCTAGATCAGCCTGTGAATTAGTGGTTTCCAAAGTGGGTGCCATAGTAAGATTTATGCCCATGTTTTTACTGTACATTTTGATAATATGTTACCACATAAAGAAACAAGGCAACATTTACATTACTACGTTTTATAATACATTTTCAAATGTATCAAAATGGAAGAATAAATATAGAAATTACCAAATTAAAGCTCATAGTTGCAGGTTGTCATAGTAACGCGACCTGCTTTCCGGTACACTCCACCAGAAACTGTTAAAACACATCAGTGAGCTGCACTGCCTCACCCTCTCCTTCCAAGCGTGTGGGAGAAATTACGGTGGCCGAGAAACTAGCAAAAAACACAAAAGGCCCTGTCTGGAGCCGGTGTTTGGTTTGTCCGTTCTGGGCTCCTGTAGAAACATGGCGGTGCAACATGGCGGCCTCCGTGGAAGGGGACCCGCTCCCTCTGTGGATAGAAAGGGCTTATTCTGAGGGAACGAAAACACAGCGATTCTTATTTTCAGGTGATTGTACATGTAATATTATTTTTTAGCTTTAAAGTAGTTCAAGGTCCATTTACTAGATTTTTCCAGCGCTTTCAACCACTTCAAGCTGTTTAAAGCTCCAAAATGCTAGTAAATGGACTCTTAGTGATTTTATCAAACTCTGGCTTCCGAGGTCTAACCCTAACCACATTTTCAGTCCTGGAAGACATTCATAGTGCTGACCTCAGCTGCTCACATGAAAAGTGACAGAAATAGTTGTGTAGAGAATGAAAAAGAGAGTTAGAGAGAGAAGTTCAAACCCCGGCTCCTCGCTCACTTCCACACAGCTGACCAATCACGGCGTGAAGTGGGTGTGAATGTCGGATCGTCTGTTTGGGAAAGTTACCACAATGGTCGGACACAGCCCCCCCGATCCGATGTCAGAAAGGTGTGGGGGGAGGACGATCTGAGCAGTGCTTCGGACGGAGTATACTGGCCCAACACATTGTTGGTTTTGGTCTTTTCGTGGGATTTGTTGACAGCAAGAAAAAATAGAATAACACCAGACTTATCATGTAATTCTTCAGGTATGTATACAAAAAGGGCCAGCTATGGAACTATTCCTGCACTACAGTTTTAATCATCATATTCAGTTTTTTTTCAAAACCATTTTTGCTTCAATTCTTTTCTTCAATTTTTATTGAATACACCTAGAGACGGAGAGAATTAGCAGTCGTACACCAACCAAGACCAGGCTTTGGGAATCTCCGTCTTGAGCTTAAACGCTACTTGTTTCTATGTGCAACACGCAACCACTAATCCACAAAGCTGTCTTAATATAACTTTCTGTTGGTATGCCAATAGTGTAAGCTGCTGATACAGCCACCAGTGGTCCATCCACTCATCCCCAGAGCTGTAGATACTACAGGAGAGATACTGCCCAGCCCCCACCAGCCGGCCATTTGCCATATGCTAAAACCTGCAGCCTGATCCCCAAGTCCACTTCATACCCAGAGCCATATGTCTCTCTCTCACAGGAGTCATCTGAATGTTTGTGTGCTAAATATGACTAGTCAAGCTACATCTGGCGTTTTACATGTGACATCTGCTTGTTTCATCCAAAACCTTTTGTTTTGCTTGGATTGAGTTCACAACAATTCAAATGTCCACATTGATTAGATAATAAATTCTATGGATATATAATGAATTAATGATATGAAGTTTTTATGAAATGACCTCAGACTCTTTTAGCCTTTGCAGTCAGAGACATACTCCGGGTGGGCAGTTCTACCTGGAAGATTAACATGCATTGAACAAGCATTATTCTAGCACTTGTGTGAAGCCTTCAGTTAGAGACATCGTTTATCAGTTTAGACTAAAGGATCAGTAGTTAAAATGGGTTTGTTACCCGAAAACATGAGACTGTTTTCACCAAGACTAGTGAAGCAGGTTTCACTAGCATTTAAGTGGCTGGTCGTATAAGACAAAAGTACGGAAGAGGATTAGGGCCACGTGAGAAATGTATTGGAATTCTGACTTTAAACTCAGAACTCAAAAAGATTTTTTTCATGTGGCCCTAATCCTCTTCCCTACAAAAGAAAGTTTGTTGACTGTAAAAGAAGAAAGAATGAGATGTTAGGAATGACCAAAATAAAAAATACTCCAAATGACTGACTTTTTGAGTCACAATTATGAGATTTACTAATTTAAAATCATGAAACACAAAGTCAAAATGATGTGATGGTAAGTCAAAATTCTGACTTTTTAAAGGAAAACTGTGGTTTAATAAAACGTGGCTTTTATTTTTGTAGCTCTGGCCATCACTTCTATTAGTTATGATAAAATTGCACTCACCAAAGTAATTGCAGAGATCTTGCGGCAGTGACACAAACAGTCAGACAAGCCAAATATGCCAGACAAATATGTCCAATCACCTGACTGCTCGTGGTTCATGTAGACCTATTCTCAGACCGGTTTCATGTACGGAAGTAAAAGTATTTATTTGCACGACCAGAGTTACAAAGTGCTTCACAGTGACAGAAAGATGAAAAAAGTATTTTTAATAAATAAATACAAATGTACATGTCAACGCCTTCTGAGATCTCAGCAATCACGTTGATGTATACAACGTGATCATAACCAATATAAGTGATGTCCAGAGCTATGAAAATAAAGTTGCAATAAACCACATTTTTCCTTAATGCTTTTTCTTTTGCTAGCATCAATACTGTATACAACAGTGGAAGGTCTGTTCGCTGTAAAAGGTATATTTTGAATGCACAGGATAGCAACATATTTACAGATTTAGTTTTTGGTCAACAATAATCTTTTTGAAGCAAACAAAAAAATCCCCAAATGCTTAAAAGACAATATGCACATTTCTATGTTATAATGGACACAGGTGTAGCAAACATGCGTCTCCTTTTTCTAAGCTGGGTAAGCAAGCAGTCGCTTGCATACATGGAAGTACATTTGACCCCTGCTTACACTGCCGCTGTCTGGAATTTCTATATTCTATGTTGATGTTTGGTGGCATAGAGCTGCCTGTGGCCTCTGTCCCATCTCCCTATAGTCTAACCCTGCCGCGCCCACTTACTGCTCAGTCAATCCAATTATCCTGATTGGAGGCTCCCTCCTGCTGTGACTCAGCTGTTGAAGCAATAGGTAAGTAGCAGGATTAGTGAGTCAGCAGAATGGACAGGAAAACCCTCCACATGAACGGTCTTTAGCCAGCGAGAGCTGACTTCCATGTACTCGAAGGCTTGATTAAATTACGGTCATTAAATCATAAATAAATTCAATTCTTTGGTGGTCTGCTCTGCTGTCTGTTTTCATCAGTCTGTTGGCCATTTTTCTTTTGTCTTGCTTTTCTTCCTTTCAGCTTCGACTGTTTTCTCCTCCGTTTGGTACCTTCCCGTCTTTTTCCTCCACCCTGCTGCCAAAAAAGTAGTTTTTCTCACCTCTGTCCTTTCATCCATCTATCCTAGACTTTTTCTCTCAAACTGAGGAGTCTGGCCCTGTCTGTCTCTGTCTCAGCTTTATTTACCTGTCTCTCACTCTCTGTGTCCACACCAAGCCAACTGCAATTCAAAAAACTGTATATCACTTTCTCTCCAGACAGAAAGGCAGAAAAAGCTTGGCTGTTTTCCAATTATTTTGGTGTTTGGATGGCATGAGGGTGTAGAAATTCAAACTTTAAAAAGACGCAAGTTGTTTTTCTACACTAGAACATCTAACACTAAAACTAAAATGTAGCTTTACAGTTTTTGGTAATTGTGTAATGTAACATAATGAATGTGCCGTTCATTTATCAGTGTAGCTAAAGGTGGGGTATGCCATTCAAATCCAGTACACGTCTTTTTGTCGAATTCAGCAAATATCTCCTCTCGGTCCGCTAGCTGTGCGTTCAGTGTGAGAACTGAAAACCCTCAGGTGTGTGTACTCAGCCCCGGCTCTGTGAACAGGAAACACACAGAGAGGCTCGGACCGAGCCACACAGCGCTGTTCCAGCCATGATCTGTGTGTCAGTGACGTTAAAGGACTTGCCCACGGACATTCAGCTGACTTTCTAGTTAGCCAAGCTGTGCTGTTGTTGTGATGTTAGCTGTAGCAGCAGGAGAGTTGTGAGCGTCGCTGTCTGGAGCTGCTGTGCTGGCTCTGGGAAACCGTCTCGTCCTCTCTGGCTGTTAGCTTCGCAGCAGCTACTGTAGGGACAGGTTGCTAACCCACAACCTAGCTAAGCTAACCCACAACCAGGCTAAACTAACCCACAACCTAGCTAAGCTAACCCACAACCTAGCTAACATTAGTTACATTACTTGCTGTGTCGCTGTTCGCTCTGTATCATGGTGTTTGTCATGGTATTGGATTTCTCCAGAATCGCAGACCCCTCCTTTAACTCCACTACTACCGACCTCTGTGACAATGATATTTGAATGTTTTGTATGCATTAGTTCATTATATTACTTACCAGTAGATGTTTCTTCATGTGAAATAGCTTCAGTGTTTTAGCTGAGTAGCTTGCAGTGTAGCGGCTACTTTGCTGTAGCTTAAATACTTCCACTGAAAAGTAGTTTACAGCTCCACTAGCTACTGTATCAAAGTAGCAGCCCCAATTCCAAATGATATTTTCTGTCCAACACACAGACCAGGGCTCGCTCAGCAGTGGCAAGCTGTCTCCCATTATCTGTGGCTGAGGCTACATCTCTCTCTCTACCCTGGAAAGACGTCGGCAGGCCTCACCACACACAGGATCAGGACCAAACCCAGCCAGATGTCCAGCTCTGACTGTGCTTTACTTTTTATCATTCGCTCTACATATGCTTTTGTGCCTTACTTCTCCTTTCTACTTGTACAACTAATCATACATTTAAATACATTCTACTGTCTGTAACAGTTGCACTGCCTCCTAACTGCCTTTAACAGTCACCATTCCTACATGAAGACAAAGATCTTGAGTCAGTCACTAAATGTGATTACTCTCATATCCATATACAGAGATTCGTTGCCTTGCTGCTTCCCGTTTCTTCTCTGTTACTCCCTGCTACGTTTCCCTCCTCAGAGCAGCTCAGTAATTGTAGAAAGCTCTGTGGTTTTTGATGGGTATCTACATGTCTGTCAGTCCACATGGGCCCGGCTGGTTAAAGGGAGGCTCCGGCTTCACGCACGATTTCAGATGAGACATGCCTTTGAAAATAGAACTGAGTGCATCCAAAACATAATGTTCAATCTGTGGAGAAGAAAACCTCCATTCTCCACAAAGGCAAACCTTCTCAGGGTTATAACTGCTTTTAAATGCATGATGAATTGGTTGCATTGTGTAGAAGAATTGCTTACAACAATGGTCTCACTTTCTCATTTCATCATAAAATATCAAGTTAGTAACTGTAACCCAGAGGGAATTTATCCCCCTGTGTGATGTCTTCTAAACTTATTTGCATGCAGGGAGGATTATGGGAGTTTTTTATTGGTTTGTATCCTTGTTAGACCAGAGGACTAATCATCCAAGAAGACACTGAAAACATAAAACTTCACAATAGTTGTAAATTGAAGCACAACAATGGAATACAGTGAACAACAGTAAATATGACACAATCACATCCCCATCTTCCTCTCTCATACTACGTCCACACTAAGATGGCCCTTCACCTCGATGAGCATAGGTGGCGCCAAGGTTGGGCTTATGGGGTTTAATGTTTTCGGCAAAGCCCCTTTTACTGTTCATCAGGTGTGGCACGTCTCGTACTAAACCCAGATCATAGCTGTAGAGGAACCAATGTGTTCTAAACAGAATGGTCGGAGCGAAGCACTGACAGAACGCCCGACCCCCCCATGTAGTCTTTTTGCTCGGCCCCTGTAACTGGAGCACAAGCCGGGAGAGTTTCCAGCTGTCAGGTCCTGACAGTCAGGCACTAAAATGAAGCAAGCAAAGTAAACACAGCTACGTTAACTCAGAACTAAGATGTAAAATCTTTAAAAGTGTTCACTTAAAGGTCCCGTATGTAACATTTATATATATATATATATATATATAAATTGATAAGACAGAGAACTGATGCATGTCATTCAGGCTTACATCAAATCACTTTTACAAATTTACTGGCCATGCTGGCAATTATTTGTCCACTAGGAAAGCTACCATGGCTTTTACCCTGTAGGCCGAAATCGCTGTTTGTTTTGTCAGCTGACAGTTACGTGGTTGCTGCCGCTGGCTGACAGGTTACACTCCATTTAAACCGTTTTCCCGGCCCTCACCGTTACGTGTTAAAGGAGGGGTCTGCGATTCTGCAGAAATCCAATACCATGACAAACACCATGATACAGAGCAAACAGCGACACAGCAAGTAATGTAACTAACGTTAGCTAGGTTGTGGGTTAGTTTAGCCTGGTTGTGGGTTAGCTTAGCTAGGTTGTGGGTTAGTTTAGCCTGGTTGTGGGTTAGCTTAGCTAGGTTGTGGGTTAGTTTAGCCTGGTTGTGGGTTAGCAACCTGTCCCTACAGTAGCTGCTGCGAAGCTAACAGCCAGAGAGGACGAGACGGTTTCCCAGAGCCAGCACAGCAGCTCCAGACAGCGACGCTCACAACTCTCCTGCTGCTACAGCTAACATCACAACAACAGCACAGCTTGGCTAACTAGAAAGTCAGCTGAATGTCCGTGGGCAAGTCCTTTAACGTCACTGACACACAGATCATGGCTGGAACAGTGCTGTGTGGCTCGGTCCGAGCCTCTCTGTGTGTTTCCTGTTCACAGAGCCGGGGCTGAGTACACACACCTGAGGGTTTTCAGTTCTCACACTGAACGCACAGCTAGCGGACCGAGAGGAGATATTCGCTGAGTTGGAGTAGAATCGCTGACCCACCTTTAAGAGTGGACTCACTCTACAGATTAGAGATCAGCAACCACAACAACAGCATTGTGTGTGTGCGCTACAGTGTGTAAAAACTCTGCAGTCTCTCTCCTTTGCTTATATATGTGTAATTGAGGGCTGCAGTCACTGTGGAGTACTGTTGATTCTATAAGAAGTGTCAGGCATTTATGTGGCTTAATAATGCTTGTTGCACCATCCGTGGTGTCCAAAGACTTTATTTATTGTCTCATCATTTTTGTTTAATTGTCTGAGTTTTGTCCTCTTGTCTGGATAATGATCGTGGGCTATACAGAGAAGTATCATTTGTACAATCAGGCTGCAAAGTGCATCTATAGAAAGTGAATTTATTGTTGGTTTGGACATCAGGGCTCGGTGGTGTGATGTTGTTCCACTAGTATATACTATATTAATGAAGTATATTTTGTAGCCTAAAGGTGTTCTTTAATTTAATAATAGTATCATATATCATCGTATAACATTACGATTTTTTTACATGTAATGCAGTAACGTTACTGAGAGTACATCTTTACACAAGAAATTTTACTTTTACTTGAGTAAAATTTCTTTAAAGTTACTTGGGTATAATATTCCAGTACTCTTTCCATCCCTGCTCTTAAGTTTTGAGAATGTTCACCAAAATGAAATGAAATAAAACAATACATTGACTCAGCTACAAGTGCAGTTGAAAAAGGTTTTCAAATTGCTCAGATAAAATTTCCATTTCTTGATATCAAACTTTTGCCAGAGAAAGCAGGTGAGATTGGAAAATGTATCATCTCAATATGTTTATTTCCTTTAAAAAACAATTCTGACGCTGTGGTAAAAATCATCACAGTTGCATTTTCTACCTCTGCTTTTCACCCACATTCATCAGCACTTTTTTCTTTTAAATCATACCTCCTAATTTCTTTTGCATGCTGGGCCTCACTATTCTTACTGCCTGACTGTGCAACAGAGGAGTGTGGACCTCTGGAATGATCACACATGCAGATGGAATCCTCCTCTGTGTCTTCTGGTTCGACTTGTCCTGTTCATTCGTTGGTTATTCCAGGAATGACCTCAGAGTTACATGCTGTTCTCCAGTATGTGAAGCATGTGCTACTCTGACATGCTTCAGGCTACTAATCATATCACATGGCCACAGGGAGGCATCTAGCTGCCGATCTTACAAGCCATTCACACATTCTTTGTTCTGCTTTTATTTTCTCGATTAGACCAGTTCCACATGATTTAAACACATCGCTGCTGCTCTTTCTGTTTACATGTAACTAGGCACTGTTATGGAAAGCAGACACTTCTCAGTGGCCTACAGTTTATTCCAAAAGGGCTGGATTGTTTTTTACTGCGTTCCTCTCATGCTTTAAAAACAGAGGCAAAAACAAAGCCACTTAGAGTTGCACTTCCACACAGATCAAAGTCAAAGCAGTGGAGGCAGAGGTAGCCTGATTTTTACAGGATCCTACATTTCTCATAATGCATCCAATAGCATTTCTTCTACAGGCCCATATTTTTCTAACGCAAAAAATGTCACAGTTTGTATTGCAGGTGGTGTCAAACAGAGATTCCCTTGATTCATCAGGGCTTATGCCCCTCGACTAGTAAACTGACTGCTATTTATCTGGCTTTCTTAAGTGTCTGACAAATAATAGCGCCGTCATTGTGAGGTTGCCAGACATGCAGACTACAGCAAGTCACTGCTTCTGGCCAAGAAATAGTCCGGCACCTCGAAAAACCACAACGTGCCTTTTTAACAAGTGGTTTTTTGTACGGATTAAACAAACGAAATATAATGTTTTGCTGGTAAGTGGATTCTGTTAGCGTTGGACAGAGCCAGGCTAGCTGTTCCCCCCTGCTGGCTGCAGCCTTATAATTAGCAGATGTGAGTGGTATCGATCTCGTCATCTAACCCTGACCCTGAACGAGCCTGTATCACTACACATGTACCTGAGGCAGAAAATCCAGCTCATTCAAGTTACTCAGGTAACACTATGCCGGTATGACAGCTCCCCCCTCCTCTGTGGTTTGTCTGTTCACTTCAGTGGTTGTACAGCCGAAGAGGAGAGGAGCCCGGCAGCAGGACTGACGTCAAAGGGTTGCTCCACCATTCCACGCCTGCAGCTCCACACCCACCTGAGCTGGATACAGGTGCTGAAAACAGGCCTGTCTGGATATACAGCACCACCCCTCCAGGCGTCAGAGCATAGCAAACACTGCAGACGAGTGCTTTTTTACTTGCAGGTGGGGTTTTAAATATAGTTGTTTTCTAGTATAAATTTCCATTTCTCCCCCTTGGTTTTTATTTTAATCTTCTGTTTGGGAGAAAGATTTGATAGGTTCCTTCTTGTTTTTGAATAGCTGGGTGGGATGACGGCTATGTGTTCATCTGTGTGTATGTGGATGTGCTGGAATTACAGTACATGCTAAGGAACGGTGTTCTTTGATTATATGTTGCTCCCCAACATTTTTCTCAGAGAAGAATTGGAATCATCCCCCTGATAGTGTTTACCATCAGTGCTACTTAAACCATGCTCTTAACCCCCGAGCTGGGTTTGTCCTTGACATGGTAACACTGCTGTCAGCCTCGTGGGTGTTTGTGTGCTGCAGACAGACCTGCAGGTTTCTACACGTGCAGAACGCACAGCAGATGGTGGATTTAGAATGGGACACAGTGGATTTCCCTCTGCTGTCTGCTTCTGCGACATGCAGCGGTCAACTCTCGACAAGGAAGGTGCCATTACAAGCCCCTTAGCTCACAGACTGGTAATGTTTGTCTTTTGGTGAGTAAGGACTTTTATTCTGTGATGGCTGCATAGTTATGGCTCATTGTTTCTGAGTGGCACTAAACAGGCCAGTATGCCATTCATATTGGATAATTCTGCTGCCAAACGAAAGGTTGTGGCGGTCTGGGTGACAGTAAATGTTAAACCATAACCACAATCTTTTCTAACCGTAAGCAAGTGCTTTAGTTGCCAAACTTTAACCATATCGTAGTTGCCATGTGCAGATACTGTAGAAATAAGAAGAATCGTCCGATATCAATGTTCTGTCTGGTGAGAGGGTTGGAAAAGTACCGGGGCTTTTAAAGGAGCGTTTCAGCGTCCTTTCATCTGCACGTTATGTCCTGTGCGTCAGTGAGCTGTGATTGGCTGCTCCTCTCGGAGAGACAGCTGACCAGGAGGCTGTTCTCAGGCACAACATTGTCCCCCAAGGACAATGCCTATACGCTGACAACTAATGTTTACCAAGTTCACCATCTGAGTTTAGCGTGTTAGCATGCTAACCTTTGCTCATTAGTACTAAACACAAAGTAAAGCTGAGGCTGATGGGCTTGTAGTTTTGCAGCTATTTGGTCATAATTTAAAAATTTGATCTGATGGTGACAACAGATGAAAAGTCAGATGATCACCAAAGTTATTACAATTCATCCTGAGGGGAACATGAATGTGTGCAGCAAATTTCATGGAAATCCATCCAATAGTTGTAGAGATATTTCAGTCTGCACCAAGTGCAATGAGATAACTTCTGTTATGAATTGGCGCTATATAAATAAAATTGAAGTGAATTGAATTGAAATGAGTGGTGGACATACTGACATACTGACATTGTCATCCCTAAAGCCACGCCACTAGCATGGCTAAGAGTTAAATGTTAAATAAATGAAGAGACTGAATATATAAATATATATGTGACTATGCTGTCTAAAGACTACTTGTCTTTGTTTTAACCTTAATGTGACCCAAACACACACACACACACACACACACACACACACACACACACACACACACACACACACACACTATTTTCACCATATGTCACTTAAACAAACCAGGTTAACATAACCCTGAGAGAAAATCTCAGATCGTATTAAGTTATATCAGTGTCATGTTGTTGTCATCCTATACTCTATATCCTTTAAGTACATTATGTTTCTGCAGATTTGATACAGAGAAAATTGCCTTCACTCACACCAGCCTTGAACCCAGATGACATGATCACAGCAGCACAGCAGCAAACTGAGCTAACCCCGGAGTTCAGCAGCACTGACTTTCTCTCCAGTTGTGTCAGTGTGAGCTCACTGCTGCTCTTCTGGGTTCAACATGTTGTGTCTGTGGCCTCAGACATCACAGTGTCTTCACATGTCTGTTTTCTTCACTGACGTGATCAGTTCTTGATGTCTCAGATCTGTGTTTCCAAGTCATGAAATAATCTGATCTCATTAGTTCTGAGTTGGCTGTGTAAAACAGACCTGAGGGCCGGCCACACCAAGAATGATAACTAGAGAACAGCCAATCAAAATCCACCTGAATTTACAGGGCGTCACGTTCAACATGGCAGATGGCATTGCTGAGAGAGGTTCAGAAAACTGTTTAATAAAACCAACAACGCTATCAAGAAGAAGGGCGTCTGGTCCGCCTTGTTATTATTATTAACGGAGATGAGGAGACGATTATGAATAGCTAATGCAAACACACGAGGCCCCTGCAGCTAACCCTGAGCAGCAGCTGACGCTGCGCACCGGGCCCTCCCTCACCTGACGCTGAAGCTGCGGCCCCCCCACCTCGCGGGGCTGATACCAGTCAGTGACACAGCCGGAACACGCTGCGCATTCTTGGGGCCACTGTTTACAATTATCATTCATCAGTGTGGATTCTCACATAGTTATCGTTAGAATTATAGTTATTGTTATTGTTATAATTATAGTTATCGTTATTATTATAGTTATCGTTATAGTTATAGTTATTGTTATTGTTATAATTATAGTTATCGTTATTATTATAGTTATCGTTATAGTTATCGTTATTGTTATAATTATCATTATAGTTATTATTATTGTTATCGTTATAGTTATAGTTATCATTATCATTATTGTTATAATTATCATTATAATTATCATTATCGTTATAGTTATAGTTACAGTTATCGTTATTGTTATAGTTATCATTATTGTTATCGTTATAATTATCGTTATTATTATAGTTATAATTATTATTATAGTTATTGTTATAGTTATAATTATAGTTATCGTTATTGTTATAATTATAGTTATAATTATAGTTATTGTTGTTGTTATCGTTATAATTATCATTATTGTTATAGTTATCGTTATAGTTATCATTATTGTTATCGTTATAATTACCGTTATTATTATAGTTATCATTATTATTATAGTTATTGTTATTGTTATAGTTATAATTATAGTTATCGTTATTATTATAGTTATCGTTATAGTTATTGCTCTTGGTGTGGACGGCCCTTAATCCTGGCTTCAGTTTGTTTGACTCACTTAAGCCAGGCTTTCCTGAGCGTTCGCCATCAGCAGCCCTTACCCAGCACGCCAGTGTCCCTCCTGAGGAGCGAGACAGCCTTCTTTGATTTGCCCCAGCGGAACAGTTGTTAAACTGCGGATGTTTGTTTGTGAAATGTTTCGAAGAAATGTTCTCGGACGAGATTGAATTTTCTTTCTCTGTCTTTGTTTTTCTCTACATTGCGGTAGGGTGTAGGGTAGGTGTGTGGTGACAGCCCAGTGTGTGTGCGTGTGTGTGCGTGTGTGTGTGTGAGTGCAGAAAGGATGAGTCAGCCCATCAACTCTCAGGAAAGGTTTTGTGTACAAGACAGAGAGAGAAAGACAAAGAGTTTGTACGTAAAGAGAGAAGCAGTGTGTATTGATGGAGAAGAAAACACACCTTGTACGTTAAGAGATAGTAAAGTAGGTGTTAAAACATTATTGCACAACACAAGATAAGAGTGTGTGTATGTGTGAGGAGAAAGCTGAATCATCAACTTCAAATTATCAAATTATTTACAGTCAAAAGAAGATGAAATAGTTTTCATCGTGTATGTACAAATTGTTATTTAGTGCAAACAAGATGTGTATCATCTCTCAGGACGTCAGGGACTCTGTATATTAGAATATCAGTTGTTTTTCTCATAAAAAGTATCTTACTACATGCTACTATGACTTTAGACCAGTACACACTATAACAATAATAGCTTTGTTCAAAGCCAGTTTTTCACAAAAATATCAAAATGTTCCTATACACAAAACAGACATAGGGCACCATTCCATTTCAGTGTAAGATTATTTTTTAATTGTTGCACCTTTTAACAGTTTCAGCACAACAGAAAATATACCTGGCTTAGTTAGTTTTGACATTTTGGAAGTGCACTTTTTTACCAAAAGCTTGACGAGTAGATCACCACTCTCAAATCTGTATAGTAAACATAGTAAATACAGTAAGTGGACTCCAGGATTGCTGCTAGTCCAGCACATAACCACCATAAAACCACAATGTGTGGTTTTATGTTTCAGTTTTTTGTGTGGATTAAACAACTAATAACGTATAATTATTGAGCTTTGGAGGTGCTGGTAGGCAGATTCTGTTACTTTTGGACAGAGCCAGGCTACCTGTTTCCCACTGTTTCCAGGCTTTGTGCTAAGCTAAGCTAACCAGCTGCTCATGGTAGCTTCATATATAACATACAGTCATGAGAGTGGTATCAGTCTTCTAATGTAACTCTCAGTAAGAAAGCGAATATACGCATTTCCCATGTCAAAGCTTTCCCTTAAAATCAGTTCAAATGAATGGTGCTGTAACGTAGCAGTTCTTTATTAATGCAGACTGATTAGAACTGAAAGTCATTAACAGATCCTCTCTATCTCTTATACGGAGCCCCAAGTGATCAGTGTTGCAGAGAAACAAATGATATAAAGGCATTAATAGCATAATGTTACTCTGAAATAAATGATGACCTTGTTTGCAAACAGAAATGAAATCTTTGAAATGACAGTTGAGTCTATCAATTATGCTCACATTGACAGTCGAGTTGGTTTGTGTGTCTGTATTTAGGGATGAGTTTACCTGTGATTTTACCTGTGTATCAGGGGTTTGTTGGTCCTCGTGGTCGCACATTCTCAAGTGCAAGAAGAAGAAAGAAGAAGAAAGTGATGAATCAGATTCTGTGCGTAGAAGTGAGTGTATGCACGGGTTAAACTATGTGCAGTTGGTAAATGAGGCCACAGGATTTATCACAATTACACTGGACATTTGTACTCCACAGCAGTAAAAGAACACTGTACAGATACATCGCTACTTTATCAACTCATTTGAAAAGATCAAGTGGGCTCTCCATCACTCGGCGCCCCTCCCATCTTTTTGCCCTCCGGGGGAGAACACACAGGCATGCAATGATGACCTAACAACCGAGAGGAGTGCCAGGATGGAAGGGGAGGGGGGAGCGGGTGTGTGTGTTGTCCAGTCAGTTCACTTCAGTCAGGGCTGGAACAGAAGGCAAATGAGGAGGCCCTGCATCTGTCCTGCTCTCTTCTCTTTGGGGTGGAGGCAGCAGCGCAGAGAGAATGCCAAAGGATTTCTAGACTGAGAAATATATTCCAGAGCCGAGAGCCGATCGTTGCACTGGTGACGGCTCGCTGCTGCTCGCTTCTTCCAGGTACAGCCGTGCATCAGGATTGGGTTTAGGGTTAGAGGTTAAAGGAGAAAATCACAAAGGTACCCTTGTCAAAGATTAGATTATGCAGAACAAGAAAGGGTGCAAGTTTTCTTTAATAATAATAATAATGATAATGATAATAAACTTTATAAAACACCCTTCAAGACCAGGTAGTGCTTTACAAAAGAAAAAGAAATCAAACATTTCAGCACTACAACTGAATAAAATCAGGGGGAGCAGCAAATCAGCAACATAACTAGGAGTTAAATCATGACGTGCTTTAAATGTCATCAGTAAAAACTTAAAATCAAGTCTAAAACTTGCTGGTAACCAGTGACGAAAGGCCAGAACGGGGGTGATATGATCTTGTTTCATTGAATGTGTTAAAAGCCCAGTGGCTGTGTTTTCTATTAGCTGAGGGCGTGGCATTATCTTTGGCTGAATACAACTACAGTAATTGAAATAGTCAAGACATAATGATATAAAAGCAAGTATGACCTCATCAAGATCGGAAAGGGAGAGCAAATACTTGATTTTGTTCAGTTGAAGGAAGCGTGATTAGACAACTCTTGTGACTTGTTTTACAAACGACTGTCACTGTCAAAAACGACTTGGTTTCTTAAAAGGACCAATCATTTAGCCAGCCAGACTGTCTTCATGAGCCTGTGTGTGACAAAACTGCAGAAACCAAGACTGATTCAATTCAGTTTTATTTATATAGCGCCAATTCATAACAGAAGTTATCTCATTGCACTTTTCCTATAGAGCAGGTCTAGGCCGAACTCTTTATAATATTAATTACAGAGACCCAACAAATCCCACCATGAGCAAGCATTTGGCCACAGTGGCAAGGAAAAACTTCCTTTTAACAGGCAGAAACCTCGAGCAGAACCAGACTCAATGATGGGCGGCCATCGAAAGAGAGAGAGAGAGAGAGAGAGAGAGAGAGAGAGAGAGAGAGGTTTTGGGGGAGGGAGGGGATGAGGGAGAGGGAGGCACAATGCAAATACCACCTAGAATTTGATCTGATCTGAGTTCCGTGAATGATTCACCTCTTCACCAGCAGGGAACAGACAAATCAGAATGAGAATCAGAATCCTTTATTGATCCCGAGGGGAAACTCTGTTCCAGCTGCTCGCTGTCACGTCAGGCCCGCAGGGACAGAAGCACTACATGCTATATCATTCAGGTGAGGTGCAGGAGCATCATGCAAGCCGAAATTCTTGGGGGGCACAATTAGAGCGGGGGACATGGGGGTCCTTCCCCAGAAAAAAAGAGAAAATGATGATCCAATTTTACATATATATTCAAACTGGGGTTATATTAAAACTCCATTGCAGTTTGTGTAGCTCAGTAATCTCCCACTTTATATTAGGGTAAATACTGTTAATTTAGAGATTTTCATGTCAATTATTTGTGCTGTTCACTCACTTCTACGCGGCTGCCACTTTTCTTGAAAAAGGAGCTACATTTTGTCTGCTTTGCTCAAACATTTTAAGGGGCATAAATTCACATAAAAAATACTATGTCTACAATGCACATTCATTTAGAGAACATAGATAATAAAGCCACAGATGAAAGGAGCCTGCCAACATGGTGATGGCTGTATTTTCAAACACAATGCACAGGCAGCAGCAGGAGTACAGATGGTCCATTGCCAATAAAAGCAGTAGTAACCTGTTTGAAAGATTCATCATCATCTCTAGCCTAAGTACATATAACCTGAACCCTCACCTACACACGTGTGTGTGTGTGTGTGTGTGTGTGTGTGTGTGTGGGGTGGGGGTGGGGGGGGGCAATAATAGCCAAGTGTAGGATTTTCCTGTTTTCCTGCCGATTAACGTCCGTCTGACTCCAAAAGGAATCCCTAACTCTCTCCAAGTTCACTTCCTAATTACATTTCATTTTCACACTGATGCTCTACTAACCACTTCAGCCACACACCGCTGTAGCCTACATCTCCTCCAGCATCTGAATGGGCATGACGAGGTGGATAGCAGAAACTACATGACATCGATGTTGGCGGACAGCAGCGCTTGCTGTCTGAAAGCACCCTGACAGCAGCAGTATAAATCAGTCATTAAAACGATGTCCCAGCCTCCCAGACTCTGGTACAACTAGGCAAAGTGACCGACTTTAGTCTCTCCCATAATGGTTCGGATTGGTTCTCTTGTTTCTTTAACTGGGGAGAACAGCAGAACCTGAGCAACTCCAGACCTTTGAGTCACAATTTGAGAACATGAGAACCAGACAATAGCATTATACAACAGTTTGCAATTGCAAACTATTCAAAATAGCGACTGATGAAAAATAAGAAGGCTCATTTTTTCTCTGGTGTGCTTGCTGTAGATTTGTCTATGTCTCTGTCAGATTTAAACGCTCCATGAGTGGTAGAAGAACCCGACATAAATTTAGTAGAACTAAAACCGACCACTGCACAGTGAGTGGAAGGGATGCTGTGAGTGGTGCACTAAAGCAAAGTTGAACCGCCTCATTTCTGTTTACCAGCTGTCTGGAAAAAGATGGTCGGAACTACACACACACACACACACACACACACGCATGCACACACACAGTCTGTGTTTCTCACGTGGGAAACAGCTGTTGAGGCCTCTAAATGATGATGTAATGACAAAAGTGTCTGAACTTTTATACGATGTGTGTGGCAATGTGTGTGTATGTGTGTGTGCTTTATTGTTCTTGCAGGTAGACTGATGATTTGTTTGACTCCTTATCCCTGTGGCAGTGTGTTCATTGTGTGCATGTGTGTGTGTGTGTGTGTACATGCAGTTGGAGAAGTTTCAGAAAAATACTCCACACTGACAAGTCATCATTCTGAGATATTGTTATGCATGTGTGTGTTTGCTCATAGTGTACGTGGCATTTGCAAGCAGGACTTTGTGTAAATTTGTGTGTGTGTGTGTGTGTGTGTGGCCTGTGGAGGTAAGACAGCTGGTCTTTTGTTCAGGGAAAAGATGAGTCAGACAGGCTGAGCAGAACAAAACAAAGGGCTCCGGCCTCGGAGGGATAAGACAACACACCGTGTGTTCGTGTGTGTGTGACTGTGTCCCTCGTTCAGATGAATAAGCTCTATGATAAATGTAAAAACCTCAGTGTTTTGGATGAGCAGATATAAAATTACAAACATAAAGCAGTATGTGAGTCAGCTGTTGGTGTAGCAGAGGACGATCCATTGAGTTCAGTTCAGTCTCTTTTCACCCACTTGCATTATTTCACCTAATTAACTGACACTTAATGTAAACATGCACTTATTAAAGGACAGATTCGCCCAAATTTACAATTCTGCTTCCACCCCAGTTCAAAGGAGGTCAATGGAACGGAGTTTGTGGTGGAATCAGTGCCACTCTTACTTTTTTAATCCACAGAACACATCAAAAGATACAAGTTCAGGGCAATAAATTAAAGGGATAGCTCAACATTTTGGGAAGAACCCTTATTTGCTCTATTTCCAAGAGTGAGATGAGAAGATGGATATCAGTTTCATGTTTGTGTGTTAAGAACGGAGCTGGAGCCAGGACGTGGTTAGCCTAGCTTAGCATAAAGACTGGAAGCAGAGGGAAACAGCTAGCCTGGCTCTGTTAAAAAATATGCTTACAACACTTGAACTCAACTCAAACTTTACATGTTTAACACATATCTCATTTGTTTATTATATACACAAACAGAAATGTAAAATTGACAATGTGTAAAAAATGACAGCTGGTACCACTAATGTTTCTCAACAAAAAGTCTAATCTTTTTTTAGATGAACTTTTCCAAGTGATGAGTCAAACATTCTTTAGCTACCATCGCTAGCATTGTCACCATTTCCTGTGGTTATTTCACAGTAAAGGTCCATCACTACATTCACATTAAAGTGCATTTCTTATGTAACACATGGAGGAAGCATTGTATTAGTATCAATAGTAGTACTTCTATCTCAAGCTGACCGTAGTAAATAACCTTTCTGACAACCCTTAATTTCGTTCTGTAGCAATTATAATAATAATGATCTTTATATAAATAAAGATTATTATCCTGATTATTGAATTAAATAACCTAAACCTATAGGTGTTAACAGGTTGTTAAAATGCCACAATATAAAGGCTGTAGCTGTGTGGAATGGCTGTGCCAAATGATACAATGGCTCGGAACCAACAGTGTTCACTGCTTTAGTTGCTTTTTGCCATTCAACATGTTTCATTTTGTTACTAATGCCCGAGCTTAAGCTTCCAAATAATACACATTTTCTTCTGTTAATTTGATCAACCTCTACTTCCAGTTCACAATCCGTAAAATTGCGCTTCTTCTTCATCAGGTGCTTCTTAGATGCTTCTGCCATTTCTCCTCAAAATGTAACTAAATGCCTCCCTTTTATATGCAAACCAGGCAATTGCAGGTGTGTTTGAAGCCATTTAGAGTAAATTGTGGGAATGGTCAGAAGGCTCCTGCAGGTGCACAAAATTTCAGGAAAAAAAAACAAAACACACGTGCGAACAGATGTACGTGGGGTTTTATAAATCTGACGAAAAGACTGCGTATGCATGTTTCCTGTTTTGTGTGTACACAGATTTATACACCTAAATATACACAGAGTTTTATACATTTGGCCCCTGGAGTCATAAATACTCACTACACAACCACATGTGTGTAATTCCACGTGTCTTTGCTTCTAATTTTTAACCTGGAAAATCATTGACAATCTTCTGGATATGTTGTCGAATGTTCATCATCCATCATAATTGTTTTCTGAATAAATCATAGGAAACAGGCTATAGGCCACATTTGCAGAATCAGGATGTTTGGGAGTTTCATCATCATCTATTTAGATCTCTGATTGGTCGGTCCTGGAGCTACCAGATTCAGTTTACCAGGTATGAAAACTGACCTTGTAATATTTAGGCTTTCTGGGGCTGCACCTTCACTTCTTGCCCACAGTTTTGCACTTTCCACCACAACATCTCAGAGCCAGGATGTCTGAAAAACAGACTGACCCTGCAGGCTCGACCAGCTTGAGTGTATGTTGTTGTTGCCTAGCAGCAGCAGGTGTATGGCAGGAGGTGGATGGAGTGTGTCTGGTATTCAAGGAATGCAGCACGACTGGTGTTTATGTCTGCATACCTCACAGCCCTTCAACCCTCCCTTGCATACTCTGGGTGTCGCTCACTCTGTCTATGGCTATTTCTGATCTATACTGAGCCTGAAGTATAAGTCTACACCCATTTTAAATCATTTCTGTTGGTTTTTGATTTCTTTTCCCAACATTAATGTGTTGTCAGTAAGAATATACAGTACACTTTTCCAGGTGTCATACTCATTTTAGGCTGTTCTTTGTACGCCCTAAAGCCAAATTCTTGAAATATAAAATGTAAATGTCAGCCTGTGTTCTCATTCTGATCATACATGGCTCTAATTTACCACTGAAATTCTTTATACATGTAAATACACTGAGATAAATTGAAGCACCTTTAAAGCAGTTAAGTATTTCCACCCCAGTATCCTTGGAATTATTTACATTGGATGATTCAGCAACACACAATTTACGTCCAATGCTAACGTCCAATCTGACTTTCATGTGGGAGACTGGAATTCACGTACCATTACAGACCTGCAAATAACATTTTCTTTTGTATTCATCTTAACCACAATATTTTTCTAACTTTAACCATACCTTAGTTGCCATGCGCAGATATTGTAGAAAGCAAGAATTTTAAAAACAAGCTGCACTTTTATTTCAACATGGATGCCGAAGTTAAACTGGCCGAGCAGGTTCGCCTCTTCAAACACCTCAACCACCCTTCTCTGAGAGACCACAGGGACAGCCACGTGACTCTCAATTCATGGAGAGAGATCGCCACCACACTGGCAAAAGAAAAGTCACTTTGTAGGAAAGTGTGGAAAAGCATGAGGGATCGCCATGTTGGATAATGACATACTTCCGGTAAAACTGGTTGACTTCTTGCTTATTCACATGATATTTTGCCTGTACGCCCCCTGGTGTGTCGGAGAATATTGCAACGGACAGCGCGTTGAGCATAAATGCCTCTGTGCACACTCGCAGCTCTGTGGAGGCCCACGCCACGACGTCTCGCGCGAGTAGAAAAAAGTTTTTCACCTCTGTTCTCTGTGGTTACCTACAATGTGTTTCAATGCAGCTGAATTTACAGTATAGTTGTTCTCCTTTACATATTTTTCTGGTCCTGTTGTCAGACAACTGAACAACTGAAATAGTTACTGAATTCAATTCGTTATCTCATTGCGCTTTTCCTATAGAGCAGGTCTAGACCGAACTCTTTATAATATTATTTACAGAGACCCAACAAATCCCACCATGAGCCAGCACTTGGCGACAGTGGCAAGGAAAAACTTCCTGTAAGAGACAGAAACCTCGGACAGAACCAGACTCAATGGTGGTCGGCCATCCACTGCTGCCGTGTTTGAGAGAGGAAGAGAGAGAGGGGTTTGGAGAGAGAGAGACAGAGAGAGGTTTTTGAGGAGGGAGGAGGCACAATGCAAATACCACCTAGAATTTTTTTTAAATAGTAGAAATGTAATTGTAGTGGTAATATTAATAAATTAATAATCATAGGAATGACAGCTATAGGAATAATAATGACAGCATTAGTAACAGAGCCAATAACAACAACTGTAGTAGCAGTTGTCGAGCAGGAACACGGGGGCAGCAGGTGGCTCACAACCACAGATCCAGACTCTGCAGCTCTGGAGGCAGAAATACCTGCTGAAAGCGACAGAAGGAGAGAGGAGAGAAACGAGAAAGCACAGAACTACAGGAGAGAGAAGATGTCGAGTTAGTAACATGCAGTAATGGCGTGCCATAATCCCAGTCCATGAACACGACATGTTAACCAGCAGTCATTCCCAAGCTGCGGTGATAAAAGAATTATTTTAGAATCACAACGTTATCTGTCAAAATCATCATAAATCCAGGTTAATCACTACAGCTCTGCTGTATAATGGGCCATATTGGCATTTAAAATGAACAATCACAGAAAAACTTGACTAACACGATTAAATGTCGTCTTCCTAACTTTACTGTCAAACAACTGGCTGGGCTGGCTTACGTCATCATTTTGTGAAAGCTCCCCGTTACCCCATTCACACTGAAACATCAAGCCAGCATTATAAGATTTACACACTACGGAGGCCGTTTTGGAGAAAAATGCAGTTGTAGTCTGGATGGAAGTCTGATTGATGGTGAAGTATGACTAATATAGCTGATGCCAATCAGCTAATACAAGCCCAACTTCAGTGCTCAGCCTGAACTGACACTATGCTGCATTCCTTGGACGTAATTCAGGGTTTCGCAAAATTGTCCAATATCAATAATCTGTCTGGTATTAGGGTTGGTATTTCAGTTGCTATTATTCAGTTCAGTGCCATTTTTGTTCATCTTATTCTTGTGTTTGAGGTGAAATATGTTTCCAGGAGCCTCGGTTTTTATATCTGTTTTGCTCAGTGTGCCATATTTTCAGCTGCTGTTTGAATTTCTTGCTTGCTCATGAATAAAGTGCCTCTCTTTACCCATACACTTCTACAAACAGTTCAGTTTTAGAAGCACAGGACTGTCTGTCTGTCCATTGAAGAGACAGTCTTGTACAGACAGTCTACTATTAGCTGTGTGTGTGTGTGTGTGTGTGTGTGTGTGTGTGTGTGGGTGTGTGTGTGTGTGTGCCTACCTGATGTAATACATGCACTCTGTGCACAGCAGGTGACATAATTGTGTGTTTATGTAAAATGTATGATAATAAAGCTCTCACACACACAGCTGAAGAAAAAGTAGTATTACAGAACACGTGTTTGAGAACAGGAAGTATTACTGTACGCACACACACCTCTATATGTAAATAAACATGCACATATATGCTCATGAACATGTCTGCTCTGTCCTGCTTCCATGGCAGCGCTCACACACACACACACACTCTGATGAAAACAAAGGTAGGAGAGGAGGTAGAGACTTGTTGGAGATCAAAGGCACACTGACAGCAAGAGTCTGCCTCTGTTTTCTGTCTCTTTCTGTCTCGCTGTCTTTTGATTTTGCACTTTGTTTTGCTCTCTCTGACTCCCTTTCTCTTCCACAGCTCACTCTTTTTACTTCTCATCAGCTTACATGCTTTCTGTCTCTTCATCTTTGTCTTTCTTTTGATTTTCTCTACATATGTACTGTATGTTAAAGATCCTCTTTCAATGATCCATAGTTGTTTGTGGCACAACAGAACAGCAGCAGCACTAATCTCTGAAAGGGGTTCTCCTGTCAAGTTAAACTGTTAATGGGGGTAAAACCTCTAATCTAAATCTCACTCAGCTGTGTACTTGGGTCATACTTTAATAATGCACATGGGCCTAGCTGTTCTATGATGTTACCATCAGGCTGAGAAGCAGCTGAAGAGTCCTTGGACAGGCTCCTCACTGTGTTTCATTGTGTCTTATCCGTGTGCAACTCTTCCTTGGCCTCAGTCCACTCTCTTCAACATGAAACAAAGCAGAAATCAAACTTCTGCATCTAAACCTTTTCAGCTTAGTTCGTGTCCTGTGTTTGTAGTTTTTTAAAACTTTTAAACCCCTTAAAAGATAAGGCTGCCATTATGCTATATATTTTTATTGAAAAGACCAAAACCAATAATGTGTTAAAGCATCTCTCAGTTCTTTCTGACTTCTCCGCCTTGTCTGTGGCTCTCAGCTCCACAGCTGCTCGCTGTAGTTTTTATCAGACCAACAGCTGCATAGTGCATCTGTTGGGGACTATTTCCAGCGGCGGATGAATCCACATGTGGTGCTGTAGTGAGTGTTTGGGGCAGCAGGACGGTGTGTGTGGGGCTGAGTCAGAATAAACTACAGTGTGTGTGTTCATGGTGATGAAGGAACATGTCGCCCAGTGCAGCAGAGCGGCTCACTGATGAGTTTTAATAGTTTCTGGACAACGATGGAGGAGGAAGATCCATCAGCTGTGACTCACACACACACACACACACACACACACACACACACACACACCTGTTAGCAGAAACGTTCACTGCTGGTTTGGCTCTGCACTGGGGATTTGCTGACAATGAGAAAAATATCGAATATCACCACACAGAATGGAAATCCATATTCCACACTGTCTTGAAGCTATATGATATTTTTGTATGGCTGCACTATTCCATCAAATGAAAATATTCCAAATGTCTAAAAATGTGCATTATTTTAGACACATTTACACAAAATGGCTGATATGTGTCATCTTTGGGAACTTTGGAGTCTCCACTAGAAATGAAAAATAAAGTTCTGTGGGTTTAAACAATGTTTGACTTTACAACACGAGTTTGCTCTAACTGACGGGGTTATCAGCTATATCAGAATCAGAATCAGAAATACTTTATTGATCCCCGAGGGGAAACTCTTTGTTACAGAGGAGGTTAATAACAGGCTGCCCAAATATACACAATAGAACACAAATACAACACACCTCTTTTTTAACTCCTTTTCACTTTCTGTATTAGAGAAGCCCTGAACACTTGTGTTACTATGGTTACCAAATGATCTTGCATAATTATCAATCAAGGAATCAATTAAGGAATCAAGGTCAAATATATGTCCTTTTACAACACAGGGTTGCACAATGAAATATAAGTTGAAGCCCCTTCATGCTGCACACGCATATATAATATATATAATATATATACAAATATTTAAATTTAGAATAGAATAAAATAAAATAAAATGAATAAAACATTATATACAGTTATCTACATACATATATACCTATGCACGTATACACCCAGAAAGTAATCATTCGGTAGTGCATTTTTTAGATTTGCGTCCGGGGAACATTGTCCATCAACTTTGACTACGTTTGAGCACCAAGCATCACTGATGCAAACACAGTGTTCTGTCAGCGGGGAACCAATCCCTGCCCTTCCTTTTCCAATGCTGATGAGTACTAAAGGTGATAGATTGCTTATATTGATTCCCGACTACCACTGTCACAAAGTCCTGCAGTTGGTCCAGTTTGTGTTCACACCAAACTAAAGTTTACTCAAGTAGATTCCAATCAGCTACGAACGCTGTATTATCCTTCTCATAAGCAGACCCCAGCCCGAGGCACGAGCTGTTCCCATCAGGTGAATACAAACTTATCAAGTGGTTGGCTTCACTGTTGTTTTCATTTCAGAGCATCATTTCATGAGGTTCCTAGTGCCACACTTCACTGAGAGATTTATTTTTACACAAGCTCCAAACCAGCACTTAAATGCTCTTGGATCTGTGCAGGGAACTTCCAACTGGAGATCAAGACCAACGCCTTAACCGTTCAGAATGTACCACAAAATGAAGTCTGCTTCCAAGTTTCTTCTGTGAAATCGAATTTTAAGCTCATCACCCAAAACACCAACAACCATATTCACTTCATGAATAGGAGAAAGTTGTAGTGTTTGACTCTGCTCTAAAACCAGAAATATCCATGTCAAACTTACTCCAGCACACACTGAGTGCTGGATTGTGGTAAAAAGCACCAAACGGCAGGACAAAGCATTTTATGTGACAGTGGGAGGGGGCAGAGGGGATTCGGGGTCCCCATGGACACAGTGGGGGTGGAGAGAAGACCAGCATGGGACCTCTAAGCTAATTATATTGTCTCCATACTAAACCACAATTTACACATCCAGCAATATGTCAGCCTATGTCTCTATGTATATTCATTTCGGGTAATGCACACACATGTAAAGTAGGTGCTCTCTTGGATTTTATTATTTGACTGGTAATTGTGTGTCTGTACATGTGTACATTACATGGACGTGTGTGAAAAGTGTGAAATATCATTAGAACAGAATTTAAGCCATTTCGCTGGGCTTTAGATAGATAGATCTGTAATGCTACAATGTAAATAGAAAAAATATTAGTAAGTATATACATTACAAGTGAACAAATGTCCATCTTTACCACTCCCATGATCGCAGCAAAAAAGTAGCTTTGGCAATGGGGCTGGTACTGTTTAACTTTATTTAAAAAGGGTGCTTGCAACAGATATATACAGACACCAATGTAGTATGTGGTTTCTGAGTGGTTGAGGCGTTAGACTTGAAATCCAATGGGGAATCCCCATGCAGGTTCAAACCTTGCTTGTAGTGCTGTTTATGCTCTCCAACACACACTGTTGTCTGTTGCTGCTGTTAAGTGAGACATCCTGTCTCCTCTGGAAGTAATTAGTGTGGTTTCCTCACAGACAACTAGGCCCACTGACAACACAGCAGACAAAAGGTTCGCTTGCTGGCTTCGTCCTCTTTGAGAGGTCCCTGTGACATCTGATGAACCCTAAATCACACCGGCCTCATCTTGAAATGGCAAAAACGTCAAAATAATCCTTCTCCTGTGGGTGATCCAATCACAGCTCACACCTGGCATTAAAATGCGTCTTGAGTGACCACTTGTGATCTGAGCTCACTTCCCCGCTCTATACGCAAATAAACACATACATCATTTCCTTTTGCAAAGACCAAATGCTTTGTTGCTTTTAACCTGAATTTGATGAATTTACTGTATGTCAGACCACAAATAGGACAAGAATTAGGTTGGAAAAACAATAGACGCTGTTTAGCGTTGCTGTTTACACTGCTAGCACAGGAGCTTTGGACCGTCGGGAGGAGGAGGTTTAACTTAATGAAGCTAATAAACTTTACAGCTATCTGTTCATCAGGAAACTCTGTAAATCACCAAGAGTTAAGGCAGAGCAGCCAGAAGACATCAGACAGCATGTTTCGTGTGCACTCCATTCACAAGAATCCATTTTGCCTGTTGTTGTGGCTTCTACTTGTTGTTTCGCACTTTACTTCAGCTTACGCAGAGGACGTCAGTAGGCGGCCCTTCAGTTTGGCCCAGGACACATTCGCGTACACACTGCTAAAAGAATGTGGCCATATGCGGCCCAGACCACCTCTGAATGTGGTCTGAGTGATCGGATCTCAATGTGTCCTCAATGTGTCTTGAGTGCATTCACACCTGTACTTAGAGCTGTCCACTTGTGATCGGATCACCCAAGACGCACGTTAATGCCAGGTGTAAACAGGGCCAGGCATGCACACTGGCCTCTCCCCTCTAAACCCTTTAAATCCCACAGGTCGTAAAGTTAGGGACCCTGATGCCACAGTGTTATGGCCACTCACCGAGAGGTAACACCTCCTATTCTTCTCTGCTGCCCTCTGCTCTTTGTCTCAGTCCTCTGTTGCTTTTACAATTAGAGCGCCAACATTTAATCACATATATCACACTTTCATAGTTTGTAACATTGTGCAAGAAGATTTAGTGCTACTATAAGTATTGTTTTCTCAGCGTTGTTATCATGATTTTGGCAAAAAATACAACATGATGCAAATTTATTTTATTTCCTGTTCCTGTCACCTTTCAAACCTTTCTGAATCCAAAGGACACACACATATATATACATACCTGTGCTTGGACCATTTCTATTCTATGAAACTAACCAGTTAGCTAAACTTCAAGCATGCCTTAAGGACATAAAAACCTTTATGATCTGCAATTTTCTGATGTTAAACTTGGCCCTAAACACCTCCGAGATACATTATCTAAAGATATAGTTGCTCTAGATGGCATTAACCTGGCCTCTAGCACAACTGTAAGTAACCTCTGAGTTATCTTTGATCAGGATTTATCCTTTAACTCCTACATGAAACAAACTTCAAGGACTGCCTTCTTTCACCTTCCTAACATTGCAAAAAATAGGCACATCCTGTCTCAAAATGATGCCAAAAAACTAGTCCATGCATTTGTTACTTCTAGGCTGGACTATTGCAATTCCTTATTATCAGGATGCCCGAATAAGTCCCTTAAGACTCTCCAGTTGATCCAGAATGCTGCGGCACGTGTACTGACAAGAACTAGGAAAAGAGATCATATTTCTCCAATATTAGCTTCTCTGCACTGGCTCCCTGTAAAATCCAGAATGGAATTTAAAATCCTTCTCCTCACCTACAAAGCTCTTAATGGTCAGGCACCATCGTATCTTAAAGAGATTATAATACCTTATTACCCGACTAGAACACCGAGCTCCCAGAATGCAGGCTCTGGAGCTGCCGGGGGACGGCTAACATTATCACTCAAGGAGGCAGAGGAATAGCTAAACATTGACACACCGAGCAGGAGAGAGCAGGAGAGTGAGCGCGAGAGAGAAGCCATCACTAGCTGCTAAGCTAGAGAAAGGTAACTAGCAAAACTGAATAGCCTGTAAACTGTGGGATTAAGGACAATGTCACTAAAAGAAGGAGAAAGCTATGAGTACTTGAGCAGAACTAGTGTACGTTTAAATGTATAGCACTGTAATAAAGAATCAAACAAAATTAACTATGATGAGCTAGAGCAGCAAAAATACGCTACTAGTAAGACACAAGCACTAGTGACCGGAAATGAGACAATACACTTAATGCAGCACCTCAACACATTAGCAAACGAAATGAAGGAACATGTCACCCAGTGCAACAGTGCGGCCTATTGATGTGTTTTAATAGTTTTTGGACAACAGTGGAGCTCTATGGCACAGAGGAAGAAAATATATCAAATACTTGTTAGTAGGATCACTTCATTGTTGGTTTGGGTCTGCACATGGGATTTGATGATAAGAAAAATATAAAATGTCACCAGACCTGATGTGCAAATATAGGAATAATCATTTGAAAATCACTCCTGTGAACACTCAGAGATCTCCTTCATGTTGTTAGTGATGTAACATTTCGAAACACAACAGTGTTTGTGCCACTATAACGGTGTGGTGCTATAGATGTCAGTCAGCCGGTCCACCACTTTTGTCCAGACTGAAACATTTTAACAACTATTGGATGGATTGCCATGAAATGTTGTATACACATTGACATTCCCATCAGCCTCAGTAGTACTTCGTGTTTAGCGCTAATTTAGTGCTGTTTAACATCAGCACGTTAGTGTTGTTTATGTGAGCATGTAATCATGCTAGCATTAGCATTTATCTCAAGTTAGGATTTAGTGCCTACAGTAAGTACAGCCTCACAGAGCTGCTAGCATGGCTGTAGACTTGTTCACCTTTAGCAGGTAACAGAAATACATAACACAAATCAAACCATTTAGCTGGATCAATAATCTGTTCCAAGATGAAAAATGAACCTTTTTATAATTGTGTTTTTGATTTATATTGGTTTTGAACAGAAAGTTATTGAGACTGCTGTTCATATTGAGGTAGAAAGAGAAACAAAGAGAAACACATCCTGTCTGATTGAATTTAAAGAAGGGCACTGGAGAAAACATTTTGGAGACTAAATGAAAAGCAGCTTAATACCTGAGCTTTCACTTTCCAAACCAACAAGCAATTCATCCACAAAGTCATGACCTCACTGACCTCTGGAACACCACCCTCCTTTTCTCTTTTTTTCGTCCAGAGTTTAAAGTAGCAGCATGTTGATGCCACAAATAAAAGATTATCCTTTACAAAGACACCATTGTGCTTTGTGATTTCAAATGTCATCATATTTCAGCATGTAACTACCGGTTGACTCTGTACATCGAGTCTAGAAAATGATAGAGTGGAGATAGAGTGACACATTGGCACAGTCACACTTTGGTCTGAGTCCAACAGAAGCCCTGCAGCTGTTACATTTATCTGGTTTATTTTTTCCTTCTGAAATTGTATCTACAGCAGGTTTACATTAAAACTAAAAGGAAGCAACCAAGACAAACCTGAATAATATCCAACAATGTGTATGAACCTTTGCACAGTCATTTCCCCACACATACACTGTAACCTGCTACGTGACAGCAGTCATCATGAAAGTGACTTTGCAACACAATGTGTAGTATTGTCTTCATCAGCTGTCTGAGGGCAGAGAGTCCCTGAGAGGTTCCTGTTACACCTGTCAGGATGCCAGCATTCACAGAAAACACAGGAGAGACACAAACGAAGAGATGAAAACAAACGTAGAGATGAAAACAAAAACTGGAAAAAGTGTAACAGTGAAATAAGTTAAAAGTAGTTTAAAGCTAGTTACATGACTGTTGGCTGTAAGTGTCTTGGAAATAAAAATATTGAAAAACTAAACCAAATCAATATTAAAGGAATAATTCCACATTTTCGGAAATACGCTAATTTCCTTTCTTGTTGAGAATGAGATGTTTAAGTGGATATCACTCTTATGACTGTTAAGTGTTTTCTCTGTGCACAGAGCTGGAGTCAGGAGGTGGTTAGTCTAGCTTAGCATAAAGACTGGAAATAGGGGGAAACTGAGCCTGGCTCTGTCCAAAGTTCAAAAATACACCTACCAAAGACCTTGAAGCTTACAATTAAAGGGGGCACTCCATCGATTTTACATATGAAGTTCAATTTACTCGTCGTGAGGAGTACTGTGAATACAGTTGTATAATGTCTCCTGTCGCTCTAGAGGGATTTTTTTCATTGTATAATAATTAATTGAACTGTTCAGTCATATTTTCTGTAAATTTGCATCATCTATTTCAATTTATTGCGATTGTTTAGCCTAAACATTACATTAACAGGAATAGTTTTACATTTAGGAAAATATGGTTAGTCTCTTTCTTGCCGAGAGTTAGAAGAGAAGATTGATAGCACTCTCATTACTGTCTGTTAAACAGGAAGCTGCAGTCAGTAGCTGCTTAGCTTAGCTTAGCATAAAGACTGGAAACAACAGGGCAAAACAGCTAGCTTGGTTCTGTCCAAAGCTAACAAAATCCATCTAACAGCACCTCTAAAGCTCACAAATTAACACATTATTGTTGTCTTGTTTGCTTAATCCATACAAAAACTTAAGTGTAAAAATGACATGTCGTGTTTCCCCATGTTTCTAGTTATACTTTATGCTAAGCTAAGCTAATTTAGCTAATTTACCATACAGATATTAGTGTGGTCCACAATGCTACTGACTGCTAGCAACCATATCAAGAAGTAACTCCCATTGCAAAACATTAATCAAAGACGTTAATGTTGACTTGCTTTTTAAGTCATGTATTTTGTAATTTTCATGAAAAGCTAATTGCAATCAAACAACATCATATATTTAATCATACAAATATAAGAAAAGTACAGTTTACTTAACCAAAAGCAGTTCTGTTTACTGTCAGTCAATTAAAGAAGAGAAAAAACAAAAACATTAAGAGAAAGTAAGACACATCACTGATAAATGCTGTGCACTCTCACTCCTACTTGGCAGCTCACTGTAGAGCATATAACTTCAGGAACAACCAGCGGCTATCACACCCGACCTTAACCTCATCCAACACAATGAAGAATACATGTCAACAGTAATACTACCTACAGCTTTTTATTCACAGGTCACTCACGGAGTCTGCCAAAGTGTGTCATGTGATCAGTATGACCTCCTCCTCAAGTCCTCAAGTTACAGGCTTTGTTCACATCATGGTTCATAAGATATATATATATATATCTTTAGATATCTATAGATAATCTATATATATATATATATATGTATATATATATACTGTGGAGGTGGGTATGGGTAGCTGTCAGCTGCAGAGGGAGAGGTGGGGGAGTTGCTCAGGTGAGCAGCATCAAGGAGAGATAATTGGCACAGCTGAACCCGGTTAACTAATTATTCTCTCCTTAAATACAGTATCATGCTGGACACAAGAAAGAAGAGAGAAGGAGAAGCGGTCAGAGGAACGACGGATGCAGAGAAAGAGTGTGTGGACAGAAAGAAAGAAAGAAAGAACTGATCGGTGGCGATACTGGCCCAGATGCTGGGCGAAATCGCGGCGATGCACCCGGAGCAGGCGGCGGTGAATAGGCAGCAGCTGGAAAGGATGCAAGAACAGACAGATAAGCAGACCCAGCTGGTAGCAAGGCTGATGTCCCGGCCGGGAGCCGCACTACCGCCACCCCCACCACTCGCCCTCTCCTGCGTCACCCTCCACAAGATGTCGGCGGCGGATGACCCCCAGTCATTCCTGGAAATGTTCGAGGCGATGGCAGTGGCATGTGGATGGCCGGCGACAGAGTGGTCGGTGCGGCTGCTGCCACTGCTCTCCGGGGAAACGCAGACAGCGGAGCTCGGACTCCCGACTGCAGCACGTTGGAGCTTCCCTGACGTGAGGAGGGCCGTGCTAGATCGGCTGGATTCTCCAGCGAAGATCACCGCCGCCGGTTCCGGAGCATGAGGCTGGGACCCGTTGATCGCCCGTTCGTCTTAGGGATGCGGCGACAAGGTGGCTGCAGCCAGGAGAATCCTCTGACGAGGGCCGGCTGATGGACGCAATTATTAGGGAGCAATTTGCGGAGGGGCTCCCTACCAGGGTGGCTGAGTGGGTGAAGTGCCACCACCCCGTGGATCTGACGGCTGCGGTCACACTGGCAGAGGATTACCTTGCGGTACACCTTGCGGTAGACACCACAGGACCGCCCCCTGGAGGCTGCACCATGGAGAAGGGGCATGGGGCCGCTGCAAGGGCCACCTGCACGTCCCAGCCCCATACCTCACGCTAACCCACTCTCTTCTCTCTCTCTCCCAGGGTCCAGCTTCTACAGGTTTGGCTCACGACCTGCAGGGGGCTCCTCGAATGCTGGGACAGGAGTGCTGGAGGTGTGGGCAGCCCAGACACTGCCGACGTGACTGCCCACTCATGGAGGTCGGACAAGTGATTCGGGTTGCCGGCTCTCCGACACCCTCCCCTGGCTCAGGGGCGACATACTGTGTTCCGGTAAGAATCCAAGGGGGTATACACCGGGCAAATGGTGGATTCGGACTGTACGCAGTCCATTATTCACCAGAACCTGGTTCGTCCCGGCGGTGCCTCCACAGGAGACACCACAGGCTCCTGTGTTACCCTCCATGGAAGATTTTCGAGTGATCAGGGACAGACTGTACAGAGTGACACTCAGACAGGTGAAGAAGTAACGCAATTGTTGGTACCAAAAAGCCGTCGGGAAACAGTTTTCCAGGCGGCTCATTACAACCCCATGGCCGGGCATATGGGGTGTAATAAAACACTAGACCGGATAATGGCCCGATTCTATTGGCCTGGGATTTGGGGAGACGTTTGCCGTTGGTGTGCGTCTTGTCCCGTATGTCAGATGGTTAACCAACCAGCCATCCCGAGAGCGCCTTTGCGCCCATTACCATTGATGGAGGTCCCATTTGAACGCCAAGGTATGGACCTCATCGGGCCATTTTACCGGAGCGCACGTGGATATTGCTTTGTGCTAGTGTTAGTGGACTACACAACTCGATATCTCGAAGCAGTGCCATTGCACACCATCTCTGCAAAGAGTGTGGCGCAGGCACTGTTTCAGGTCATCTCCCGAGTCGGGATCCCGAAAGAGATCCTGACTGACCAGGGCACCTCATTCATGTCACGCACACTGAGAGAACTTTACGGATTATTGGGCATCAAGTCGATTCGAACCAGTGTATACCACCATCAGACCGACGAGCTCGTTGAGCGTCTGAACAAAACTTTGAAGTCCATGATCTGTAAATTTGTGCATGAGGATGAGCGCAATTGGGATAGGTGGCTAGATCCTCTGTTGTTCGCAGTGCGGGAGGTGTCCCAGGCCTCCACGGGATTTTATCCCTTTGAGCTGCTGTTTGGCAGAAACCTCCGGGGGGTCCTGGACCTAGTTAGAGAAAACTGGGAGGAGGGTCCAAGCCCCAGTAAAAACGAAGTTCAGCACGTCCTGGACCTGAGAGCAAAACTTAGGGCAGTTGTCACGGGAGAATTTGCTCCAGGCTCAGGAGCGTCATGATGATGTTGAGTGACAATGAAATATATGACATTGAGATGACAAATGGGCTACTGGAACAAGACGGAGATGGGCGAGATGGATAACAAGGCTTACAGCGAAGCAACTAGCTCAGTGTTCCTACATCCACATGCGGCAACTGCTCTCACAATTGATGAGATACAAAATGCTATGGCAAGGGGGAGCCAGGACAAGAGGTCAGCGGCGGCCAGCAGCGGTCAGAGGGGAGCCAGAGATTGGGTCGAAGCCCCAAGTGCAGAAAGTCTCCTAGAAGATGTGAATACAGCATTGAGGGCGATCCCTACCACAACCATCCCTGAAACCAATGAGCTGATATACGCCTCAGCAGCAGTGATCCTCGAGATGCTTGGCTACTGGGAAATTATATGGGAGAGGGAGGCAATCCTGATCCTGAAGGAAGGGTACCGTCCCATCCAACTATCGGCCAATAACCCACAACATGGAAGCTCATGTCAGGCATCATCGCGGCTAAGATAAGTGGACACATGGATCAATACATGAGCAAAGCACAGATAACCCACTGCTGTTCATCAGTCACCTCCTCTACATGGATGACATCAAGCTATACACTAAGAGCAAGCGGGACATCGACTCACTGATCCACACCACCAGGATCTACAGCTCTGACATTGGGATGTCATTTGGGCTTGAGTCGAATGGTGACAAAGAGAGGGAAGGTAGTCCACACAGAAGGGGTCTCAGAAGGGGTTCCCAGAAGGAACAATAGCAGACATTGAGGATGGTTACAAGTACCTTGGAATACCACAGGCAAATGGCAACCTCGAAGAGGTAACAAGGAAAACAGCAACTGCCAAATACCTCAAACGAGTAAGGCAAGTCCTAAGAAGTCAGCTCAATGGCAAGAACAAGGCCCAGGCAATAAACAGCTACACCCTGCCAGTGATCAGATACCCTGCGGGAATAATAAGATGGCCAAAGGAAGAGATACAGACCACAGACGTTAAGACGCGAAAGCTCCTCACCATGCATAGAGGGTTCCATACCAAATCCAGCACCCTGAGACTGTACGCTAACCGTAAGGAAGGCGGCCGTGGACTAGTGAGTGTGAGAGCCACTATCCAGGATGAAACATCCAAGATCCACAAGTACATCAAAGATAAGGCCCCAACAGATGACGTGCTCAGGGAATGTCTCAGGCAATGGGGAACAGAGGAAGAGGTGCTGGAGGAGGGACCAACATGGGAGGACAAACCCCTACATGGGATGTACCACCGGAACATAACTGAAGTGGCTGAAGAGGCACTCATCATGGCTTCACAGGAGCAGGCCCTGAGCACCAGAGCAATAGAGGCCAAGATCTACCACACCAGACAAGACCCAAGGTGTAGGCTGTGCAAAGAGGCCCCTGAGACAATCCAGCACATAACTGCAGGGTGTAAGATGCTGGCAAGAAAAGCATACATGGAGCGCCATAACCAAGTGGCTGGCATAGTGTACAGGAACATCTGCACTGAGTATGGACTGGAAACCCCAAAGTCAAAGTGGGAAACACCTCCAAAGGTGGTAGAGAATGACCGAGCCAAGATTCTGTGGGACTTCCAGATTCAGACTGACAGAATGGTAATGGCGAACCAACCAGACATTGTGGTGGTGGACAAACAGCACTCGGGGCAGTGACCCCCAAACTGGAGGGGTGGCTACAGCAGATCCCTGGAAGAACACCAGACATCTCGGTCCAGAAAAGTGCAGTACTAGGAAAAGCAAAGATACTGCGCAGAACCCTCAAGCTCCCAGGCCTCTGGTAGAGGACTCGGATGGATGAAGTTTTTTTTATTTTATATACAGTTGTATGCAAAAGTTTAGGAACCCCTGGCAATTTCCATGATTTTCATTTATAAATATTTGGGTGTTTGGATCAGCAATTTCATTTTGATCTATCAAATAACTGAAGGACACAGTAATATTTCAGTAGTGAAATGAGATTTATTGGATTAACAGAAAATGTGCAATATGCATCAAAACGAAATTAGACAGGTGCATAAATTTGGGCACCCCAACAGAAAAATCACATCAATATTTAGTAGAGCCTCCTTTAGCAGAAATAACAGCCTTTAGAAGCTTCCTATAGCCTGTAATGAGTGTCTGGATTCTGGATGAATGTATTTTGGACCATTCCTCCTTACAAAACATCTCCAGTTCAGTTAGGACAGCCCGCTTCAAATCACCCCACAGATGTTCAATGATATTCAGGTCTGGGGACTGGGATGGCCATTCCAGAACATTGTACTTGTTCCTCTGCATAAAGGCCAGAGTAGATTTTGAGCAGTGTTTTGGGTCGTTGTCTTGTTGAAATATCAAGCCCCGGCGTAACTTCAACTTTGTGACTGATTCCTCAACATTATTCTCAAGAATCTGCTGATATTGAGTGGAATCCATGCGACCCTCAACTTTAACCAGATTCCCAGTACCGGCACTGGCCACACAACCCCACAGCATGATGGAACCTCCACCAAATTTTACTGTGGGTAGCAAGTGTTTTTCTTGGAGCGTTGTGTTCTTTTGCCGCCATGCATAACGCCCCTTGTTATGACCAAATAACTCAATCTTTGTTTCATCAGTCCACGGCACCTTATTCCAAAATGAAGCTGGCTTGTCCAAATGTGTGTTTGCATACCTCAAGCGACTCCGTTTGTGGCGTGTGTGCAGAAAAGGCTTCTTTCGCATCACTCTCCCATACAGCTTCTCCTTGTGCAAAGTGCGCTGAATTGTTGAACGATGCACAGTGACACCATCTGCAGCAAGTTGATGTTGTAGGTCTTTGGAGGTGGTCTGTGGGCTGTTTTTGACCGTTCTCACCATCCTTCGCCTTTGCCTCTCCAATATTTTATGTGGCCTGCCACTTCTGGCCTTAAAAAGAACTGTGCCTGTGGTCCTCCATTTCCTCACTATGTTCCTCACAGTGGACACTGACAGCTTATATTTCTGCGCTAACTTTTTGTAGCCTCCCCCTAAACCATAATGTAGAACAATCTTTTTTTTCAGGTCATTTGAGAGTTGTTTTGAGGCCCCCATGTTGCCAATCTTCAGAGGAGAGTCAAAGAGAACAACAACTTTCAATTGGCCACCTTAAATACCTTTTCTCATGATTGGATGCACCTGTCTATGAAGTTCAAGGCTTAATGAGCTCACCAAACCAACTGTGTGTTCCAATTAATCAGTGCTAAGTAGTTACAGGTATTCAAATCAACAAAATGACAAGGGTGCCCAAATTTATGCACCTGTCTAATTTCGTTTTGATGCATATTGCACATTTTCTGTTAATCCAATAAACCTCATTTCACTACTGAAATATTACTGTGTCCTTCAGTTATTTGATAGATCAAAATGAAATTGCTGATCCAAACACCCAAATATTTATAAATGAAAATCATGGAAATTGTCAGGGGTTCCTAAACTTTTGCATACAACTGTATATATATATATATATATATATATATATATATATATATATATATATATATATATATATATATATATATACACACACACACACACATCAACACCATATATCAACACCATTGGTTACAGTTTGGGTTGTCATTACGTGCACTACAAGATACATTTCGCTAAATAGCCAACATTAGATGTTACTTACTTAGTCTTAAACTTTCCAGTAGTGGAAAGCCACACGAATTTTTACTTCTGTTTTGCTTTATATCTCTTCTTTTCTTTGCCGCAGAACATGGTTTCTTGCTGGAAGCGGGTGGCTGGGATGGCAATAAGTAGCTTGCCAAGAGCTTCAGCCATCTCTGTGTTTCTGTGACACTAGGGTTAACTTATAGCATTTTTGGCTGTGATTGACAACTAGCCCTCGGGGCAGCTCTTCTTCTTCATCCACTCATGTTGGACTGAGGGCAGACTGGACGCTACAGTGACTCACTATCGCCATTTGAGGCACAAGTAGTATTACGAGACAGGACGGGCCGGGGCTAGATGGTTATGGGGCCATCAAGGCTGGTGAGCCCCCTCCCCAGCACACCACAGCAAATAACACTGCACTGGCTACTACAGACTGGTAGAAGATCCGCAGGAGCTTGTTCCACACATTAATCTGGGTCTCCTCAGGAAGAACAGTCTACTCTGTCCCTTCCTGAAGAGGGTATCAATGTTGTGTGTCCAGTCCAGTTTTTTATTGATTTGGACCCCCAGGTACTCACCAGGTATGAGTCCACACTCTCCACTTCCTCTCCCTGAATGATAACAGGGACAGCTCTTTGGTCTTGCTGATATTGAGCTTCAGGTGATTGTTGTTGCACCATGTGACAAAGCTCTCTATTAGACCTCTGTACCCCTCCTCGCTGTCTTTGTTGATGCATCCAACAATGGAAAACTGTTGAAGGTGGCAGGAACCTGAGTTGGTAGATGACTTTGTAATGTGGACAGCGTAATAGTCCCTGTTTACCTCATGATTACTATAGGTTTGCAGGAACCACAGACATGGTAGATTTACACTGGATTAAGATCACTGATGAACTCTACAATTACCACTAATCACTAGATTTCCCCAGGTAAGACTGAAAGCCTGTAAATACATTATAGTTGAGGTGACTTCTGCAGCTGCTAGAGTACCAATATCTTTCTGTGAAATCTGGACCTGGATGTCTCTCAGATGCCACATTATAATCCCAATCTTTGTTAAACTTGGTCTCTTTCTGTTTTCTCTTTCTTTCTTTCTTTTATCCCCCCCCCGCTCTCTCCATCTCCCCTCCGCAGCAGGAGCACATGTACACATTTTATGAGGTGTTGAACAACCTCATACAGTGCATACAATTATCTGTAACAGCTCACAGATGGGCGATTGCTCTGCCACATCCACATGCTGTATAATGCAGTTTCAGTGTGCACGCGCGCACACACACACACACACACACACACACACACACACACACACACACACACACACACACACACACACAGTACATATGGAGAGTGGTTGTGTAAATGGCTGCATCTTGCTGAAAGGATGCCATAGGCAAGAGCAGTCACGGGGAATCTAGTTCCCACGTGCTACACCTCCACTCAGCACTAGAGAGAATACTGGGAGCAGAGGTCCAATAAATCACACACACAAACAAAGGTAAGAGCAGGTATATATGCATAAACACAAACACTGAAGCAACAGTGTTCAGAATATTGCAGCATTGTCTTTGGTAATAAATACTTTGTGTTTAGTGCTTATTGGCAAATGTTAGCATGCTAACACACTAAACTTAGACAGTGAACATGTTAAACAGTACATGCTTTATATCAGCGTGTTAGAATTGACATTGTGAGCTTGCTAGCATAATGACGTTAGCATTTAGCTCAAAGCACCACTGTGCCTAAGTACAACCTCACAGAGCTGCTAGCATGACTGTAGAGTCTTAAAGGGCCAGTATGCTTCATCAGAGACCCCACACTTTTCCGCCATTGCAGTTGAGGGGCCTGTGTACAACAGAGTGCAACACTGTAATTATCTTCCAGGAGACTGTCTGAAACTGTGTGCCGTTATCCCCATATTTAAACGATTATTGCATCTCGCCCCTCTTTATGATGCCCAGCTTTTCAGCTTTTCTTTGAAGTTTTTCTTCAAGTGTGCAAGCTAGGAATAGATGTAAACACTTTTGTCTTCCAAAGCAGTCGGACAATACAGCATATGAACCAGAAAGGAGTTAGGAGGTTTTTAGCTGATCGCAGCAGTGTGAATTTCTGTCCACCATAATGCAGTGAGATATGATGGCTGTGGCTATCAATCATTCATGATTGGTAGGAGAGCACTAGAATAGTATGCAGTGGAATCTGCTCAGCAACAGCCAAATTAGGAAGTTCTACTCACTTCCATGTTTGAGGCACAAAGTATTTGTTCATTCATTAATTTCATATTTATCCAGCTTTCAATTTTTAAGAAAAAATGCATTAAAAGCTTTAATGGTCACTTTAGTAAAAGAACCTATGAAAAGCCAAAACACACTAGAGTTTGACTGCAGCCATGAAAGATACTGTATTTTGAAATTTAGTTTGAAAAGTTCCTGGGAGTATGTTTCACATTTAAGAAGTTGTTATCCAATAAGACATCTCCTCTATGGTCGCTTTTAAACGCTCAGTTCCATAAAAGTCAGCCAAAGTGGAATACGTTAGTCAGAGGTTTCTATTCTTCTGATGTCTCCTACTACTGACTGAGGTGCTCCTTACCACTCAGTCACATTCACAATGTTACCTTTTGGCCAGAAGTTGCACTGTGTGAAGTAATATGCATAATAATAGGAATACATAAACCATAATCTTCTGATTTTCAAATGCATGGAAAGTCAGTGAGTGAGTGCTTACAAAAGTCACTTCAAAGTAAGAGATGGGTACAAAATCCCCAGTCTGTATGAAAAGGACTATGAACATGATTATGTGATGTCTTGTGTTGCTGTGTTTGTTACTTTATTATGCATTGTAGATTTACTGTATCTATAATGTTAAATTATATAAGCAATGCATTATCCCTTAAAGACTTCACTAACCTCCCTATTGGATAGATTTCTTTTTTAGAGTCTAGTTAAATATAACAACCCTTAAAAACAGTCACATGATTTGTGATTGATTCATAGTTTCACTCATACTTATGTGAAAACCCAAACACAATGCAAAAAGAAGCAAGGTTAGTTCTAGTATTGATATATTTATTATCATTCACAGGTTCCAACTACCTTCAACTTCACCCAAACATCAAATGTTCAGCTTGTTTAGGGCATGTGTGCTTCAGATTTATATCTTTTATACATTTTTGAAATATTCCGATTTTTTCTCAACATTTACCCATTCAAGTGATTGGATATAATCTTCAAACTTTCATCTCTTCAAGCATTCAGCTCTTATTCTTCAAATGACAATTCAACTGCTTTCAGAGGTTACACAACTCATTTCAAATGCTTTTATCTCTTAGTCTTCAAGTGACACTTCAACTGCATTTATGTATAACTTCTCAATCAACATTTCAGCTACTTTTATCTATTGCTCTTCAACTGAGATTCAACTCCTTCAGATGACACCTTAACGCTTTTCAGGTCTCAAGTCTTCACCTTTAACAAGAACAGTTCCTCTAACTCCCATGCTTTCTGTGCTTACACTTCAACTGACATCTTTTGTCAGTTTATACACTTGCCATTAATGGCATTAATTTCTTTAGGGACTTCCACTTTAGCTGAATCATCTACCTCAATGTATCACCTACACTTTGCCTGACATTTGAACTCAACCCTTTCAGTTGTTGAACTTCAACTTTTTTCAGCACTTTGAAGCAGGACTTAGGAGCTTTACACACTCCAGAACAGGAGGAGCGGAGGGACAGAGAACACATGGCTGGAAGGAGCTGGGCAAACAGACTTTGAAGAGACCACCTATATTCAGGAAAGTCATTGACTGAGAACTGTTCAAGTGGAAGAAGACGCCTTAAAAAAGGAAAACTAACATTTTATGTTGACACTTTTTAGAAATCTGTGGAGTTCCTTTTAATAACCTGCTTACTGGAGAATAAAACGTTTTTTCCCAGTTATATATATATAGGCCTAGCCTGCCCTGGTGACTAGGGCTGGGTATCAGTTGTTTTTTTTTAAAGGTATCGCCCGAAATAACCTAGTACCAAGTGGTATTGAAACGTCTCCAGTAAAACGATACCTGCATTTGATCCTTTTTCTACCCAAATCTAGAAAAGACTATTTATATGGTTTTGCTCGCAGCCAATCACTGTGTGTTCTTAAATTTAATGCGACGTGTGATTGGCTCACTACCACAACTAGCAGCTACATACAGTCTGTGGTGATGTAGTCGAGCCGAGTGTGGTGTATTTGGCAGTTGGCAGTTCAGCCTGCTGGTCCCCTCACGGCCACTTCCGAGCCTGCTTTGCTGCCGGAGTGTCTTTGGGCTAGGCAGATAGGCTGGACAGGAGTGTGCCAGTGACTTGGCACTGCTGGATCAATACTCAAATCTGTTTAATGTAAATGTCTCACCCTGTGGCTTTGTCATAATTCCTGATGGTCTTCACCTTGGTGCCAGGCCAGATGCAAAGGTGTGTGACCCTTATGTAGCTCCTAGTTTTGGGCTTGCAGAATATAATTGCCCAGACATCTGTAACATTTCTGAGGCGGGGCATGTCAAATGTGTGGATGGCCAGGCAAAACTGAAAAGAAATCATAAATTCTACTGGCAGGTTCAAGGTCAATTGACAGTAACTGAATTGAGCTGGTGCTATTTTATTACTGACACTGAGGAGGACCTAACAGTTGAAAGAGTCTGGAGGGATAATGAAATGATAACAGAGATGAAAGAAAAGGTGGACCTTTACTTGTTTGGTACATATATGGTACATGTATGTGTAAAGTATTTCTGATTCTGATCACCAGGCAGCGAAATAGTAACTTTAAACTCCAGACTTTGTCTCCTTGTCAGATATCTTACCTGTATACAGTATCTAGGTGCCTATATATGCAAATATTTATTTATGTAATAAATTCCAAGAGACATGTTTTGAGGTTTGAGGAAGTATTTTAATAAATGGATAATTGTCATTGGAACTGGTCTTGTTAAACAATGTAAAAACAAATATTAAAACTATTATTTTAGCTCACATGAGTTTTTGGCAAGCTCTCTCTCTCTCTCCCTCTCTCTCTACACACACACACACACACATATATATATATATATATATATATATATATATATATATATATATATCCTTCGAGCTTGGGTCCTCTGCCAGAGGCCTGGGAGCTTGAGGGTTCTGCGCAGTATCTTCATAGTACTGCACTTTCCTGGACCGAGATGTCTGGTGTTCTTCCAGGGACCTGCTGTAGCCACTCCTCCAGTTTGGGGGTCACTGCCCCGAGTGCTCCGATGACCACGGGCACCACTGTCGCCTAAGGTGCCAGAGCACCGAGATGATAAATGGGCTACTGGAACAAGACGGAGATGGGCAAGATGCGATATATATATATTTATACATGACGGTGTAGTCCCTCATTCGTCCAGGAGTGTTCTATCGTAGAAAAGGTTTCAGTCGTAGTCATCTGGACACTGTTTTTGCAGAATCAAGATGTTTCGGCTCCCATCCGGAAGAGTTCCCGGGTCCATTTTTTCACAAATAGTAAAGACTACAATCAATAATCAGTACATACAATACAATAATGTGCTTATATTAATGTGCAAACCATGTTATTTGATCATACAGAGCAAAGCATAAATGTTAACAACTGATTCCAGTCATGCAGAAGCTATACAATACTGCAGGACAATATTGGACAACAAGTAATATTTTATCTCTCACCAGTAACATCAATAATACTGTGTCACTACACATTCCCATACATACAGTTAAGTAACCATAAAGCCACATTCCCCAAGGTAATTTCGTTTGGTGGGCCAAAAATCGGCAAAAGAAAATGCGAACGAATGCTTTGTTTCCATCCACTACCGTAATGTGATTATTAGAAGTTGGTGCATCGAGATAAGCAGTAAGTGGTGCCAATTTTCCATTATAAGAGGGCGCAACAAAATGACATAATTGAGTGAGCGTCAATCAAACCTCAAATGGTGAAAAAAACAATGTAGAAAACAAGAAGGAAATGTGACATTTCTGTTTGTTTCATGTGTTAATGTGAGGAAGGTTACAGTCTCCTCATCGCTCCACACAGATCTGACAGATCACAGGTCTGCCGCTATTACTAAAATTGAAAATACGGAAAAAAGGGGGGATGGAACCCAGACAGCTCAGTTAGTGTGACACCTAAGATGAGGAAGTGACTAATGTTAAGCTGGCTACAGGCTGATAAAATAATACAGCATGTCACAAATACAGAATTAACTAACATTGTCTAGTAACAGTGGATGTTACCAAGTTGTCACTCGAGGCTGGCCAATAGGGACGTGTCTTACATCTTTCAGCATAGGTGCCGCCCACATGAGTCAGCTAACAGCAAGCAATGCAAAACTTTCAGTTTCAAAAAGCAAAACTTTTGGTTTTCATGAATACATTTTAATTCACAAATTAATTTTCCTAGCAATAAAAAAACATTTTGATTGCAGTGTCGATAGTTTTGCTCTCAAATCTATTTTTTGATTGCATAATAAAGACACAAAACTACCCTCATTCTGAGGTTACTGAGCAAAGATGTGAAAAATGCAGCTATGAGATGTAATAAATACAGTCCTTACTTTTAGGGATGCCAGTGTCAGTCGGTCTGTCGGTTAATTGGTTGGTCCACCACTTTATCCAGACTGAAATATCTCAACAACTATTGGATGGATTGACATGAAATTTTGTACATTAATGGTCCTCAGAGGATGAAGCCTACTGACTTTGACTTTACATCTAGTGCCACCATAAGGTTGATACTTGTGGTTTTAAGTGAAATATATTGAATGGATTGCCATGAAATTTGGTTCAGACATTCATGTTCTCCCCAGGATGAATTGTAATAACTTTGGTGATCCTCTGACTTTTAGTGTCAACATCAGGCTCAGCTGTACTTTATGTTTAGTGCTAATTAGCGTGTTAACATGCTAACAGACAAATCCAGATGGTGAACATGGTCAACATTATTTTCATTCATACATTCAACCTTTATTTAGTTCTCGGGAATACATTGAGGAGTGGACCCTCATTTTCAAGGATGCTGAGATTACATTAAGCAACAGTCTTTCCGAGTTCAGAGTTGACCTGAGGAACATGATGTGTAATCCAGTCCTGAGAGTGGGTTTGATAAGCTCCTACCTTGAGGTCTAATAATGAAGTCATTTAAATTGGTAATTTGTTTAGGAGTATAAACATATTGATGTGTTGATCTCGTCTCACTGAGAATGTGTTTAGCTCATCTAGTAATGTCACACATGATGCTCCTGCTTTTGTAGCCTGTGATGTTTTTGATCACCTGCTGTGTGTCTTTGGTGTTGTTGGTGTTGAGGTCTCTCTCTAGTCTCTCCTGATGTCTCAGCTTTGCCTCCTTGATGCCAGCTTCCTTGTCTCCTGACCAAAATGCAGCTTTTTTGGCAGCCCTCACCTCTCCATTCATCCAGGCATTCTGGTTGGGGAATGATTTTATTGTCTTTGTGATCACCACATCATCAACACATTTGCCAATGTATGATGTCACTGATGATGTATGTATGTATGTATGTATTGCTCAATTCAATTCAATTCAATTTTATTTATATAGCACCAATTCATTACAGAAGTTATCTCATTGCGCTTTTCCTATAGAGCAGGTCTAGATCTTTATAATATTATTTACAGAGACCCAACAAATCCCACCATGAGCAAGCACTTGGCAACAATGGCAAGAAAAAACTTAGGCAGAACCAGACTCAATGGTGGACCCAACCATATCAAGGTTGATTTGGTTGGGTAGCGGCATCTCTAAACATGAGCCAATAATCATCAGATGTAGGTTTCCTCACTGACTATGTGAATTCATTTCTTAACTGCCTAAAAGCAAGCTAATGGGAAGGGTCTCCAGATTTTCTAGCTAAGGCCCAAGCTTTATTCTTTAATTGGAACAAAGATGAGAGTTCCGAGGTGAACCAAGGACTAGACCTATCTTTAGTTCTTTGCTTTTTAAACGGGGCATTTTTGTTAACCTCTGAGTCGAGGTTATTTATAAAATTATCCGATGCAAATTCAACATCTGGGATTTCAAATGTATTTGAAATATTACTATGATGACGATCATGTAAGAAGGGCTGCTCATTAAAATTTCTAAAATTTCTCTTGACAACAACTCACGATTTAACTTCTTTAGTTGCGTATCCCTTAATGCAAGCTATGGGGCAATGGTCACTTATTCCAAGGTCAAAGACGCCAGAAGCAACAATTTCTCCTATTGGATAAGATCATCTATTAAAGTTGACTTTGAATTATTTTTTAGATTAGGCCTGATATGGTCAATAATCAGGTGGGTTATGTTGAGATTATGACATACATCCCTCCAATAAGCAGACACATTAGTTAACCAGTTTAGATTAAAATCACACAAGATTATCATTTCCAAAAATACTATATTGAGAAATTAAAACTGCCAATTTATCAATGGCATCATATTCAACAGACTCTTGAGATGATCCAATTTTTAATATTGAAGCAGACTTCTAATACTACTTTTTTTACATTGTTGGGGGGCTTTTTGCCTTTATTAGATAGTGCAGTCGAAGATAGACAGGAAAGGGGCAGAATTCGAACCCGGGCTGCCGTAAGGACTCAGCCTTGGTACATGCGCGTGTGCTCTACCAGGTGAGCTACTGGTACTCGGGCGCCCCAGAACATTTCTGCTTGTGGATTAATTAAGAAGACTGGGGTAGACCCAGGCTTATGCAATAAGGAGGTAGTGGTATGGGACTGTAGGGGAACTGTAATTAGATTTGAGGTAGCTACAGTACACTTTGAACATTGTATATAATATCTTGCAATGGACCTATCAGGAATGGTTGATCTTTGGTAACAGCCCAAGCCTGGATTGAGAGTGGTCTGTGGGGGTTTTAAGGTTTGTGGGTTTAACCGGCTTGGACCAACTAGATTTCAAGCAGAGACTGGAAACTCCAATGTGAGTGACTGTGGCGCTAGCCCCATGTTTGACATCAGTAGCCTAGAGCCAGCCCAGTTGGGATTAATTACATCTTGTTTTAACAGTGCAGGTCTATCAAAAAATACATTGAAATTGTCCACATGTCCAAATTCACCACATGCGAAGCTGGTAAAGCTGGCAAAGCCGAATGAACCTCAAATCACCAAGACAAAGCCCAGGCCGGGGTCATTATGAGCGGCAGCCATAGGGACATCCGCTGGGTATACAGGGGCCTCATTGGGCATGGCAGCAAAACAATTGGAAAGGTTGAGCAGTGGTGATGACAAAACCTGGTGTTTTTCCGTTTTGTCTGCCTCTTATAACCACCTCTAACCAGGTAGTCTGAGGGTTGGGGGTTCAGCAGGAGGACGGCTGCAGACACGAGACCGGATCCCAGAGGATGGTGTCTAAGACAGCTGAATTCATGGCTTTCTAGCCTGTGCACCTGCAACATCGATAAAGCCAGACAACAGAGAGTCCTTCTTTCACAGTTCTTCAGTGAGTCGACGGATATCTTCTTTGAGTTTGGTGACCTCCCTGATGGCTCGCTAGAGCAGCTGGCAATCACACAGTATGTTGATAATGTTGATCCAAATATATTTGTGCAAATGGTGATCGATCAGTCTCCCAAGTGGAAATCCATGGCTGATTTAAAATAGGATCAGAGCAAAAGTAAAAGAAGTCCAAGAAGAAGAAAAATATTCTGCCTAATATAAATGAGACAGATTATTAGTTTTATAGAAAGTTATAATATAGGTTACTTTCCAATGTAGGTAACCAACATTAACACTTACATATATCATCATCCACACACTCACACAGACACAAAGGTACACAGAGGCCATCAATCACCTTTCATCTATACCAGCTCTACCATGCTGACGTTGCAACGTGCGTAAAAATCCACGACAAAAGCCGTAGAGGCACAGAGGAACCACGCATACTAATGACATGATTACAGCAGAGGACATTTTGGAACATAATTGCTCCAACTCTTCTTCTTCTCCTCCAGGTGTTAAACAAAGAGGGTTCTGTTATAACAGAGTGCAGAATCACATCTGGGCAGCAAATCACAGAATACTTTTTTGAACATTTAACAAACATTGGTGATCATACTCCTACCCTACCCCTCCTCTTGATCCCTTGATGCCCTCTACCTCCCACCCTCCAAACTGTTAGTGAATTGTTCAAACATATGGAAAGACAAGGAGAGTAACAGACAGACCGGTGGACAGACAGACATAGAGACAGGGATTAGTTCACAAGAAAATTTTGTGAAATTATGAAAGGGCCAATATTTTTTCAAAGTGTGTGGTTTGGTGCTGATGCGATATTCTTTCCTTTGAAATGTGTTCAGTTAGAAGGTTTAACCATTGTGTGATTTTTATTGTATTTCTTGTTTTCCAGTTTAAGAGGATAGTTTTCTTGGCAATGGCATGGGCAGTGAGTATGGGTTTGTAGATTTGAATGGGTGGGTTGATAACTGAGAGGTCACCGAGCAAACAGTGGGATGGAGAGAGTGATGCTACAGCTCATAATGATGGATATCCTGTCATTGACTTGTGTGGTGAGGGTTTGGATTCCTGCGATGTTATCATTTTGACGTATTGCAGTGGTTAGTGGTTCAATGATCAGGGCAAATAATGATGGTGAGAGTGGGCATCCTTGCCTAGTCCCTCTGTGCAGTATGAAACTCTGTGACGTAAATCCATTAGTGAAAACTGTAGACACTAGTGAATTCTAAAGTATTTTAAACCAGTGAAAAAACAACTCTTCGAAACCAAATTTGTGAAGTGTCTCAAACCGGAATGTCCAATTACTCTGTCAAATGCCTTTTCTGCGTCAAATGAAACAATTAATGTTTTCAAGTTGTTTTGTTGTGATTCAATTAATTCAATTGAATAATCTGCGCATGTTATTTAATGAATGTCTACCTTTGATAAATCAGGTTAGATCTGGGCGGATTAGTGACAGGGTTACTTTTTCAATTCAGGTTGCTTGTGTTTTACTGATAATTTTGAGATCAGTATAAATGAACGATAGGGGACGGTAGCTGGAACAAAGGGTTCGGTCTTTGCCTGTTTTCAGAACTCATCAGGGAAGCCATCAGGTCCTGGTGCTTTATTATTTGGTATCTGTTTATGTGCATTCATCCAGTGTTAGTGATGTATCTAATTGTTTTTTTAGTTACTTGTTAAGTTGAGGGTGGATATCTGTTAGGTTTGGGTTGTGGTTCGAGGCATATAGTTTACTGTAAAACTGTAAGTCTGTAGGTGTCTGCATTGTCTCCACTGCTGAGTTCTTTATGACTGAGATAGTGGATTTATCTTTGCTTTTGAGTTGGTTAGCTAGATATTTACTTTATTTATTAGTGCTCAAAATTGTCATATTTGTATTAGGAATTGGGTTTTTTTGTTTATGATATTGGTTAGTTAGAAATTCGTTATTGCTAACTTGTTCAATTGAACTTGTTCTGTTAGATTGTTAGTATACACTTTGTTTAATACTTTGAGCTTTTGTTCCAAATTCTTTAAGTTCAAGTTCCTTTTTCTTCTTGTGTGATAAGTATGATATGATTTTTCGTCAGTACTACCTTAGCGGTTTCCGAGAGTAAAGATGGGGAAATTTCTGTAGTCGTTTATTTCCATGAAGGATGCCAATTCTCTAGTGAAATAAGTGTTAAAGTCCGGATCTTTAAGCAGCGATACTTTGAGATGCCATCTGCTTATGGGTTGTTTGAGCTGTTTATTGTCTAGGTTTAAGGATACAGTGGCATGATCACTGGTTATAATGTGATGGATTTTAAAGTCTGATATATTAGGTATGATTGAGTTGCTGGTAAGGAAAAAGTCTATGCAAGAAAATGACGAATTGGAGAGAAGTATGTATATTCTCTGGTTGAGGGTTTTTTTAGTCGCTAGCTATCACTAAGACCCAGGTCACTTATATACTGCTTTAGTGTTTCAGTGAAGTGTGATGTAGTTTAATAGCATTTTTATGACATTACTTATCTTCCATACAGTTAACCTGTGTACTCATATTGTTTGAATCCACACAGAAAACTAATGTTAATGCCTAGGCAAAATATGATGTTAAGTACATCTGACTCATGTTAAAGACGTAAAGTATGTTGAAAACGTGTGAAAAGTAATGAAGTTTTTTTTAAAAGCCTGATCAGAAACTCTGGAAATAATGGTGGGAAAAACACAGGGAAAAACACAGCTTGAACTGGTTTGAACAGGTTCAGCAGAACACCATTAGACTCAGGAACCATCTGACTTGGTTCCTGACCTCCATTACAAGTGCCACTTGCTAGGATTGCTTGTGATGCTGGATCTGTCTAAGCTGGGGTTCATCACGCTGTTGAAATTGCCTCCAATTATAATTGTTGAATTTGATCTGGATTTTACAGGAAGCCAGTGCAGTGAAGCTAATACTGGAGAAATATGGTCTCTTTTCCTAGTTGACTGAAGCACGTCATAGTCCTGTTTAATCTACAAACAAATCAATTAAATTTTATTTATATAGTGCCAATTCATAACAGAATGGTAAATGGTCTATACTTGTATAGCCTTCTAACCACTCAGAGTACTTTACACTACATTGTCATTTATCCCATTCACACGCAGATGGCAGGTGCCAACTGCTCATCAGTACAAAGAAACTAACTCATTCACGCACACAATTTGGGGTTCAGTATGTTGCCCAAGGACACTTCGACATGTGGGCTGGAGGAAGCCGGGATCAAACCGCCGATCTTTCAATTAGAGGACGACCCGCTCTACTACCACAGCCGCCCAGAAATGATCTCATTGCACTTTTCCTATAGAGCAGGACTAGACCATATTCTTTATAATATTATTTACAGAGACCCAACAGATCCCACCATGAGCAAGCACTTGGCGACAGTATTAGAATATGGTAACATATGCATTACATGTCTTTTTACATATATAGTGGTATATACTTGTTTTCAGATATAAGAACAGCCACTATACACACATTTGATTTATTTGATTTGATTTATTACAACTATTTATTTATCTGCAGAAATATAAATGTGCAAAATACAGTGTTTGTGTGCTTCAGCAGGAGGCATGAGACGAGGGCTGCTGTTGGTCATAGGAGTAAACACACTAGTCTCTGCAGCCTGTAGTTCAGTGTACCCACTCGTTTCATCTGAAAAACATGTTGGAAAAAAATAAACATTGTGTCTCACTGCAACAACCTTAACAAGATATAATTTTGTATGATTGATTTAGCCAAGCCGTGCTTAATGAACAGCACGATTCAACACCATTAGCAGTTGGCGTTAGCATGTAGCTAACATCAGCTTTTGGCTAGGGTAGCAATAGCATGACAACCGTTAGTATTATAGCATTTAACAAGCATCATGTAGGCCATATGTGATTTACCTTCAACCGACTGGTCATCTGTTTCCGTGTCTTCCACCGCAGCTTCCAACAGCGCAGTAGCTGAGCCGCTGCACCAGATAAGGCTGGCCTGTGACCCAGCAACGCATCGATCCAGATGGTCAGACCACTTTCTGCACTGCTGGTCAGAGCTCGACCAATCAGAAATGTTCAGCGCAGCAAGCCCTACCCTGAAAGTTCTGTATTTTTGGAAAGTACTACCCTCCAAGCAGGGACCTTTTGGGAGGTAAAATAATGTCCCCAGAACTTAATTTAGACTCTGGTCTGGTAAAGGTTCCTAGTCCCTGGTGAAAGTTCCTGCTTCGGAAACGTAGCTTGTGATAGGTTCCCCATGCTTCTCTTCCAGGAGCCAAGACCCTCTAGTAACCCTAGCATGCTCATCCCTGTCAGGGTTACGTCAGTGCCATTCCAGCTCCTTATTCCTATTATCACTAGTACAAACAAAATTTACTCAGCCCGCTCAGCCCATACAAGAAACTGCTTAAACCTGATAATTGGCCCGATAAGACCACAATCAGCCCCAGAGAACATATTGAACCTGGCTTTTGGCAAATCACTTTTAATTAATGATTTGATTATCAAGCACAGCCTTAACTTTATGTTTTTAACAGTGCAGCTGTTCTTATTGAATAAGCCCTTCCCAACTTCAATTTCATGGGTGAAAATAGAGTGCATAAGAAAGGAGGTGGAGTTGCTGTTTTGTTTAATAACTCTTTCCAATGCATTTTGCATTTTGCTTCAGTCAAATTCCTCCTGTCGAGCTTTGTTCTTAAATATCGACAGACCACCAAAATATTCAGCAAATTTCTTCGATGACTTAAATGAACTACTGTTGATCATCTGCATTGAGTTTGACTGTATACTTATGGTTGGTGATTTCAACATCCATGTTCACAACCTCCAGGACAGTAGTGCTTTGCCATATACTGATAGCTACAGACTCACTCGTCATGTGACACAATAAGGGTCACAATCTTGATGTAGTTATCACAAAAGGTCTCAATATTTCTAGCGTTGTGGTGACTGATGCAGTTCTCTCTGATCACTTCTGTGTTTTCTTTAAAATGAATATCAGTGTTTGCAAGGTAGAAACGGAAATAATTACAAAATGGTACATCACTAAAAACACCAGCAAATTCTTTACTCAGTCTTTCTCCTCCATACCTGCCCTTTGTTCAAACTCTATGGTGGAAGATTTTAGCTCTAAAATTACAAATGTTATTGATGCAGTTGCTTCCATTAAGGTCAAAGTTGTGTTGAGAGTCTTTGCACTTATAACTTATAACTAAGAAACGCAAGACACTCATTTTTCTCTGACACCATTTCCAAAAATAACAATAATGCACATGCCTTATATGCACCTGCTGACAGGCTGACAACCCCCCATATCAGTAGCCCCAAATCCTTTTGCCTCTTTCTTCACACAGAAATCAGAAAATCATACAAGCTGTCAGTGCTGTATGTGGCATCTGTATCAAGGGTTTATTTCATCCATGCTTCCTCTTAAAACCATTTCAGTCTGCATGACACAATTTGATGATGAGGAGATTGTGTTACGAGTTCTTCCTCCTGCTGCCTTGATATTCTTCCTACAAGCTTTCCAAAGAATGTTTTTAATTGCATGGCATCAGACCTTGTGGCAATAGTCAATACCTCTCTTCTCTCAGGCTATTTCCCCAAAACACTGAACAGCAGTGATCAAGCCTCTTAAAAAATAACAATTTAGACATGTTTTTCATCAGCTCAACACCTTCTTGGCACTTAACAATTGTTTTCACTGAGACTGCTCTCACTAAAGAAAAACGGCATCTATTTAAATACAGACAATGATAAAGTCTCTGTCTTAGTACTGCTGGATCTCAGTGCTGGGTTTGACACAGTTGACCACAAGATATTGCTGGACAGACTGAAAAACTGGGTGGGACTATCTGGCACTGCCCATAACTGGTTTAAATCCTATCTGCAGGATAGAGACTATTTTGTGTCAATTGGTAATTCCAAATCGGAATGAGCAGCAATGATACAGGAAGCTTTGGCCAAAGGCAACAGTAGGCTAATGTTAGAGAGGCAACTTCTGCCTGTGAACAGTTTAAATGCACTAGTAACATCATTGCCACACTAGAAATGTGTGTCCTTTACTGGAAACTGTTATGGTTTGAGGCTTGGAGTCTAGTTATTTTCTGTTTTATTTTGTAAGTGTTCTGCCTCATGTGTCATGTTGTAGTTCTACTTCCTGTCTTTGTTTGCTTTTCCCGCAAGTTTTGATTGTTTGCCCTGCCCTAATCAGTTTCACCTATGTCTTGTTATCTCCCCTCACCTGACTGTATTTAAGTCTGTGTCCTTCCTTTGTGCGGTATCAGTTCATCTTTGCCTGCTTGTCACGTGTCCCTGCCTTATATCCCAGTGTGTTGGATTTTCTCTGTTTCTCTTGGACCTCACTTTTGAGTATTCTGGATTATTGCTTACCCCTCCCTGGACGTTTTGTTGGACTACCTTCCTGAGTTTGACCACTGCGTGCCTGACTACCCGTGTAAGACAATTTGCTAATAAATTATTGATCTGCACCAGCTCTGCCTCCGGTGTCTGCATTTGTGTCCTGTTCCCTCATATTCCCTGTTTCCCTGCTTGACGGTTTGTAATAGTAACATTTTAATTATAAACCAGGAGATCCACTGATACTTGAAACATATAGACATAGAGTTACTCAATTTCTGAGCCGTTTCAAGCTATCAGTTTAACTTTAAAACCATCATTAGGAGCAGGATCACCCAGAGACATTTAGGTGGTCTGACGTCATGGTGAATTGAGATGGCTTTTCCTGATCCTCCTGGCTCCAGGAACTCCCTAATCCTAAAACAAGTTTGTGCTAATTTGATCTGTGTCTAATTCAGATCAATCTCAGGATCTGTAATCACTGTACAGACACACTGACACACAAGGTAAAAGGTCAACAGAAAGTCACATAAGGTCCCACTGAAAAGGATTGTGTCATACAGTATGTGTAGTGGCCTACAGCTCATCTATTCTGTAGATAGCCAGCACACAAACACACTTATGTATGAGCCATGGTAACTATTAAGGAGTACTGATCTGATTCTAATTCTCAAATCCAACAGTTTTAACTGAGACAAACATGTAATTGGCTATTGCTTTGGTCTGAAAGACAGCCAGAGACTTAAAAATGGGCATTATGAAATAAAACATCATCGGGAAAAGTGCTGTTGTAAAATAAAAACTGCTAAAATGAAATCTGCAGTAAACTCTGCTATTATGAAACGAAGCAGGATAAAATAACATTCATAAAAAAAATTACAAATATATTGGATATTTTACGATTTCATAGTTATGTTTTGTCTGTATTTATTCATACGATTCTAATTTATTTGACAGTGTCCTATTTATTTTTTTAATATTGAACACATTTGGTAGCGATACATTTTAAGGTGACAAAAATGCCTGGAGGCCAAACTAAAGAGAAAAAAACTTTGTTTTCAGATTTAGCCAGCTAAAGGTGGATTTATAGAGTGTATTAAGGGATTATGGCGTAGCTTTGGAACCTTGACCTTTATCTGCCATAGCTGACATGCCCCTCCTCAAAAATGTACATGTTGGGGCTACTGCAGCTATGGAGATACCACATGGAGAACGCAAGAACTGTGATTAGTCACCATGGATTGCTTGTGTTTCTTCTACAAGTTTGTGATGCCAGTGGAGATTGATGACAGTGAAGACAACATTAATGAAGTAAAAGAAAGGCTCAATGATATGCCATTTTTCAGTAACACACATGTAGCAAAGCCATTAAACCTTCTGCTCATTGTGTTCGCCGCTCTGTATTATAGTAAATTAAATGAGGTAAACAGATACTGTGGGGAATATATGATTAATATGTTTTTGCAATACATCTGTCTAATGTTGGGGTAGTGATATCAAAAGTGAAATCAACGCTGAAATATAAATCATTGTGTGTACAGGGAGTACAGCAAGTTTCAGCAGCATGCACTCATGGTCAGCACATGAGAGTTGGCAGCCCTGGTGTTAATGCTGTTGATTTACTATTCCAACAAACTCAGACCTTTTTGTACCAAGACATAGCGACTTCTCAAAAGTGCACTTTCCCTCACAAACATGCACAAAGACAGAATCATATAGCCTGTGACAGCAAATCATTCTGTGATTTTAGCCTGTGAAGATAACACTTAAGTACACATCCACATATACTGAGTTACAACAGCTCCACAGAAACGAAAAGACAGACATAAATCATAAGACTGTGTACTGATAAATGTGCAATAAGAGGAGCTTAGGTTGTTTAGCTCCAGGCAGTGGCACTCAGATGGTGAAGATTTAATGCAAGCTCGTGTTTTCACGGCAAGCTCTTTTTTCTGTGCAAGAAAATGAGAGAAAAGGACGGGGAGTTGTAATTAGGAGGAGAGCAAGATGCCAAAAATAGCTAATACAGCAATTAGGAGGAGGAAACAATAAGAAAGGGAGGAGGTGAGAGGGAAGCCAGGGAGGGAATAAAGGAGGAGAGCAAAATACACAGCAGATAGAATGATAAAAGGAGAGAGGACGCCGGGCGGAGGGGGAAATCGAATACAGAATGAGGGACGGAAAGTAGGGAAACAGCAAAGGCACAGGGAGGGAAAGAGCCAGATAAGCCCAAGGAGAGTGAAAAACACTGAAGGAGAGAAGGGAGATGGAGAGAGAGATATGGAGGGAAGTGAGAGACTGACTATTTTTGGAGGTGATAAAAGCAGGGGAACATCAGCAGGGAGATTTCACTGATATGACCCGTGAGAAAAGGCCAGACAGATGGCTCAGATGGGACAAATATCCCTGAGCTGCATTTGAACATGGCTGAGAGGCCTGATGGGTTCAGGTTCACTGATAAACCTGTGGGTGGAGAGGAGTTCACTCTGAAGTTAACTAGGAAAATGTGCTTATGTCCAGGGGTATAAGTCATGTAGCTTATTCCAACTAATGCTCACAACACCACCACACAAAATGAGGTTTTCAATAACCAGTCACAGCCCTTTTAAACCAAATACTTCCAAATACTAAGGAGACACAGAAACTACACTCAGGAACTTACAGGAATCTTCTTTTTTTTCTTCTTTTTTTACAGTATCACATGTTAAGCAACATTTAATATGTAGAACCCATATTCAGAAACTATTGCACAGATAATGTTGTGGAGAAGAATTATATGACTATTACCTACAAGTAGGATAATGTGACTGACAAATTTTAGCAAATGGTCATGTTTAACCAGATACACCAAATGGCTGCATTTACATAGCACTTTTATCCAAAGTGTTTCACAATTTGCCTCGTATTCATCCATTCACACACACTCTCACACACCAAGGTGCTGGTCTGACCATCGGGAGCAATTTGGAGTTGCCCTGCAACCCTGTGATTAGTTGATGACCCTCTCTACCTTCTGAGCTACAGCCACCCCTTCATTTAGTTCATGATTATAAATCATCAGACTCATAATCCATGATTTCTTTGCATTGTAATCAGAAGAAATACATAATTTGATAAAAATCTGAAACATGCGATACTGCAAAAGTGGAATGTCACCCAGGAGTCATAAGAATACCGAGCTAGCAAGAGATATGTAGGGTGGTGGCTCACCATCACGCAGACTTTAGTGGTCCATGGTCAGTCCTTCATCAGCTTGTTGCTCAGAATGTGAATAAAGACATGAAGATTTGAATGTAAAATGTATTTCATGGCTTGGGGAATTTGCAATTAATTTTTTTGAAAAAGTTGAAGTTTAGACATAGAGCAGCTGATTGATGTGTTAAGTTTTGTAGATTATAGTCTTTATTTTAATGGCATTTGATAACCATATTTTCAACATGTAAAAAGTTCTACAGCATGTCTTGGATAGATTTCTTGGCAAAAACCCTTCAGAAGTGAAATCCTTGCAGTTGTACCAACCTGAATTTGTATATCTTAATATTAGCTGCAGAGATACAGACTGACGGGCCATTCACACACACAGACTCAAGAGCTGGGACAGTGATAGGCTGCTCGGCTGCACACAGCTGCACTGCAGAGGAAATTTTAGAAAAGCTCAACTTCATGCAAATGTTGGTACGAACTTATGCCGCTCTAGTTCGCCACCATATTGCCAATGGTTGAGGTTGGTTAGTTGGAAAGTCAGCCTAGGCAGCCAGCAGTCGCGGTATTATTGTGCTCAGTGGCGGCTGGTGACTCAAAAAATTGGGGATTCATGTTATTTTACACTAGTTGGCTACTTACTCTACTTTCTTATGTTCAATGAGAAATTAAACAGCAATAATTTTATTTAATCCTGTTGTTTCCAGATCAACCATTCAGGCCTAATGCAGAAGACAGAGTATTTATCAAGGGTATGAGATGTAACGAGAAGCAGGCCAGTGTTCAGCACCTGTGAAGTAAAGTGTGGTGACCACTTGAATCCAAGCTGGTCTGATTTCCAACTAGACAAACAAAGTTTACTTCCAATTCCAACATTTTATTCCCAACAATACATTGTCACAAGTACAGGCTCACTAGGGCATGTTTAAAGTAGTGTGTGGTTTCTAATAAGAAAAATTAAATATACATACAGTAGGCCTATAAGTTAACAGCTGGCAATTAGTTTAATCAGAATCAGAATCCTTTATTGATCCCCGAGCGGAAACTCTTTGTTACAGCAGCTCGCTGTCAGCCAGTGCACACAGGAAGAGAAGCACTAAGCAAAAAATATAATACACTAAACACACCAGCTCTATTTCTAGGCTAAAAAGGAAATATCAAAGTAATTATCAATCGTAACTACCCATACTCAGACATGTCATTGGCAAAGGACAAAAAAGCAGGAAAATATACAGAAATACAGTCCACCCAACCTGCCCATACTTAGCTGGCGGCTAACGGCTGTTAAGTACAAGCACAGCACGGCAAATAAGCACAACCGCGCAGCTCACTTCATCTTGTAAAAAACACAAAACAGCGCGTACATAACTCCGCTGCCGTGGCCACAGTTTGTGTAATTTGAAGAATCATTAACACTAGCTGGTGGCTAATAAAAATAACATCCCTGTGAACTAGAAAATAATATTTTACCCTTGTAAATTTCAGCTGTGACTTGAACATCCTCAATGCCGTGCAGCCCGTGCAGCAGCGAGTCGTCCATACCGGGATCCAGTGCCGGGTGAGCGGTGTGCAGCAGCACGTCGGGCCGCCACACGCCACCCTATTCCAAACCCATTCTTGCCATTAGCTTAACAGTCCTTCAGAGCAGCTACAACAAGCTAACTCTTGTAGCTAACTAGCTAGCTACTGCTCGATTTAAAAAAAAAAAGGGAAATGTAAATCTGAAAAAACAAAATTTGGACTCTGTTTTTAAAGGCCTAAATAAATTGTAACTTCTTAGTGATGTGTTTAAAAGTGTGTGTTATAGGCTATAGAGCAGTGGGAAGAGACTTTAAGTTGGGGGTGCGTTTTTTAGCGTGTACATGCTCGCAAGTGTATGTGTGTGTGTGTGTAAGATAACACAGGATACTATAATATGAATAAAATGTATGCCAGTCTTGCAACTACCAGGCCCTGTTCCACACAGCAGACAAGAAAATACAAATAGCCAAGACATAGTGAAACGGTGTAATGTCAAAACTTGATTTGCCAACGGGTGTTATTGATGGCAAACTGTCTACAGTCGTGAAAGATATGTGAGGTGTAGTGCACCTTATTCAAGCAAATGGATGAAGGCTAAAGTGACGTGGCCAATCAAAGAGCTTGTTAATACCAAAAAAGTTGATTATTTTTATAAGCTACCAAATATGAGACCTGACTAAGCATCCTCCGATATTTTTTTAATTTTTTTGGTGTTTTAGCAATTCTGTTGCAAAATAGCTATTGAAATTTCAATTTAAGCACATTATCTGAACAGAGATCAAATACAAGTTACTACCGTCAGTAGATTACCACTTATTACTTGACGTGAAAAAAACGAAGCCCAAATTAAACGGGAAGTAAACTGTAAAGTCAAGAAACTATTTTTGAATTCTACGGAGATGTTGGTGGATATTAGGAGTCCCTATCCTGCCATGCGCTGGGCTGTTGAACTTGCTTTTTATGGTTGTGATGAAAAGGCTGATGTTTTGTTGCACTAGTAAGGCTCTGTAATCCATCTTGTAAATGATGCTAACTACATGTAGTGCTTCATGTTCACACCTCTCTCTGCTCTGCCAGATGGGCGTGCCGTTGGGCTTGTTCCTTACAGCGCACAGCTACTTCTTTGCTAGTAGACTGGGTCAGACGGTCTGTAAACCAAACCTTATCAGAGGAAAAGTCAAACACAGAGGGAGCAGCCTCGGACTTCAGCTTGCCGGTCTGGTGAACTACCAGTACGCCTGACTCAAAAACCCTCTGCTCCACATAGTCCTCGTTTATAAAGGGCTTGCTACAAACCCTAGCATCACGACTAACTGGAGCATTCTCTTATTTCAGTGCAGCTAGCCAACAACAAAGAACCACTTGTCGCTTAAGAGGCAAAGCGTGGTGGACAGTGGACAATTTCCTTCCTTATTTCCTTGGTTTTTGACTATAAAATTCATACATAAATACATCCAGCAGCAATACAAAAGCGACTCCTCTTGCATCACTTCTTAGTTTGGGGTTCCTTATTTTCCCTTGAGTCATTGCTGTCACTAGTTAGCTAATGTGAAATAATAATACTTCCAAGCTTGTTTGAAAAATGTAACTTAGATTACTTATTAATTTAACCCAGTTTTCAGAGTTAAACCTGTGAGGATTTTTAAGAGTGGGACTCCATCCATTGTAAATTATGCTAAGTTGATCCAGTGTTTCATGTCACAACAGTTGCTTCAATAACGCGCACTGCAAAAAAAAGCTGTTCTGTACTTCATCAGAACACAACTGTCCAATCGGAGCAGGGTATGTAAATTACACACTCACAGCTTCATATGAGGCCAGAGACGGCCTACTACTTTGTATCTGTATATGTGAATGCAGCGTTAGGACTGAATCCCCCACCATGACTCTAGTACAGCCAGCCCTAGCCTTACTTTGTGCCTCTCATGTATTAGTGGTAAGCATCCTTTTTCTAATACTTGGCTAAGCCAGCCCCAGCAAAGAGCATGCCTACTGCATCATCCTTATACATGAACCTTTGCACAGTGAGCAAAAATAACTCTGAGTGCTGTGTTTGTGTGTGTGGCCCGTACTACGAGATCGTCCTTACCTTCAACCTTGGCACAGATGCCAAAAATATCTGTCATTTCCCTGCAGTGTTTAGACTGGGGTGAGGAAGTCACCCATGTCTCCCTGTGATTAGACCCCACCAAGGCTCCACTGCAGCAAGATAATGGCTGGGTGTAATCAGTGTTTATTTGTGTGTGTGTGAGTGTGTGTACCTCTGTACATATTTCAGTCCCCTGCTGTCAGACCTTGTGGCAGAGCAGATTACAACACGCTAGCCAGAGGACAAGAGTAAGCAAGGTGTACAGATAGACATGGCCTCCGTGGACCTTCAGCAGCAGAATGGGGGATGAGAAAAGTCCCGCTGCTAAACAAGATGATGAAATATACAGACATAAAGTCAACAGGATAATGAGACAGACACAGCTAGAGAGAAATATAAAGATAAACACACCAGGATCCCGTTTACATAAAATGCTAGTGAAGCATGACTTGTGTAATCTGATCACGCTGGTCTGTTGTTACGTTATGATAAAAAAAATAGTTCCTACATGAAACTGCTCACAACAAACTGTGGATTATCTTGAGTAATTGATTCCATGATTTATGGAAAGAGACATTGCTGTTGAGTTGAGACCACAAGCCGAGTGCAATATAGTCCCAATATATTCAAAAAATGCAGACATCTCTATGGCCAATATCTCCAAAATCTGCAACTCACACCAAAACAATCTAGATGGATACATAGCACTACAGGTAAGAGGAAAAATATGTATTTTTGATTTTTGGGGTGAACTGTCTCTTTAAGTAAATATAACATGCTTGTTTTCTTTAATATTTTGTATAATGTTATATAGTTTTTTTCTATAATATCCATAGAGAGAGAATGTCAGTGTAGATCTGTTACAGGACAGTTTGGACAGGATTTAGACAGACACTTGCTGACCTCACAAAATACTGACATTTTCAAACCATAGCAGCAGTTTAGAGGTATGTTCACATGCAAAATTCCACTGAAATAGACACAGCTCTGCTCGCATTGTTCACTGCTGCTGTCATATATTTAACTAAAACTGATTGCTGTTTTTATATATTTTGTGCTCCATGGGTCATTCGTTCACAACGCTGTTTTAACAGTTTTAATGGAGCACAGTGAGGCATTTTTGTCATTCCAGGAGCAAACATCTGGATTTATAGCCAATATCTATTAGTCAAAATGCCTGGATTCATTGTTTCCGATCTCGATCATGTAAATCAGCTCAGGACATCCTTACTTTACTTTAAAGGTGGGGTCTGCGATTCTGGAGAAATCCAATACCACGACAAATACCATGATACAGAGCGAATAACAACACAGCAAGTAATGTAACTAATGTTAGCTAGATGGCGGATTAGCTTAGCTAGGTTGTGGGTTAGCAACCTGTACCTACAGTAGCTGCTGTGAAGCTAACAGCCAGAGAGGACGAGACGTTTCCCAGAGCCAGCACAGATTCTTGATTATGAAGTTGAATTTGTTTGTACACAGAACTTCTGTATATTGAAATTGGTGAGAATGTAAATTGTCAAAAATGTACTTCAGTTTACTGGCATGCAGAAGTTAGGCAGAAAGTAGTTGAAAATTAAGCTGGCATGATCAGCAGACGTCATGTCATGTCCTACTCTGCTCCTTAGTTCAGGTTCTCCTTTGTTAAATGTTTTTCTGTCGATGTTATATTTTGTATTTCTCCTCTCCTCTTGTGTCAGTAACTTTACTTCCTGTCATTGTGTGTTTCCCTCCAGTTTTGATCGTTTGCTTCGCCTTCATTAGTTCCACCTCTGTCTTGTTGTCTCCCCTAACCTGAGTTTTCTCCTTTGGAATGTTGGTAATAGTAGCAGGTAGCAGTTAACAGTTGCTAGCTAGCTTGACAGTTAGCCAGTTGTTTTGATTTAAAAAATATATCCAAAGATGATATTTCCTCTTCTGATCTTGTTGATTAATGCACTTACCTCTTCTTTAGAGTCCTTTTTGAAGATTATTTGTTGTCAATTTTGCAAAATGTCCCACTTTTTTAGGTCCAAGTTTGAGTTGTATTCAGGAGCTCATCTTTTGGTGCAGCTACTCTCACGGAATCTCTCTCTCTCTCTCTCAACCCAACCAGCAGCAGCAGAAGGCCGCCCACCATTGAGTCTGGTTCGGTCCGAAGTTTCCGCCTCTTTAAAGGAAGTTTTTCCTTGCCACTGTGGCCAAGTGCTTACTCATGGTGGGATCTGTTGAGTCTCTGTAAATAATATTATAAAGGGTATGGTCTAGACCTGCTCTATAGGAAAAGTGCAGTGAGATAACTTATGTTATGAATTAGCACTATATAAATAAATTGAATTGAAGTGAATCAAAGTTAATTGATAGCCATTCAGGTTCATTACAAACACTTTATTGCCAGGTCTGCCGTTTCCTGGTAAATAGATGATAATTAGCAAGTAACTTCTTGGAAATTTCTTGGAAATTACAACCAAATAATTGTATAATTATATTCTTTTTCCCAATAAGTAGTTGATAATTGGCTGTAATGTATTTTATATAGTTCTATGTAGTTCTATAGACTCACATGCTAATTAGGCTCACATGCAACATGCAAAATACACAGGAATTATCTATCTTTCTAATTAGGCCTACATTAGGCCTATTATACTGTTGAGGGGGTCAGTTTTGATATTCACTAAGAGCGGGGCTCTAAGTTTTCCTTACTTGCTTCTGATAGGCAATGAGTGCAGTTGCTGAGGCTTGAGCTCAGCCTGATGTAGACGACCAATCACCTGTTTACATGCTTGATCTTATAGAAATAACTTAAGTACCTTCAATAGGACTATGATATTTTGTTTATATTTTCTATCCAATTTTTAACCAGTGTTCTTTCCTTTTACTCAGACTGATTTCTATGTATTTTCACGAGGTCAGATCAATAATTTAATATTAAGTGATACCATTTACTTTACACACAGATCTCATTCATATCTAATATTCATATCAGGGCAGTAAGGGGTGAATTGTAATGCTTTCCGTATATGTAACTTCTGAGTTGTTGCAGCTTAACTTCCAACTAGTTTCTGCCTAACTCCTGCTGAGCAGTCCGCTAAATTGAAGTGTGTTGTTGCAGCTTAATTTCCATCTAGTTTCTGCCTAACTTCTGCATGCCAGTAAATTGAAGTACAAGTTTTAACCATTCACATTCTCACCAATTTCTATATAATTTCAGCAGATCAGTCCAACTTTCAAAAATTTCCCAAGTGCAATTTTTTAAATTGTATGTCACCATAAATTGGTAATTACAGACAAAAACAACTTCATACTCAGGAATCAAGTTACTAGTTGCCCATTTTAAAAGTCTCATTCCTTGCTAAGAACACTCAAGCTCTTTACAGGAAGGGCCAGAGTCGCCTCTGTTTCCTGAGGAGGCTGAGGTCCTTCAACATCTGCCATACAATGCTGAAGATGTTTTATGAGTCTGTGGCGGCCAGTGCTATCCTGTATGCTGTTGCATGCTGGGGCAGCAGGCTGAGGGTAGCGGACGCTAACAGACTCAACAAACTGATCCGTAAGGCCGGTGGCATTGTGGGGGTGGAGCTGGACTCTCTGGCGGTGCTGTCAGAGAGGAGGATGCTGGCCAAACTACACGCCATGTTGGACAGTGTCTCCCACCCGCTCCATGACGTGCTGGTCAAACAAAGGAGCACCTTCAGCGGTAGACTCATTCCCCAAAATGCACCACAGAGCGCCACAGGAAGTCATTCCTGTCTGTGGCCAACACACTCTTTAACTCCTCCCTCTAACATCACTGCAAATTTCAATACTTGAAATATTGTGCAATATTCTCTGTTTAATACTGCTGTGCAATATACTGTTTTCAGTTTAAAATTCCCTATTTATTGATATTTATTCATACTTATATTACTGCTGTGCAATATCCACTGTCTCATAATCATCTTAATAAGCTACACTTAACTTGGCAGTACTCATTATTGCACTATTACTTATTACTTATATTATTACATTGTATTATACCGTACATACTTATCAACCTCTAAATCCACTTTTGTACTTATACTTATTTTAGCTTTTACACTTATATCCACTTTGTACTTAATTTATCATAGCTGTATTATAGTGTATTATATTTTGATTTGCTTAGTACTTTTATTCCTGTGTGCACTGACGTGACAGTGAGCAGCTGTAACAAAAGAGTTTCCCTTCGGGGATCAATAAAGCATTCTGATTCTGATTCTGATTCTGAAGGCCCAGTAATGTCTTCATACCACTCAACGTATATGTCACATTTTATATTTTGAGACATACTTTTAATAACAGGAAAAAAAGTCACTTATACAATTTGAAATGAAAACATAGAATTTGTGTTAATACTTTTATACCTTTAAATAATGCTCTGACATCTTTAAGAAGGCATCCAACCACTCCATCACAGTGTTTTTGGACCAACCAGTGGTTCCACTCAATGAATCAGAGGTTCATTTAAGAGCTGTGGGCGTTCAGTTCCTCCTGAAGCGGTAGATGTTCTCCTTATAAGTACGCCAGGCTCTCTCAATGTGTTGAGTATGAACACCTGTGGATGCTGAGCCCGGCTCTGTTGCCTGCTCACCCTGCTCCGGTTGTGGTGTCCGCTCCCCACCAGTATTCCCTGCTGGGTCCTCCCCGCCCTGGGCCTGAAAACCTCCTCCTTCCGGCAGTCCAAAGCTCCCCCGGTGCTCCGAGCTCCCAGTCCGGGCAGAGTCAGCTAATAGCACTGCTAGCTGCACAGCTAACTGAGCTTACTAGCTAACAGCAGCTAAGGTTAGCAGCAGTTAGCAGTTAGGAGAGGAGAGAGGTACATCATGGGAAGTCTCACACACACATTCTCTCTCTCTCCCTCACACTCTCCCTCCCAGTCTTTACATTAGTAGCCTAAGTACATTTATTCAAACCAGAATAAAAAAATTATTCAGAATTAAAAAAGTATTATTTAATTACCAATAAATTATTGTAAGTATTGCAGATTTACACATTATACCTTTTCCTCGTGTAGTTTCACATGAATACTCTGGGAGTTCAACAAAGTTGCAGGAATTGAGAATATTCCCACCTTCAGCAACCCTAACATGGACCAAACTGTGGACTCTTATATTGCATTGCAACACATACATCTGCCATTGAAGCAAAGGCGCCATCAATCGTGCTTGGACTTGCCACAAAGGAGAGATAGGGAGAGCAATAGCAAGAGTGAAACAGAGAGAAAGAGAGAGTGAATAACTGACTGCAGTGTGTGTACCCAAGGCCAATACGAAAGAAAAAGCTTGAGTCATGAATGAGTTTTGTTTTTCATTTGGATAAACTTTTAGGAGAGATCAGATGTTGATTTCTGGAAGACACTGAATCAGCCCAACATTCAGTTCCCAAAGTCAGCCTTCGGATCAACTCAATTCAGAACCTCTGCACAAAGCATTGGCTAACATCTCAGAAACTGACAGGGGAAAGGCTGGAAGCAAGGCATCTGGCCTTGTGAAACAGCTCAAGTCATTTGAGTTTTTATCTGACTTGGTGATTTGTGAGAAAGTGATCTCAGAGGCTGAGATGGTCAGCAAGGTTTTACAGGGCAAAATGATTAATTCAATTCAATTTTATTTATATAGCGCCAATTCATAACAGAAGTTATCTCACTGCACTTTTCCTATAGAGCAGGTCTAGACCGAACTCTTTATAATATTATTTACAGAGACCCCACAAATCCCACCAAGCAAGCATTTGGCGACAGTGGTAAGAAAAAACTTCCTTTTAACATGCAGAAACCTCGGGCAGAACCAGACTCAATGGTGGGCGGCCATCTGCTGCTGCCATGTTGGGTTTTCAGAGAGAGAGAGAGAAGGAAAGAGGCATTACTGTTTAATGATGTTAAACTGCTCAGCGGCAGCTCATAATAAACCAAACTCTTTACCTTGAGCTGGGTGCTCCGGTTATATAACACTCAAGGGTTGTGGAGATAATTAAGATGCTTAATAATTATTCGGTATTGCTAATTATTTCTCAAAACTTCCTCAAGCATTAAATTCTTAGGTAAATAACAGGAAAATTATTTCAAAATTTCATTGGACCAACACGATGTCAATAATCATGCTCTACCTTGATGATGTTGTTGTGTTTTCTTCCACAGTGGATGAGCACCTCAGTCGCCTGGACTTAGTTTTGGGCTGTTTCCAGAAGGAGGGATTAAAGGCCAAGCTCAAGAAATGCCCTTTCTTCCACCAACAGGTACAATATTTAGGGCATGTAGTTTCTGCCACAGGTGTCGCTACAGACCCAAAGAAGATTGCTGGTGTGGCAGGTACTGTGTGAACTCAGGTCTTTCCTTGATTTTGCCAGCTACTATAGACGTTTTGTCGAAGGTTTTGTCAAGCTGGCTGCCCCCCTTTTCAAAGTAGTTGCTGATCTGGCAGGGAAGAAAGAGAGAGAGAGAGCATACAGTACCACAATGCAAATTCCACATTTAAAAAAAATAATAATGTAATGGTAGTGGTAATATTAATATTAATTAAATAAAATAATATAAATAATAATAGTAACAATAATGGTAGGAATAATAATGATAATACTAATAAGACTAATTATAATAATTATAAATAATTGTAGTAGCAGTTGTCGAGCAGGAACATGGGGGCAGTAGAAGGCCCCCAGTCATAGATCCAGACACTGCCGCTCCGGAGACAGAAATACCTGCTGAAAGCGACAGGAGAGGGACGAGAAAGCACAAAACTAAGAGAGAGAAGATGTCGAGTTAGTAACATGCAGTAATGGGATAAAAATGCATACAGATGGAGAGGGAGAGGAGGAGAGAGGTGCATCATGGGAAGTCTCCCGACAGTCTAGCCCTATAGCAGCATAACTAAGGGATGGTTCAGGACTCACCCAAAACAGACCTAACTATAAGCTTTATCAAAGAGGAAAGTCTTAAAGCCTACAAGTAACCCTGCATTCTGGGAGCACAGTGTTCTAGTGGGGTAATAAGGTATTCTATTCTAATCTATTCACAATGTGCAAAACCAAGGAAGCCACAGACTCCCTCAAAGCAAGCATGCTGTGCATGCAATCGGATTCATACTTTGCAGATCTGTGGCAAGTGTGTGTCTCGCTGGCAGAAGGTCTAGATGTCAGTATCCCCAGCCTACCAAGAACAAAAAGGCCACCAAGAAGGCTAATCAGTGAGGATGATGAGGAAGCAGAGGATCCAACTGTCTTTATAGTAAAACAAACCTACAGAAAGCACTGGGCTTTTCTGTTTTCCAAAATAATCAAAACTCTGGATGTTCGACTTGTGGAGAGGCTACTCGTGGACAGCATCAGAGCACAAAAGGGAACTTCTAAAGACCTTGATTCTGTGATGGAGCACTACTCCTCTGACGTTGATGTCAACAAGCTCAAAGTGCAGCTGAGCATGCTCCCTGACCTTGTGTCAGTAGTGGATGCAACATTGTCTAATGGCATGGTGCTGAAATTGGCACAGCAATCAACCAGTTAGCTGAGGCTGCCCGCCTCTTCAGCGAGGTTTGGACCCTCCTGAAGATTATTCTGGTCCTGCCAAGCTCCTCTGCCTCTGCATAAAGGTCATTTTCAAGGTCACGGTGACTGAAAACATACCTAAGAAGCACAATGACCCAGGCAAGACTCAACCATCTTCTTGTCCTCCATGTACAACATCAACAGACTGATGACCTTGACCTATATGCCATAGCTAAACAGTTTGCAGCTTGTTCCGCCAAGTGGCAGATCACATTTGGAGAGTTCCCAAAAAAATTAAGAGAACTGCTAATGATGGATGTGCAGTGTTTCCCCTGAGAAGACCCAGTTATTGCTCCTTGTTGTTAAGATTATTGAAAGTGTATCTTAGTGTAATTATTTATTAACCACACTATTTCATTGGTAGGGAGTTATTTTTGTTATACAACTAGGATAGTTATTCTCGACATATCCCGCTTTTTAACTATCAATATAATCAAATATATAATCGAATATGTCAGTGTATTGCAGAAGAAGGTGAAAGAAGAATCTTGCATATTTATTACTTGCAACAAATAAGAATACAACTTAGGCAGTGACCAGCAGAAGTGGTACTAAATGAAGAGTCGTTTGGGAAAGGAGCAGGCTCTCGGAAAGGAATGGAACCATAAGATCCAGCTCCCTTCAAGAAGCCGTAATTCGCATCACCAGGGCCCATGTACACACAGCTTTATAAATCTGATGAAATATTATATTATCATATGCTTTTTTAAGTTCATTTTTACCAGATTAACAAAAAGATCCTAAAAGGAATCGGGGTCTATTTTCAAATCTCTGTTTCCACTGCAGGCTATGTTTCCCAACTCCACTGACTCCAAAACTTGATCTACCCTAAAAGCATCTTCTGGGTGAAACTCTAACAGCGTGAGCTTTGTTATTGTGAGCCAAGGGAATGTGACAGTCTCCACCGCAAGTTAAATGTGTACTACTTACACTGTGGCAAATAGCAGTTATTAGTGCTGTTGTTGTAGACAGCACAGAGAGGAGTTGTGGTCTCGAGGTGGATGATGGGAAGAGGAAAGCACAAAAACAAGCAAACACGCACAAGAATTTACTCACACACATATGAACTTGCACACTGGAAAAAAAACAATTAATCATACAGAATTCCTTTTTAGTCCATCTCCAGAGGGAGATGGCGGCCGAAAAACCAAACAATGCAACACACATAAAGCATGGATCTAAACAAGGATGGACGTGTTTAAAGAAGTGTGTAGGCTCAGTACTCAGGTACTCTCAGTGTTTAGGGTAACTGTTTTGTGGTGTGTGTGTGTGTGTGTGTGCCTGCATCTGCACTCGTGTAGTGTGTATTTTGCGTGTTTATTGTGTTCCTATTGTTTAGGGGGTCGTTATTTTTAGCCATGACGACAGAGAGACCGTGTTTGTGTGATTTGGATGGACATCAGTCCTGCAAACACTGACCCTCTGAGCTAAACTTAGGACCTCAGTGTTTATCACTGCTTACTGTCCTGTGAACAGACATATCTAATGCTTTGTTTTGTTCTTCTTTTCATGAAGACATGTGGCAGCAGTAAGTCTAAATCTAGAATTGTTGACTAATTTCAGTTTCCCGTTTTTTCTCTTCCTGTACTCTGTGGACAAATTCTTTTATTATCTAATGTTTTCACATTTGAGCAGAAAGACAGTACCTTAAGGTCAGCAGTAATGCTAGTGTCATACTGGACATTCGTGATGAAGAGAGAGTTTAAGCTCTCACCTTCTCAACTCTCACCTATGGTCATGACCTTTAAGTAGTAAGCTTACCTAATCTTTGGGTAAACTGGGGATTACGGATACAAGCAGCCAAAATGAGATTCCCTTGCATGGTGCCTCGAACTAGTAGCCTCAAGCAGAGTTGAGGAGCGGGCTACAGAGGTCACTTTTTTCTAACGCCACAACCACAATTTTTTTTCATTTTCAAACGTGTAGTCTTCAGACCCAACCAACGCTGACTCAAGTGACATTTATTTTATTCAATGTGTATTTGTATAGGGACAAGTATGTAACATACACTTGAATGAATTGTGTTCGAAATTAAGGGATTATTGTTTTGTTTTTTTTAAAAATCATCCACACCGCGCTACTTCAGCCAGTGCGCTTTCGTTTATTAAAAAGGTCTATCGATAGAACACTCCTGGACGAATGAGGGACTACACCGTCTTAAAAAGGTCTAGGCTATTTAATTGTTCTGTATCATCACACTATTGTTAATATAATATAAACAAAGTAGTAGCTATGTGAATGCATGAATGGGCCAAATCTGAGCTCCAGAGGAGAGCCTTCATTAGGCTAAACAGTTCGCCCACCTCTGGATTTGTAATGAACTGCAGTAAACTTGAGCTTCTGTGCTTTGATTACCCACTATGAAACATTACCATCATCCATTTTATAATGCCTAGTCATATTTCTGCGGTTATTTTGGTGAAAGTAACGCAAAAGTAGTGTAACGCATTACTCTACACAGGCAGTAATGTTGTAAAGTAACTTATTACTTTCAAATTAAAGTAACTAGTAATATGTAATACATTACATTTTGAAAGTAACTTGTCCAAACACTGTTCAAGTTGCACAAAAATGCCCAAGTTTCCAAGAAGTGGCACATATTAACAGTCTGAGCACAGGCTGCTAGATCACTTTAAGATGAAAATGAAACATTTTCTCATTATTTGGACTGAGAGTCTGCCACAGCATGGCCACCAAATATTTGATCTGCTAAATCATTCAGCCTCATTCAGCACATGGAGCAGAAGGAAGTTAAAGGATAATTTCGGTTTATTACAACTTGAATCTTGTTGTTGTAATTTTGCCCATCATTCCCATCAGTTATAACATTGTATTCCCCAAAGTAATTCAACATGGTGAAATCGAATAACACAGTTCGACTGGATTTGGACTGGATTTATTTCTTTAGGTGGTGGGGTGATTTTAACATGATCTGTGCTGGTCAGTGATTTTAATCCCGTTCAGAGTGCGTATGTGGGTCATTTTTCACACCCACCCCGGTAATAACTAGAAGAGTGCACTCAGTAGAGTGCAGATCTCCGTCAGGTGTGTCTGGGGGCATGTGGGTGGGGAACAGGGATCGCAGGGCAGGCTGTGTGTCCAGCATGTATGCATGAGAGCAGTGAAATGAAGGGGAGAAAGTTTTTTTGTATAGTGTAGTGTAGGTTTTCTTATATAGATGTATGCAAAGTTCTTAATAAAGTGTTTTTGTATAGTGTAGTCTCAATTTTCTTTAAGATGCATAGAATAGTGTAATGGTATTTTAACCGAGTGTCCTGGGTTCGCGTAACTGCATAAAGTTAATAAGGAAACAATAAATGGGATGGTATGTCCAAAATTATGAATTTAAACATTGTTATTTATTTAGAAAATTTTGTTGTAACACACCAAGCAAAATCAAATCCCTTCCTACCTCCCTCTCCCCTATTAAACAAAGAAGAGTTGAATCTCACTCATTTGTCAATTTCATAACATATCAGGTATGGATTTAATCTGCAAATGCTCCGGTTCAAGATGAGACCAAACTTTTCTATGGATGTCAGTTTTTGAGCCACGACAAAGGCCAAAATGTGGCCTACAACAGACTATGTAAGCCTTGTTTTTAGCGTAGCTGATTGCCGGAAATGCCTTTTGCTATGTCGTAATACATATCGTAAAATGGTGAATACTGCTGAAAAGACGAAAGTCTAAGCCTTACGATAGGCTCAGTCAATGAAATTGATTTTTCAAAAATTGTGAATTACCCCAACCACGAGAGGTCCTTGAGCATACAGTCATGAATGTGCACAAAAAATATTAGTCCGGTAGTATGCGAGATTAGCTGCGGCAGATACACACATATGCACACACACACTCACACACGCACACATAACCAAACGCATGATCCCCTGGCACCTGGCAGAGATAATTACAGCCGCAATTACCTACTGTTTTTCTGTGAACTGGCTGGTCCTTCTGTAATTTAATCCCATCCAGAGTGACGTTCTTGTATTTCAAAGTGGATCTCAGAGTTTTTTCTGCGGGAAGAGCTGCTTTGTCTTCTACTGCATTTCATCGTCTTAGTGTGAAATAAAATTTTTGTGTGAAAGCGGAGGTGGAGATGTTTTTACTAATCTGATATATGGAAACATGTTAACACCAACATATAAGCCTATTTGGGAACCAATATGGGCTTCAGATTGGCAATAGATGAAGTTTTATAACTAGATTCGGGAACAAAGACGACACCTTGAACACGTCCCATTTATTTAAGCACACCCTATTCATGACCATTCATTTTGACATACACATTACTCTAGTTATAGTAAATAGTTCTTACCTCACCCTTACCTTACCTCATGCCTACCTCACCATGGACTGCCCTCGGGCCGCGATCCATTTGACTATCAATCCGTGGTCTCTGAATGTACTCCGTCCATAATCACATCCACTCCTACGTGGCCAGCCACCCAGCCATCCCGCCCGTGCTCCATTATCCACGTCCCTTGGCACTGCATTGCCATTACTCTTCATCCAGCAGCTCCTATCAGACACCACTGAATTTACACAGAGGCCGTAGCCGACATCCAAAGCAGCCAAACCCGCTCTTCCAGACGCCTGACTTCCGACCAGCCGGACCCTCGACACCCAACTCGCAGCCCGCAGATTCAGCTACTTCCTGTGCCACAACCATCTCCGACTGGACAGGCAAATCCCAGTCCACCGGACTGCCAATTAAGCTAGGCTATTCTAGTTCTACACAGCCACTACCACCACCGCTCCAGCGGGCCACTCACTTCCGGGTTCTGGACCCAGCATCACGTGCACGCAGCACACAGATGATGTCACGACGCAGCCCACCACAACGGTGCAGCAACTGCTCCAACCTTCTCTGAGGGCCAGGTTGTATCACCCCTCGTGCCTGCTCCCCGGTCCTCTCATTCCATCCATCATCAATCCCACGACCACCAGCAATTTCATGTTGGCCTCTGCTGTTCCCCCCCGTCCGTCCACTTTCGGCCAGCCAGCTTGCCATTTTCCTTCTATCGACATAATATCTTTAACCAGCTTCATCACCTAATCCCACTCAGTTCTCAAAATCAGAACATCCACACTCCTAGCAGTATCAACTTCTCTATCAATTTCCTTTCCGGAGCTCCAGCGCAATACCCACTCTTCACCACTGAATCAGGCGGAGTCGCTACATGCTTCTGGTTCAACCACTCCAGCCCATCACGACTCTAATCGACCCCCGTTCATCCCCACGCAATTGACCCCTTTCATACCTCCCCTCGACCCCCTTTTTCATCCCTCCCCTCAACCCCTTCATCCCTCCCCTCAACCCCATTCATCCCTTCCCACGACCCTCACCCTATCCATAAATTATTAATTTCTTACACTGCACCATAACATGTGTGTTAGTGTTTTAAATGTCTTTTAATATTGCCCTATGTTGCTTTTTGTTGAAATGTGCTATACAAGTAAACTTGCCTTGCCAATACTTCCTGAATCCACTCGCCAATCTAGCTTATCACATTTGCCCATTCCATTCTCAAGATTAAATCTTCCACCATACAGGTCTGCACCAGCAGAATTAACCTCTTCGCAAAACTGTCCTCAGGATCGCTGTGTCACCCCAGCATGTTAATCAGGTCACCTGTCTCCGTAATAGTACTGACCGATAAATTGTATTTTCATCGTCATCGTGATATGAACATGCGCAATAAGCAAATCGCAAAAGACTGCCTGAAACACAATGAATAAGAAAAATCAGTTAATTTAGTAATGGGTACCGAAACCCAGTATTAAACGGGCCCGAGGCTAAAGACTGTAAATGTAAGATATGTACATACTGAATAACCATATATGAAGTATATGGACATATGTATATAAAAGGAGTTTTGGAATTTCTAGAGAGCAAAACAGAGTGAAAATTAGTGATTAGTGTTAATATTCATCACCATAAATCAACCTCAAAATTACTTTAAGTATTACATATTATTATATGTACAATTAAACACTTACGACTAACAACATTTGTTTTCAGTTTCTCTTATTCTCTTTTGAGGGCCGTATTTTCTCTTCGGCATGACAGCTAACCGTTAGCATACTGACTCATAGGCTAGCAACAGCCTTGACAATGACACATTGATTGACACACAGAAAAATCAGTGTTTAATTCAGACCCATGGTGCATTGTTTGTTTTTACATTGGGTATAATGAGTAGGACAAAACATGATAAACGTCTATGTAAGCCATGAAAACAAGTATAATATTATAATATATATATAATAATAATATTATATCCCGGCGCCCTCCCGTTTTGTTGTTTTTCCCAGGAAACTCCCATAATTTGCATGGCCCTCAAACTTTATTATGAAAACATGGATCCAAGTTTTGGATGTTAGTCTGATGTCACCCAAGTTGCCATATCGTCTACGAAACACATCTATCTTTCAACCCATCTGTCAAGGCAACCTGGCAACCCACACCCCGATCTAAGGGCCATGTGCGCAGCTGCTCTCCACAGGCAGACAGGCCAGCTAAGTTAACGTTAGCTGTTGTCAAAATGTCAGGGCAGGAAAGCGACCCCCCGCTGCAAAAAACTCCTGTATTAACCACACACTAACTAACGTTATTTCAACTTGCGCCTCATAGGGTCACCTGCCTTTGGGTTTTTTCTTCAAACCGGCCCTCCACTGGATCATGTATGTTGGTCTGTCATCTAGTCCATCTATACAATCATTAAAATTCTTTATATGTAAAATTGGCACAATGCTCCAACTTCCATCCTATTTTTCAACTTTCCACTCCAATAACGTTATAGCATGTCCATGCAGGTTGTTCAACAGTGTGGTGGTCTCTGTCATTTACGGTCCTTTCTCTGTCTGTCGGTTAGATTAGATTTGTTTGGTCCACACCTCGCACGCTAGACCAAAAGCGGTGTTGCTAGGTTGGGCGGTTTCAGCTTTTCCGGTTTCCATTTTTCTGTTTTAGTACAATTATGAAGGGGAGGGCGGGGGCATGGACAAAAAGTTGACTGGAATGAATTTTTTTTAATAATATAACTATTAACTAACCAGTAACTAGTACAAATTAAGCACAGTCACATGTTTTGTTCATTATGTAGACAGGAATCTTCAGGGTTTATATCAGTCTTGGGGTTATTCTTGACCTCATTGGTCAATACTATTTTTCCCCAGAAAGAATGAATTCCATGAATCCAACCATGAATGAAATTATGAAAAAAAAGTAACTTTGTAAGAAGGATTTACAGTTAACAGGCCTATCATATTTGGAACAGTGGTGACAGAGAGGTCAAGGGGGGCCTCGGTACTGTGTTCCTACAAGAAAACAAGCACTTCTAGGTCTTACATTTTAGATGTTACAAAATGATCGAACACTGTCTATGTTGGTCAGACTCAGGCAAGAGTTTACTCTGAATACCCAGAAGAAGCACTAAAATCAAATAAATACAGTTCAGAAGTTGGTTGGGGTCATATGAGATTCAAAGTACTATACCTCACTGACTTCCATCTTACTTGGGAAACTGATTTGCTTCAGCCATGACAAGGTTTAATGTACAACAGGTTAGAGATGGAAGGTTCGACTCTTTTTACTGACTCGAGTTTATATAAGTCACTCACTAAAGAGAGTCGGGTTTTCAAGTCACTCAAGTCAACAGATCACCCAGAGCTTGGTGAATCCCCCGCCGGTCCCAGCACCCATACAGCAGGTGCACCAGAGACTTCTGCCAGCCGAGCTGGCTAACTTCTAGTTTAGCCCTCCGCTAACTTGAATGGGATAAAATAATTTAATCGTGCTGCTCTTTTAGACTTTCCAAATGTTATCGGAATCAAATTCTGATAGTAAAACGAGTCATTGTGCGGGGGTTGTGATGCTCAAAGAAAATTATCCACCATTTTAGAGCCACTCCTTTTCCCATGATTGTGTCTATGGGAGGTCAGTCCCATAGATCTATGATCAGAGCGGCATCAATAGCAACACAGTCTGCTAATCAGAAATTACAGCATGTTGGGTTTCATGATTGATCAATCAGAATCGACTAGAAGTAAACTACTAAAAAGGGACAAATTAAAATTCATGGATGGTTACTGACTGTGGCATGGAACTTGCGGATGGGTGAGTGATTCGTGCAGCCCGAGTCAGACCTTCAGCTCAGGGCACGTGGCGGGCTCCAGGTTGGGTTAGGTTAATACTAGGTTAATACAGTAATTAACTTTATACATTTCCACAAATAATATATGAGTTGCACAAAAGTGTGAGTGACATGTGGCCTCATCTTGTTTTTGCAGTTTGTACTAGCTAGTAGCAGGTAGGAGAGGTGAGTCAATGAACAAGTTAGTGGAAATGAGGACTTGTGACTACTGAGTCAGCAAAAAAAGTCATTTGTTTCGAAAGTTTCACTCATGACTTGCACATCACTACAACAGGTCACTGATGCCCTTCTATCAGGCAGGAGGAAAAGGAAGTGTCAGAGCAGGACTCTTAGGGGACAACGTGGAGCAAAACCCTGATCACAGCACCTCAGATAAAGATGAAGAGAACTGGGAGAGTTCTGGGCCAACAAGACTCACTGCATCTGAAATTTTGTAATTTTATTACCTTTCTCTTCCCAGTCAAGTGTAAAGTTTAACTTTGCTTATGGCAAAATAGTTTTTATTTGCATATGGTAAAATCCCAAAACTCCCAAAAAAGTGTGCATGCCAATCAAAATTCGTTGACTTCCTTTGCCCCCAAATTGCCTGTAAGGCAGTCCTTTGTCCCTAGCCATAATGGTTACTCTTTCTGTGCATCCCCCAAGTGATACATTATACTGAGTAGTTGCTAAGTAATCCCTCTTACCTCATGATTATCTGACCATTACTTACCCTGATTACAGTTAATTTATTTACAATGTAGAGGTTTTAACAATTCTGAGAAAACCTCTGTACATTGTAAATAAAGTAACTGTAATCAGGAATAATGGTGTGTTGTAACATGTTTACAGGATTGTTAATCAAGTTTTTATCAGTATTAGATGATTTTTTTCTAAAATTATATGGCTGATGTCATAAGGGCCTGATTTGCAACAGACATGTCATTTCATGAAATTTCTGCTTTCATTTTTTTTAAATATTGTAAACCCACATGAAAATCTCTCAACAGCAAGTCTACTTTGTTTGTGCTACACACTGAGTACCAGCTACTGCCATCAGGGAGGAGGTTTAGAGTGCCACGTTGTCGATTGTATAGATTTTAAAACACTTTTATCCCTTCTTCAATAAAAATTTTAAATGGTGGCAGTTCAAATAAGGATGAAATTGATATGGAAACCAACAAAGCTTTATTTTTACTTATTTATTGATATTTGTATCATAGGTTTTATCTATTTATCAGTGTGTGTTTTTTAACTGTAGGCTATATTTCATTATTATGTTCTTAGATATGTTTCTTGCTCCCTGTAGCTGTCTTATCCTTGTCTTTTATGCATGTGGAATGTTTTTTTATGGTTCCAGCATGGGTGGAAGCCCAATCCAAATTTCCTACAATATGGGACAATAAAGCTAATCTTGAATCTCTAGGAAAGACCTCTTGCATCATTCCAGTGCCAAAGAAAGGTTGTCCCAGCACTCTCACTGGCTACAGACCTGTGGCACTTATGTCACATGTTATGAATGATGAATGAATGATGTTGAATGATTGTGCAATATTCTGTGTACTACTCCCGTGCAATATTTAGTTTTCCCATGTTTGTTTTTCCTATTTATTGACATTGATATTATATACCTCCATTACTGCTGTGCAATATCTTAATAATCTCAATAAGCTACACTTAACTCGACAGTACATGCACCACTGCTTATTACTTATTTTATTACATTGTGTTATACTGTATTATCATCATCAACCGGTAAACCCACTTGGTACTTCACACTTATTTTATCTTATACTTATACCCACCTGGTACTTCATTTATTTTCTGACCTGTTTTTATAGTGTTTTATAGAGTATTGTATTATATTTTTTGCTAGTACTGTGTGCACTGACGTAAAGGCGAGCTACTGTAACAAAGAGTTTCCCTTCAGGGATCAATAAAGTATTTCTGATTCTGATTCTGATGAAGACCCTTGAGAGGTTGGTTCTGTGGCACCTGAGGACCCTGCTAACTGCTTTCCTGGACCCACTGCAGTTTGCATACCAGCCACATATCGGTGTGGAGGATGCTATCATATTCATGACACACAAGGCTCTCTCACACCTGGAGAAGCAGGGAAGCACTGTAAGAGTCATTTTCTTTTACTTCTCCAGTGCTTTCAATGCCATCCATCCCTGCCTTCTTGGGGAAAAGCTTCTGGTGATGCATCTGCACACTCAAATGACTTGAGTCACATGTCTGGTAATAATAATTTAATGCATAACTATTGCATATACACCAGATCAAAGTTGAACCAGGGGTCAGTCTGTAAGTCAGTCCCAGATCGCAGCAATCTACTTGATAAGAACAATGTTATTATTAAAGATAGAACTGAAGGCCAAAGTTGTAATAGACTGCAATTATCCTTTAAAGGAAGCAGCTTTGTTCAGAAGGCTGCGTACACTGCAGACAAACAGTGGCTGCTTTTAGTTAGTGTTGTGGTGCATGTTTGTGTGTTGTGGACCGCTGTTCAGTAAGAAAGAAACCTGCAGTGTAACATGAAGCAGATCATCTGCGGACTTGTCTGGATTTAAAGGGACTTCCTCTTCCCGTCTGCTGGCTTCAAACAGCATAATCATACAAAGTCATGTTTTCAATGAGAACTTAATAAAGGGTTAGTGCATCCAGCACACTGGGAGAGAGGACAGGACAGGGGGTGGCGAGCATATGGAAATGAAAATCAAAGGGGACTTCTGAGAGGAAAGGGCAGAGTGATGGGGGGCTCAGACACTCGGTTAGTGTGGGTGTGCGTGTGTGGTAGAGGTCAGAGGCCATACCAGCAGTGAGGTTGAGGGTGGTTTTGTTGGGTGTGAGGCAAGATAGGGGCAGGACTTCTGTGTGTGAGAAAGTGAAAAGTGTGTTTGTGTGTGTGTAAGAGCAGTCAAATGGCATCATGCATTAATGAGCCACCGAAAAACAACAAAGCACAGACTGTGACCTTGAGCCTATGAATAACACTTCTGTGTGTGTGGATGTGTGTGCAGGAAGCAAAGTGGCATATTTCTTCGTACCCTTTAACCCGTGTCTCTGCTGTCATTCATAATGAGTCCAATACTGCTTAGCATTTAGGCTCAGCTGGGTCCACTCAACACTAAGACATTAGAGACCTCATCTGTCTGTCTGTCTAATGTATATCTTGAAAAAAGCAAATATTTGAGAAACGTTTAGAAAAATGAATGTATGTAGCAGAATTTAATATTTTTAGTATTTCCTACCCTAGTCATCATCTTGTGACCCACTGTGGAGGTTGGGGTCCTATCCCATGGTCGGGAACCACTCTAGTGAAATAGTGGTTTCAAAACTTTTTAAAGCCATGCCACTTATTCATTGTGATTTTTTCCATTACACCCCTTTTTGCACATAATAATATATGTATAATATAAACTCTTGATCACTCAAAACTCAAAAAGTCAGTCAAGTTGCTGTGCAAATTTGCAAATCAATATTTAACTTAAAATGAATAAGTTAAACAATGAATAAAAATTTAGTATGCTGGTTGGTTAAATGTATTTCTTTTTGGTTAAAATTTGTTTACATTTTAGGTTTTCAATTACAAAAAATACGCACTAATGACATAACGCATTGATTCTGTTTTTCATTTTATTTAAGTATTCATTATTGTTGCAGGCTGAGAGGGTGTTTTTGTTGATGTGTCTCTTAAACTTAGATGGCACCCTTACTTCTTTTTCCTGCTATGAGGTATTCAGGTGTGGGACAGCTAGCTTCCCTTCTCCACGAAAAGTGTTTTCACGGTACAGTCTAATTCTACTTCTTTTGGTTGTCTCAGACTGTGTCAAGGGCTGAGATGTATCAGTATTTCTTTGAACTATGTTTACAATAACAAATCTTTGCACCACTGCTCTTACAGTCACTTTTGTTTGTGACTGCTGTGCATTTGAAAAACTTGCGTGCCAGAAAGCGTGTTGTGTTACTATGACATGTCATCATTTTGATTAGTGACTGACTGTCAATGGAAGCAGATGCCCTGTTGATGAGTGTCCTGCTCTGTGCTCCTGTGAAAGACACAGTGTTTGACACAGAGAAGGAGAGGGAGGAGTCACCAGTCACTGTCTGGTGTGAAAGGGGGTGCAAAGAGTACTAGTGGTTATTACGGCAGATTAAATTAAAAATATGATAACATTTAATAATTAAAATGATATCTTGGTAGGAAGGTAGATTAGGGTGGTAGCTGGGTTGGCAAGATACTATTTAAGGATGGCAGCTGTAATCCTGTACCATTAAAAACTGGATTTATACTTGACACAAGGGGTTAACGGGAGTCCCTTTATTAAAACCTACAGTGCAGGTTTTGATTTGTATTTTAGTGACGGATTTCACCCATTGATAGCATCACAGCAACACTAGGCAGATGAATCGTGCGTGATGGTAGGTTTATCTTGTTTAATTTCTTAATTTAACACTATTCCATGCAGTGTACAATTAATTCGTATGACGAGTTGTCTGAAGATATTGGAAATCAAAAGTGTGTTTCGAATAGCCACGCTGGAAGGCGGAATGAAAAGCCATTCATCAAAGAGAGGGGGGAGACACGATTAAATATGGGGATAATGTCGTATGCACGATCTTAGAACCCCAAAAAATGCAGAATACCGAGAAGTCTCTGTAATCCAAAACACACTTTATTCGTAATAAAGTCGAATGGTGAATGAGCAGTGTAAACAGATGACGACAGGCAAGGTGAAGCTGGCTGGAGAAGCAGGCAGACAGGCAGACAGGCAGACAGGAATCCAGGAAACCACAGGAGCGGCGATCACCAGCACCGGGTAATGCCTTAGGCAGAGCAAAAACAGACAGGATCAAAAACACGAAGGAAAAACACACTTGCAAAAAGTACTTAGCTTTAGCGAGAGCCTAGAGCGTAGTTGTCGTACAATGCTGGGGACGATCTGGCGTCGGAGTAGTGGAAAAGCCTGGTATATAAGCTGTGAAGACTGATGAGTAGATAGGAGACAGGTGTGCTGGTGATCAGCCGCAGGTGGGAGGTTCCTAGAGCCAGGCAGGAAACATACACACATACACACACACATATCCAAAGACAAGTAGGGGACCCACAAGACACACCAGGAAGGGGAACACAACAGAGAACACAGGGCTGGAGAGGAAAAGGTGGCAGACTACCACAGTACCCCCTCCTCAACGGGAGCCTCCTGGCGACCCACCAGGTTTCTCCGGGTGGGCCCGGTGAAATTCCTTCACCATCCTAGGATCGAGGATGCGGGAACGGGGAACCCAGGACCGTTCCTCTGGACCATATCCCTCCCAGTCCACAAGGTATTGGAACCCCCTCCCCCGGCGGCGGACGTCCATAAGACGTCTGACGGAGAAGGCCGGCTGGTTATCAATGACCCGGGCGGGTGGAGGGGTGACGGAAGGAGGGCACAGAGTGCTGGAGGTGACTGGTTTGAGCTGAGAAACGTGAAAGGTGGGATGGACCCTCATGGAGCGGGGTAGCTTGAGTCTGACAGCAGCAGGGTTAATGATCCGTTCAATAACAAAAGGGCCAATGTAGCGGGGAGACAGTTTCTTAGCCTCAGTCCTTAATGGAATATTCTTTGAAGATAACCAAACACTCTGACCTGGTCTGTAAGTGGGTGCTGGTATTCGGCGACGATCTGCGATCTGGCGGTTCCTCTCAGTCGATCGAAGAAGGGCGGCCCGAGTCTCTCTCCAAACCCTTCGGCAACGCCGGAGATGGTGTTGCACGGATGGAACCGCAAGCTCACTCTCCTGGGCTGGAAAAAGGGGTGGCTGATACCCAAGCGAGGATTCAAAAGGGGAGAGTCCGGAAGCTGCGCACGTTAGGGAGTTGTGCGCATACTCTACCCAGGGGAGTTGGGAACTCCAAGAGGTGGGATTGGAGGCGACCACACAACGAAGAGCTGCTTCAAGGTCCTGATTGGCTCTCTCCATCTGCCCGTTCGATTGTGGGTGAAAGCCGGAGGAGAGACTAATGGTTGCCCCCAGAGCTTGGCCAAAAGCTCTCCAGACCTGAGAAATAAACTGGGGACCTCGATCCGAAACAATGTCCAAAGGGATCCCATGGAGTCGGAACACTTGATGAGTCAGAAGCTCAGCCGTCTCCAGCGCAGAAGGGAGCTTGGGTAAGGCCACGAAGTGTACCGCCTTGGAAAATCAGTCCACAATGGTTAGAACGGTGGTGTTCCCCTGCGATGGGGGCAGTCCGGTGACGAAGTCCAGGGCGATATGGGACCAAGGACGACTGGGAACTGGGAGTGGTAGCAGAAGACCAGCTGGTGGTCGATGTGAAGACTTCCCACGAGCACATGTAGTACAGGCGGCCACGAATGCCCGGGTGTCGGCCTCCATGGTGGTCCACCAAAAGTGCCGTCGAAGGAGAGAGAGAGTACGGGTGACGCCAGGATGACAGGCGAAACGGGAGTTGTGGACCCATTGTAGTACTTGAGATCGCATGGCGTCGGGGACAAACAAGCGGTTCGGTGGACCGTTACCTGGGTCTGGCTGATCCCTCTGGGCCTCCCTCACTTTGGCTTCGATCTCCCACGTGAGTGCCGCTACCACACAGGTGGGGGGCAGGATCGTATCTGACCCGGTCTCATGGTCCAGGGGAAGATCTTGGCGAGACAAGGCATCGGCCTTGATGTTCTTAGATCCGGGTCGGTAGGTGAGGGTGAATTCAAAACGCCCAAAAAACAACGCCCATCGTGCTTGCCGAGAGTTTAATCTTTTAGCCGACTGAATATACTCAAGGTTCTTATGGTCTGTCCAGACTATAAATGGCTGCTCAGCTCCCTCCAGCCAATGGCGCCACTCCTCCAAAGCCATCTTGACAGCCAAGAGCTCCCTGTTGCCCACATCATAATTACGTTCGGCGGGAGTGAGTCGGCGTGAGAAAAACGCACAAGGGTGGAGTCTCTGGTCGGCGTCGGAGTACTGGGAGAGTATGGCTCCGACTCCCACGTCTGAAGCGTCCACCTCCACCGTGAATTGACGTGAAGTATCCGGTTGGATCAGGATGGGCGCGGCCGTGAACAGGGCCTTAAGCTTGGCCCAAGCTGTGTTAGCCTCTGCGCTCCAAGCAAAAGCCACTTTCGAGGAGGTGAGTCTGGTGAGGGGAGCCGCCACCCGACTGTAGTCACGGATGAATCTCCGATAGAAATTCGCAAACCCGAGGAAGCGTTGCAGCTGTTTACGGTTGGTAGGTGTAGGCCACTCTGATACCGCCTTTACCTTGGCCGGGTCCGTCCTCATCCGCCCACTCTCCAAGATGTAGCCCAAGAAACTGACGGAGTCCGTATGGAATTTGCACTTCTCCGCCTTGACGAAAAGACGGTTCTCCAAGAGCCGTTGTAATACTAGACGGACATGGTTGACATGGCTGGCTGGGTCTTGGGAGAAGATGAGGATGTTGTCGAGGTATACGACAACAAAGCGGTTCAGGAAGTCACGGAGAACGTCATTCACCAGAGCCTGGAATACTGCCGGAGCGTTGGTGAGTCCGAACGGCATTACAAGGTATTCGAAATGTCCCAGGGGTGTGTTGAAGGCAGTCTTCCATTCGTCCCCCTCCCTTATGCGGACCAGATGGTAAGCATTGCGGAGATCCAGCTTAGAGAAGATGGTGGACCCGTGGAGAGGTTCGAATGTTGAATTGATGAGAGGCAGGGGGTACTTGTTCTTCACGGTGATGAGGTTAAGACCTCTGTAGTCAATGCAGGGGCGTAGTGTCTTGTCCTTCTTGGCCACGAAGAAAAACCCTGCCCCTACCGGTGAGGAGGAGGCTCGAATGAGGCCTGTCTGTAAAGAGTCTCTAATGTATGTCTCCATGGCCTCCCGTTCAGGTCAAGACAGATTGTAGAGGCGACTCGATGGAAGAGAGGCGCCAGGCAGGAGATCGATGGCGCAATCATAAGGACGGTGTGGAGGAAGGGACAGAGCCCGGTCTTTACTGAACACCTCTTGTAGGTCGTGGTATTCCCTCGGGATATTGGTTAGGTCGGGGGGAGCTGGAGAGGGGGTGGAAGTCTTGACCTCAGAGGGAGACCGGGCAGACTGGAGGCAGGTGGAGAGACAGTAAGAGCTCCAGCTCAGGATTCTTCCTGTCTCCCAATTAATGTGGGGATTGTGTTGCCGCAGCCAGGGATAACCCAGAACAAGAGGTGTCCGAGGCGCAGAGATAAGTTGAAAGCGAAGCTCCTCGCGATGATTACCGGACAAGACAAGAGTAACCGGGAGAGTGCGATGGGTTACCTGGGCTAGGGAACGACCATCCAGAGCCTCCACCTTCCGCGGACACTGCAACAACTCCGTGGAGATGCCTGCCTGTCGAGCTAGGTCCACGTCCAGGAAGTTGTCCTCAGCTCCAGAATCGACCAGAGCCAGCAGCGGAAGAGAAGTGCATGGGAGATGAAGTGTTGCCGGAACCTGTAATCGAGAGAGCTCCGGCTGACGAGGGTTGTTGTGGCTCACCAGAACCCCCACTGCAACTGATGAGCCTAATCTTTTGGCCTCACAGGACAGGAAGCCAGGAAGTGCCCCTGCTGGCCGCAATAGTAGCACTCCCCCGCTGTGCGTCTCCGTAACCTCTGTTCCGGTGTGAGTCGAGCCCGACCCAGCTGCATTGGCTCCGGGTCTGGATTGACGGGTGGCTGCGGGCGAATCTCCGCGGCCAAGGTCGGATCTCCGTGTTTGGAGCTCGGGGAAGAGAGAAAACGGCATGGCATGAGTCCAGAAGCCTGATGGTGACGCTCCTTGCGTCGCTCCCGAATGCGATTGTCCACCCTAATGCATAGGTTAATTAATGCGTCCAGCCCAGCGGGTTCGTCCCGGGTAGCTAACTCATCCTTGAGTTGCTCACTTAAACCCCTCTTGAATGCACTGACCAGTGCCGGTTCGTTCAACGGAGTCGGCGGCTAGTGTGCAAAACTCGATAGAATAATCCGCCACACTACGAGCCCCTTGGCTGGTCCGAAGCAGACGGTCACCAGCGGTTCCACAGGCATTGGAGTGGTCAAAAACGGATGTCATAGTCTCCAGGAAGTCAGCCAAAGAGATCGAGGTGAGAGGCCGGCTGGCGTGTGTAGCTTCGGCCCAAGCTAACGCTCTTCCCCGTAACAGTCCCACGATGTAGTTGATCTTAGACTGATCAGAGGAGAATGTGACCGGACGCTGGCAGAAAACCAAAGAACATTGCAACAAGAAGCCCCGACAACCGGTAACCTCTCCGGAGAAGGGGCTCGGGGTCAAGCATGGGAGTCCCGGTGGGGTGGAGAGGACAAGGCAGGAGCGGTGTAGCCGGTGGTGTTAACGCCACGAGCCGAGAGTTGAGAAGAAAGTCTGGAGACCTGTTGAGTTAACTGGGTAATCTGGGTGACCATGGCCTGGTTGCTGTCTGTTAGTGCCCGGATTAGCTGCTCATGCTGTACAAGAAGAATGCCCTGGTTGGTCAGCGCTAGCTGGAACGGTGTTGCTTCGGGTTGGCGTCTGCAGGGTTCATGTTTGGCCAGATCGTTCTGTCGTATGCACGATCTTAGAACCCCAAAAAATGCAGAATACCGAGAAGTCTCTGTAATCCAAAACACACTTTATTCGTAATAAAGTCGAATGGTGAATGAGCAGTGTAAACAGATGACGACAGGCAAGGTGAAGCTGGCTGGAGAAGCAGGCAGACAGGCAGACAGGAATCCAGGAAACCACAGGAGCGGCGATCACCAGCACCGGGTAATGCCTTAGGCAGAGCAAAAACAGACAGGATCAAAAACACGAAGGAAAAACACACTTGCAAAAAGTACTTAGCTTTAGCGAGAGCCTAGACGTAGTTGTCGTACAATGTACGGGGACGATCTGGCGTCGGAGTAGTGGAAAAGCCTGGTATATAAGCTGTGAAGACTGATGAGTAGATAGGAGACAGGTGTGCTGGTGATCAGCCACAGGTGGGAGGTTCCTAGAGCCAGGCAGGAAACATACACACATACACACACACATATCCAAAGACAAGTAGGGGACCCACAAGACACACCAGGAAGGGGAACACAACAGAGAACACAGGGCTGGAGAGGAAAAGGTGGCAGACTACCACAGATAACACTACACTTGGTTGTTCACATGAAAAGTGACAGAAATAATTGTGTAAAGAATGAAAATGAGAGTTAGAGAGAGAAGTTCAAACCCAGTTGACCAATCACGGCGTGAAGTGGGTGTTAATGTTGGGTCATCGTTGTCAGAAAATTACAGATCCGATGTCGGAAAGTTGTTGGGGTTCTGAAGCTATTCAACCATTCAACAAGCATACTCACAGCATAAGATGGTGGCCATGTATTCCTATAGCCCTCAGTAGTAACGACTTCATGAGCTTCTTTAATGATAAAATTTTAACTATTAAAGAAAAAATTCATCACATCCTGCCCTCAACCGGTACTGATTTATCTTCAAACACAGGAACCTTAGAAACAACTGTAAAACCTGATATATATTTTTAATGCTTTGCTCCCATCGACCTTCTGCAAATAACTTCAATGATTAATTCATCTAAGCCTCAGTCTCTTAGACCTCATTCCAACTAGGCTGCTTAAAGATGTTTTACCCTTAGTTAGCACTTCTTTAATGGATATGATCAATCTGTCTTTTTACAGGCTATGTACCACAGTCTTTTAAAGTAGCTGTAATTAAACCTCTTCTTAAAAAGCCAACTCTTGATCCAGGGGTTTCAGCCAACTATAGACCTATATCTAACCTTCCCTTTCTCTCTAAGATCCTTGAGAAAGCAGTTGCCAATCAGTTGTGTGACTTTCTACATAACAATAGTTTATTTGAGGATTTACAGTCAGGATTTAGAGTGCATTATAGCACAGAGACAGCACTGGTGAAAATTACAAATTACCTTTTAATTGCATCAGACAATGGGCTTGTATCTGTACTTGTCTTGTTAGATCTTAGTGCTGCATTTGAAGCCATTGACCATCACATCCTATTACAGAGACTGGAACATGTAATTGGCATTACAGGAATCACACTAGTTTAAATCCTATCTATCAGATCAATCTCAGTTTGTACATGTTAATGGTGAGTCCTCCTTGCACGCCAAAGTTAGTCACGGAGTTCCACAAGGTTCTGTGCTTGGACCCATTCTATTCACCTTTATGTATGCTTCCTCTAGGCAATATTATTAGGAAACACTCCATAAACTTTCATTGTTATGCAGATGATACCCAGTTATATCTATCGATCCAGTCAGATAAAACTAACCAGTTAGTTAAACTTCAAGCATGCCTTAAGGACATAAAAATCTGGATCACCTGCAATTTTCTGATGCTAAACTCTGACAAAACTGAAGTTATTGTACTTGGCCCCAAACACCTCCGAGACACATTATCGAAAGATATAGTTGTTCTAGATGGCATTTCCCTGACCTCCAGCACCACCGTAAGGAACCTCGAGTTAAGAAGTTATCTTTGATCAGCATTTATCCTTTAACTCCCACATGAAACAAACTTCAAGGACTACCTTCTTTCACCTATGCAACATTGCAAAAATCAGGCACATCCTGACTCAAAATGATGCTGAAAAACTAGTCCATGCATTTGTTACTTCTAGGTTGGACTATTGCAATTCCTTATCATCAGGCTGCCCGAATAAGTCCGTTAAGAATCTCGAGTTTGTCCAGAATGCTGCGGCATATGTACTGACAAGAACTAGAGATCATATTTCTCCAATATTAGCTTCTCTGCACTGGCTTCCTGTAAAATCCAGAATAGAATTTAAAATCCTTCTCCTCACCTACAAAGCTCTTAATGGTCAGGCACCATCCTATCTTAAAGAGCTCATAATACCATATTACCCCACTAGAACACTGCGCTCCCAGAATGCAGGGTTACTTGTGGTTCATAGAGTCTCCAAAAGTAGAATGGGAGCCAGAGCCTTCACTTATCAAGCTCCTCTCCTGTGGAATCAAATCCCAATTTGGTTTCGGGAGGCAGACACCATCTCCACATTTAAGAGTAGGCTTAAGACTTTCCTCTTTGATAAAGCTTATATTTAAGGCTGGCTTGGGTGAGCCCTGAACCATCCCGTAGTTATGCTGCTATAGGCCTAGACTGCCAGGAGACTTCCCATGATGCACCTCTTTCCTCTCTCCTCCTCTCCCTCTCCATCTGTATGCATTTTTATCCCATTACTGCATGTTACTAACTCGACATCTTCTCTCTAACGTAGTTTTGTGCTTTTTCGTTTCTCTCCTCTCTCCTTCTGTCACTTTCAGCAGGTATTTCTGCCTCCGGAGCTGCAGAGACTGGATCTGTGGTTGTGGGCTGTCTGTTGGGTCTCTGTAAACAATTTTATAAAGAGTACGGTCTAGACCTGCTCTATAGGAAAAGTGCAATGAGATAACTTCTGTTATGAATTGGCGCTATTTAAATAAAATTGAACTAAATTGAAATAAATTTAATACATGGCAGTAGTCAGTCATAGTGCCACCTACTGGCAACAGGAAGTTACTTTCCCTATAGTCTTAGCATATTAACCAGATTCACCTCAATTTGGTCAGCAAAGTCTTAAGATCTTGATGATGCTTCATTATGAAATTTGTGAGTTTCCATTAAACACTGTTGTCCTGGTGACACATTATTTGTTGTGAAACACGAAGTTGTTGTAACTTAAGTATACATTGTCCAATCTGCCCCAAATTTAACATGTTTGATAAAAGTCCCGCCCTGAGGACATCTAAGTGCCAATTAGGAGTTATAATCATTCCGCCACATACTTGCAACAGGAAGTTACTGTCTCTAAACTCTTACAAATCACTTCAAGCAGATTAACCAGATCCACCTCAAATTTTAAGACGTGATGATGCTCAACAGCAAAGATTGTGAGTTTTCACCAAACACTGTTGCCGTGGTGATGCATTATTCACCATAAACAGGATGTTGTTGTAACTTGAGTGTACATTGTCCACTCTGCCCCAAAAATCACGTTTGATAGGAGTGCCGGCCTGAGGACATCTACATGCCAATTAGGAGTTATACTCATTGCACAACATGAAGTAAGCCTTGTGTGACAATCATCATTTGATTTATACGAGATTTTTGTATAATTAGTGGGTTTTCTCTTGCACCACATAGCAGACACAGCAAGTGACATTCACCTCCTCTGTGCAGTGTCCAAAACACGTGGAAAATCTGAGCCGCATAGATCGACTTCCGGCAACGACACTGAGGCTGCCTCACACCCCAATGTGCGGTCAGGTGTGAGGGCCTATTCATCGCTGCTTGCAGCTTTAATTATTTTTTTTTTTAGAAATTAATCGCATTTTTGACGGCCTAAAGGTATTCAAAAACTCACAAAACTTTGCACACTTGTCAGGAGTGGCGAAGTTTTATGTGTTATAGGGGTCTTGGGCATGGGCGTGGCAAAATGGCTCCATAGTGCCCCCTACAAAAATTTTAAAAAGCAGCCCCTTGGCCAACGTATGACATACATGTACGAAATTTGGGAGGTGCATGTATCACCCCAAGACATACAAAATGCCTCTTGGAGTCATACCCTAAACTCAACAGGAAGTCAGCCATTTTGAATTGAATGTGCACTTTTAGGCCATTTTTAATTGTACTTTAACAAACTCCTCTTACAGAATTAATCGGATCGACTTCAAATATTCGCAGTGCAATCTAAAGACCTTGGCGATTAAAAGTTGGGCAAAGTGTGAGTTTTCATTGAAGTGCATGTCCGTGGCGTGGAATGTCAATGTTTCACCATGACACAGGAAGATGCTGTAACTTCAGTTTACATTGCCTAAACTGCCTCGAACACTTTTTTGATAACAGTCCTGCCCTGAAGACATCTACAAGCCAATATTCAGTCAAAGTCATAGCACCATCTACTGGCAACAGGAAATGACACGTTTTATACTTTGATATATTCCTCCTAGCAGGTTGTCCAGATCCAAGAAACAACAAGGAAGTGAAGGGACAGTCAACAAGAGAGAGAGAGAGATTTTGAGTGATTATTGTGAATGCTGTATATAAATAATACTTTGTTTGTGATTCCTACACTTCCTTGTGTGGGTACTGTTAAGGTTAGTTAACATTGTTTGTGTGGGTCATAGAGTTATAGCAAAGTCCATTTAAGACTTAGAAAGTCTCTGGTTATAGTCCCATGGTGTGAATAGTTGCTAGCTGGCTAGCTAGCTCAGGGATTATTGGCTAATGTTAGCTCTCTGAGCTAGTCTGCTTGCATTGAACAGTTGCCAGCTAACGAGTTAACTGATGCACTTTATTGTTGCAGCATGAATTTACCGAGGCAGTAAAGATGTTGGCTATGCTAACACCCTTTTTCAATTTCATATGACCCTAAAGAAAAGTCTGTTTTTCCATAGATGGATATGATTTCTCAGCAAAACAACCAGGTTCAGGTGAGAGAGTAAGGTCAAAATGATGTTACCTGACTGCATTGACCACAGCAACCCAATATTCAAATAGAATAATGTTATAAATTGATATGGATTCTCCCCAATCTTCCTACCTCTTATTATATTATAAGTACTCTAACCCCTAAAGGTCTGATCCTAGAATCGCCCCTGGGCTGCTGCACAGCACCATCGCAGACCTGCAAGCCTTCCAAGACTGGTTCGAGGATGCCAAACAGACTGCACAGGCCCTCTCAGAGAAATGGGGGGTAAACAAAACCCTTAAGGATAGTCAGCAGAGGAAGGTGAAAGGGCATTTTGATGAATTTTGTCAAGACGAATGTTTAGCAGTGTCCTATTTTCGTGTGACTGTGTTCAATGCCTGTTTTGACATAGTGATCTCCCAGCTGACATTCACAGGTTTGAGGACAACAATGGACACAGTCTGAAATACTGTGCACTGAAACAAGTGATGAACTTTTTGAGCACGGAAATTACGTCATATTTATAAAGATGACATAACCTTGGCATTTCCAAAACAACTCCTGTCATTTCGTGGGTGTTTAGAAAGTATCTCAAATGTGAAAACAATCCAAGAACTAACCAAGATGTTGATCATAGACAACAACTGCATCGCTGCAAGCTATGGGGGAGTCTGTACCGTTTCACTGCTTTTATTAACGATTCCAGTGACTGTAGCATCTGCCGAGCAATCATTTTACAAACTGAAGCTTACCTGAGGAGCTCAATGGGACAGACCCATTTATCTGGACACGCTATCGATTGAGAATGCCCATGCCTGCCAGCTGGATCTAAAGGGTTTAATAGATGACTTCACACAGCGAAAAGCCCAGAAAGTGTGCTTACGATGTAAGTAGAACTTATTTATTATTCATTTAATCAACCTACACACTTGTGTTTTGTGTGCACAGACCTATGCACAGGCATGAATAATATTGTCAATGTGGAGTGTGCCGTCACAGATAAAGTTTTCATCTGTGTCATTGAGCGCCGTCACCAACAGGCTACCCTTTTCATATTTGTCAAGGTGCTCCGTCACCAATAAGTTTCATCTGTGTTATTGTCGGGCTCAGTGCCACAAAGGTCTTAAGGGGGCTTAGCCCCCTCAGTTGTATTTTTTGCCTCCTCTGTTTATGTATATGTAAGCTTTATATATCTATAGAAAAATAGCAAAAACAACTGCTGTTCATAGTACTGAAACGGAGCTGAGGAGATTGACAGACAGACAGAACACATCACTTTGTTCGGTTTCTTAGCCTGCTTGCTTTTCGTGGTTGTAAATAGAACTTTCCTCTAAAGACCCTTGCCCTAATTTCATTTTCTCCCCACTGAAGCAGCAATCCACAGACAGATGGGAAACAACAGGGAAGTGAAGGGACAGTCACAGAGAGAGAGAGAGAGCTGCAAGCCGCAAACAGCTATTTCTCTGCGCCCCCCCAGCTGATTTTGAAAGAGAATCGTTCATAAATTCAAAAAATATTTAGTGCTCTGCTAGTGCTACGTTCTTATGTGAGTGCTCTGATTAATAAATGTATTCTTTGATTTTGAAACAGCAGCCTTATGTTGTTGTTGTTGTTGTTATATAGCCTTTCTGAGGCTATTGCATGGTTAAATCAATGAATTTTATTTTATGAAAAAAAATTCCCCCTCTCAATTTTTAATAGCCCCTTCAGTCACTTCATCTTGGCGCTGGGCCTGGTCATTGTGCACTGTCACCAATAATGTTTTCATATTTGTCAAGGTGCACTGTCACCAGATTTTGTCAAGTAGGCTAGCATATCACTTTCTTGGCCTTGCTAGCACAGCAGTCTGTTTTCCTAGTAATCGTTTCATTTAGGAGTCAACTATGCAGTGCATTCATTCGCTACTGACATTACATTATGTTTCGTCTGATTGTGATGTCACTTTGACCATCTTGCGTTGGGGCCTGGTGCTGTCTCGTTAAGCCACTGCCTGTACCACGAAAGAGCAATAGATATTTTTAGGTCAGTAGAATCAATTTGTTGTTCCAACGTGTCCATGTGTCCACTCACAAAACAGAGCTTCTAAGAAATGGAGGGATAGTTTGCGACACTACAGTAAATACAGCTGCATTTTAATTGCGTAAAGATTATTTAATTCCTGACAGGATTCCTGACAGTGTTGATGCTTTTACATTTATTCCATCATTGCAGCTCAGAATAATGAGGAGCCTTTGTGATGGTTATTGATAATAAAAACTATCCCCTCTGTTGTCTTTTATTATAAATACAATCTACACACTGTTAATTAGTTCCCACGATTATGAATGCAACATTTCGGTCAGCTAGACCTCACACACACACATTAACTACTTTTTTTCTCGTCCCCTTTCCTCTCTGCCTTGGCAGCAGAAACAGTCTGACTTTGTTGAACCCGCTTTGTGGTACAGGCCCTTGGTTTCTTGAGTTCATGTAAGCATACTAACTGTGACAACAAGACTTCAGGAAGCTGCATACGACTATTGTTTGACAGGAAATAGTTCCAACATGGAACACCCCCTAAAACCACAATTTCCGTTTGCGTAATGCCGGGATTCCACCGGGCACAGCTCTAAAACGTCACATCTGCGAGCCTGTTTTCTTCCGACCTCCAAGCGGCTGCATAGCCCACCAGGAAAGTTTCAGAAGCAGAGCAATTTGTCTGCCCCATGTTGTCGACTTGTTGATTTGGTCCTTTTTCCTTGACTTTTGTGCTTCTACCATGGGTTAATAGGCTACATAGTTAAAGGGTTTCTTTTCTCTTTGACACCCCCCCGTCCCACACATACACACTGTCCCTGCCAGGGGCCTAAACACTCTTACACAACAGCAGAATTAACTCACATTTAAAGTAGAGGAGAATCTAACCAGCTCTAACCTCATGCTGATTCAACTCATCATTTTCAGAGGCGTACGTGCAGTTTGGAGTTGGACCGCTGCCCTGAGGTTTGGTGGTAGCCTTGTAGTCCAGTAGCCACATAAACAGCACTCTGTAATCCAGGAACCTCTGACTGAAAATATCCTCAGCTTCACTATAAAGACCATTGCAGGGAAACTGGCTATTCAAGCATGTGCACTAAAGATATGGACTATATTTTAAAAATATTCCATGATGTTTCCCTCCAGAGAATGATTTATTTTGCCACACACAGAGCACCCATCACAATGTATCAACAAGTTAATTATTAAGAATGGTACTATTTCTATTTCAGAGCAATACACTAATACATACATACATACATACATACATGAGTTTCAGTTTAGAACAGTGTGAAAGCTGCTTTTTCAGAGCTGTATGGTCTAAAGAAATAACAGACCATGATCGTCTTACAAAATCATACTGATATCTGTGAAAACATAACTTTTTTCATTACTATAAGTACATAAGCATGCAGACTGTGTGAATTTAAGCAGGGTATTTTTTACACTTAAAAAAAAATAATACTGGTTCAAGCTAACTAACCTTAATCAAAATAACTTCTTCTTTAATCTCAACTAATGTAACCTAACCTAAACTCCCCCTAGATGAGCCTAAATTTAACCAAATAGATATGGTGGCACATGGTGTTGATATTATTTGAAAAAGAAAATACAAATGCGGTGTGTTGCATTGTTACTAGAAATACAACAATCACTTTATAGGAGTTATCAGCAACTGTTTTGATAATTGATTAATCGCTTGAGACATTTTCAGACACATCTCCACTGTCTGCTCCAAGTTGTTCTGACTGCACCAGGTGATCAATCTCCCACCTGTAGGCAGAGTCATCCCCATCAGGGATGAGCCCAATGAGGGGTGGTGTCATCCGCAAGCTTCATGAGCTTGACGGACTGGTGACTGGAGGTGCAGTTGTTGGTGTACAGGAAGAAGAGCAGAGGAGAAAGAACTCAGCCTTGAGGGCAACCGGTGCTGATGGTCCAGGAGTCATGTTTCCCCAGCCTCATATGCTGCCTACTTTCGGACAGGAATTCTGTGATCCACCTGCATGTGGAGTCAGGCACACTCAAGTGGGAGAGCTTGTCCAGCAGCAGAGCTGGGATGATGGTGTTGAAGGCAGAGCTGAAATCCACAAACAGGATCCTGGCGTAGGTTCCTGACGAGTCTAGGTGCCATGTTTGTAGACGAACTAGAGGGGGTCTGTGATGGATTTGAGGTGGGACAACATAAGGCACTCAAAAATTTAATTACCACAGAGGTCAGGGCTACGGGTCTATAGTCATTAAGTTTAGTGGTCCTTGGTTTTTGTTGATGGTAATGATGGTGGAGGTCTTGAAGCAGACTGGCACAGGGCATAACTCCAGTTCAGTTAAATTCAGTTCACTTTTATTTACATAGCGCCAATTAATAACAGAAGTTATCTCATTGCACTTTTCCTATAGAGCAGGTCTAGACCATATTCTTTTTATTATTATTTACAGAGATCCAACAAATCCCACAATGAGCAAGTACTGGGCGACAGTGGCAAGAAAAACTTCCTTTAAGAAGCAGAAATCTTGGACAGAACCAGACTCAATGGTAGGCAGCCATCCACCTCTGCCGTGTTAGGTTTTGAGAGAGAAAGAGAGAGGGAGAGAGAGAGAGAGGTTTGTAGAGAGAGAGGTTTTCGGGGAGGTGGGGGTGGGTGAGACGGAGGGACAATGCAAATACCACTTAGAATTTTAAAAATAGTAGAAATGTAATTGTAATGTTAATATTAATAAGTTAATAATAATAATAGGAATGACAGCTATAAGAATAATAATGACAATATTAGTAACAGAACCAATAACAACAACTGTAGTAGCAGTTGTCGAGTAGGAACACGGGGGCAGCAGGTGACCCACAACCACAGATCCAGTCTCTGCAGCTCCGGAGGCAGAAATACCTGCTGAAAGCGATAGAAAGAGAGAGGAGAGAAACGAAAAAGCACAAAACTACGGGAGAGAGAAGATGTCGAGTTAGTAACATGCAGTAATGGGATAAAAATGCATACAGATGGAGAGGGAGAGAAGGAGAGAGGAAAGAGGTGCATCATGGGAAGTCTCCTGGCAGTCTAGGCCTATAGCAGCATAACTAAGGGATGGTTCAGGGCTCACCCAAGCCAGCCCTAACTATAAGCTTTATCAAAGAGGAAAGTCTTTAGCCTACTCTTAAATGTGGAGATGGTGTCTGCCACCAAAACCCAAATTTGGATCTGATTCCACAGAGAGGAGCTTGATAAGTGAAGGCTCTGACTCCCATTCTACTTTTGGAGACTCTATGAACCACAAGTAACCCTGCATCCTGGGAGCGCAGTGTTCTAGTGGGGTAATAAAGTATTATGAGATCTTTAAGATACGATGGTGCCTGACCATTAAGAGCTTTGTAGGTGAGGAGAAGGATTTTAAATTCTATTCTGGATTTTACAGGAAGCCAGTGCAGAGAAGCTAATATTGGAGAAATATGATCTCTTTTCCTAGATCTTGTCAGTACACATGCCGCAGCATTCTGGATCAACTGAAGAGTCTTAAGGGACTTATTCAGACAGCCGGATAATAAGGAATTGCAATAGTCCAGCCTAGAAGTAAGAAACGCATTCACTAATTTTTCTGCATCATTTTGAGTCAGGATGTGCCTGATTTTTGCAATGTTACGTAGGTGAAAAAAGGCAGTCCTTGAAGTCTGTTTCATGTGGGAGTTAAAGGATAAATCCTGATCAAAGATAACTCTGAGGTTCCTTACGGTGCTGCTGGAGGTCAGGACAATGCCATCTAGAGTAACTATATCTTTAGATAAAGTTGCAGGTCATCCAGATTTTTATGTCCTTAAGGCATGCTTGAAGTTTAACTAACTGGTTAGTTTCATCTGGCTTGATCGATACATATAATTGGGTATCATCTGCATAGCAATGAAAGTTTGAGTGTTTCCTAATAATATTGCCTAGAGGAAGTATATATAAGGTGAACAGAATCGGTCCAAGCAAAGAACCTTGTGGAACTCCGTGACTAACTTTGGCGTGCAAGGAGGACTCACTGTTAACATGTACAAACTGAGATCGATCTGATAGATAGGATTTAAAGCAGCTTAGTGCGGCTCCTTTAATGCCAATTACATGTTCTAGTCTCTGTAATAGGATGTGATGGTCAATGGTGTCAAATGCAGCACTAAGATCTAACAAGACAAGTACAGAGACAAATCCATTGTCTGATGCAATTAAAAGGTCATTTGTAATTTTCACCAGTGCTGTCTCTGTACTATGATGCACTCTAAATCCTGACTGAAAATCCTCAAATAAACTATTGTTATTTAGAAGGTCACACAACTGATTGGTGACTGCTTTCTCAAGGATCTTAGAGAGAAAGGGAAGGTTAGATATAGGTCTATAGTTGGCTAAAACCCCTGGATCAAGAGTGGGCTTTTTAAGAAGCGGTTTAATTACAGCTACTTTAAAGGATTGTGGTACATAGCCTGTTAATAAAGACAGATTGATCATATCCAATAAAGAGGTACCAACTAAGGGTAAAACGTCTTTAAGCAGCCTAGCTGGAATGGGGTCTAAAACACAGGTTGATGGCTTAGATGAATTAATCGTCAAAGTCAGCGGAAGAAGATCGACAGGAGCAAAGCAGCCAAAACACACATCAGGCTCTACAGCTGTTTCGAAATACATTTGACTATGTTCGCTGGTGTCGCTAACTTCATGTTTCTCAAAATGGAGCTGCCAATAATCAGAGTTGGTTTCTCAGCGGGTGTGTCGCTGAGTGGGGAGAACTTGTTAGAAACATGAACAGGTTGGTGGTGAACCGTGGGCCTCTGCTTAGGGCTATGCTTCCTTTGGATAGTCACCCAGCCTCCCTGGGAGACGGCTAACAGGAGCTACCTCTGGTCGGTCTGCACCGGCCACTGGGGGCTGACTAACTACAGCAGCTAATGATTGATTTCCCATGGTGCGCAACCGCGTTTCCAATTCACTAAGCCTAACCTCCAGTGCTACAAATAAACTACATTTATTACATGTACCATTATCAGGCAGAGGAATTGCTAAATATTTGACACACCAAGCAAGAGAGAGCAAGAGAGTGAGAGGGAGAGAGAGAGAAGCCATTGCTAGCTGCGAAGCTAAAGAACGGTAGCTAGCAAAGATTAATAGTGTGTAAACTATGGGATTAGGGCGAAAGTCATTAGAAGAAGGAGAGAGCTATGAGTTCATGAGCAGAACTAGTGTACATTTAAATGTATAACAGATAGTTAGTCACTAAAATGAAGAATCAAACAAAATTAACTGTGGAACTCAGGAAGACTCCTTCCTGAGGGCAGGGCTTAAGCAACACAGATTAGCTTAAATTTCTGAGTTCTCAGACCATTTCCACAATTGAGAATGACTTCCGGATGGGAGCCGAAACGTCTTGATTCTGAAAACAGTGTCCAGATGACTATGACTGAAACCTTTTCTACGATGGAACACTCCTGGACGAATGAGGGACTACACCATCTTAGTTTGCAGGTACTGTACATGTATGACTTTGTATGGTTTCTTGTACCTAATGGCCTAAGGTTTGGAGATGAGATCTTGTGGCTAGAAGTTTGTGTGGTTTGAAACCCATTCTAAGGCGATCTTGTGTAAGGGAAATATAAGTGAGAAGCTTTTCCTGTCTTTCAGACTACTGTCCATGTCTGAGAGACATGTTGCGATGCAAAAAACTCAATAATTTGCTGCAAAACGTTCTTCTTTCAACCGAGCATGATCATTACAGACATAAAAGACTTCTGAGAGATGGAGTGGTTCATATGCAGTCCTCTTCCTGCAGGTGTGTTGAGCAACTCTAATCTACTCTTTCATGTTCGCGCTCAGATAACAACACATCATTAAGACTCAAGAGAAATAAGAGATCTAATGGTAGATCTAATCCTAGAGGCAAAAACATTTATGCAAATAGGTTTCTTATTAGTGTACTCTGGTACTACCGAGGATCAAGCCCTCCTGCAGAGATTAGGAAGTGTGATATCTCTGGTATGTTACCTGATACCAAAGGTGACCTGAGCAGATGAAAAAAAAACATACTCCTTGTGTAATAAAGTACTATGCTTAGAGGAGAGATGGAAGGGTAGGGGATAAAGGAAGGAGGAATAATGATCTTTTCAAACAGCCCGATAATAACATCTTCTTTATAAATTAATAATAACATGATTATATTATGCTCCCACCCCCCTCACTTTCAGGACCTAACTTTCTCTCTGCACTTGACACACAGACTGTAAATCAGAATCAGAATCAGAAATACTTTATTGATCCCCGAAGGGAAACTCTTTGTTACAGCAGCTCGCCTTTACGTCAGCGCACACAGGAGAAAGTACTAGCAAACAAGATGATACACTATAAAACAGGTCAGAAAATAAATGAAGTACCAGGTGGGTATAAGTATAAGATAAAGTAAGTGTGGAGTACCAAGTGGGTTTACCGGTTGATGATGATAATACAGTATAATAATACAATGTAATAATATAAGTAATAAGTAGTGGTGCATGTACTGTCGAGTTTAGTGTAGCTTATTGAGATTATTAAGATATTGCACAGCAGTAATGGAGGTATATAATATCAATATCCATAAATAGGAAAAACTAACATAGGAAAACTAAATATTCAGAATCAGAATCAGAAATACTTTATTGATCCCCGTAGGGAAACTCTTTGTTACAGTAGCTCGTCTTTACGTCAGTGCACACCGGAGAAAGTACTAGAAAAAAATAAACACTATAAAACAGGTCAGAAATAAATTAATAAAGTATCCTGTCGGTATAAGTATAAGATAAACTAAGTGTCAAGTACCAAGTGGGTTTACTGGTTGGTGATGAAAGTACAGTCTAGAATACAATGTAACTCCTTATGTAATAAATAATATTAATAAGCGGAGGTGCATGTACTGTCGAAGAGTAATTGAGGTATATAGTTTCAGTAGCAATAAATAAGATAAAAACTAACAAGGGGAAAACTAATATTGCACGGAAGTATTACACAGAATATTGCACACTTATTATTAATTATGGCGGAGATGTAATGCTCAATGTCCAGTTTAGTGACCTAGGGTCAAACAGACTAACCCTTAGAGGGAGGAGTTAAATAGTTTGATGGCCACAGGCAGGAATGACTTCCTGTGGCGCTCTGTGGTGCTTTTTGGTGGGATGAGTCTTCCGCTGAAGGTGCTCCTTTGCTTGACCAGCACGTCATGGAGCGGGTGGGAGACACTGTCCAAGATGGCATGTAGTTTGGCCAGCATCCTCCTCTCTGACACCACTGCCAGAGAGTCCAGCTCCACCCCCACAATGTCACTGGCCTTGCGGCTCAGTTTGTTGAGTCTGTTGGCGTCCGCTACCCTCAGCCTGCTGCCCCAGCATACTGGATGGCACTGCCAGAGAGTCCAGCTCCACCCCCACAATGTCACTGGCCTTGCGGCTCAGTTTGTTGAGTCTGTTGGCGTCCGCTACCCTCAGCCTGCTGCCCCAGCATACTGGATGGCACTGGCCACCACAGACTCATAGAACATCTTCAGCATCGTCCGGCAGATGTTGAAGGAGCTCAGCCTCCTCAGAAAATAGAGGCGGCTCTGGCCCTTCCTATAAACAGCCTGAGTGTTCTTGGTCCAGTCCAGTTTGTTGTCTAAGTGTACTCCCAGGTACTTGTAGTCCTCCACAATGTCCACACTGACCCCCTGGATGGAAACCGGGGTCACTGGTGCCTTGGCCCTCCGTAGATCCACAACCAGCTCCTTTGACTTTGTCGCATTGAGCTGCAGATGGTTCTGCTCGCACCATGAAACAAAGTTCCCCACCACAGCCCTGTACTCAGACTCCTCACCACCGCTGATACATGCCACCACAGCAGAGTCATCAGAAAACTTCTGAAGGTGGCAGGACTCTGTGTGGTAGCTGAAGTCTGTGGTGTAGATGGTGAAGAGGAAGGGAGAGAGGACAGTTCCCTGAGGGGCCCCAGTGTTGCTGACCACGCTGTCTGACACACAGTGCTGCAGGCGCACGTGCTGTGGTCTGCCAGTCAGGTAGTCCACAATCCAGGACACAAGGGGGGCATCCACCTGCATCGCTGCCAGCTTCTCCCCCAGCAGGGCAGGCTGGATGGTGTTGAAAGCACTGGAGAAGTCAAAAAACATGATCCTCACCGTGCTTGCCGGCCTGTCCAGGTGGGTGTGGATGCGGTTAAGCAGGTAGATGATGGCGTCCTCAACTCCCAGCCGGGGCTGGTAGGCGAACTGAAGGGGATCCAGGAGGGGTCTGACCATGGGCCGCAGCTGTTCCAGCACTAGTCTCTCCAGGGTCTTCATTATGTGGGAGGTCAGTGGCACCGGTCTGTAGTCCTTGGAGCCACTGGGGCGTGGCGTCTTCGGCACAGGAACGAGGCAAGATGTCTTCCACAGAATGGGGACCCTTTGAAGACTCAGGCTCAGGTTGAAGACATGCTGAAGGACTCCACAAAGCTGGGGGGCACAGGCTTTTAGCACCCCGGGACTAACGCCATCGGGGCCTGCAGCCTTGTTTGAGTGGAGCCTCATCAGCTGTCCTCTCACCTGGTCAGCAGTCAGGCACACAGCAGAAGTTACAGGTGGGGGGTCGTCGGTCTGGAGAGGGCCGTTAGCCTGATGGGGAGGGGGAGCAGAGTACTCAGAGGAGCTTGAGGGCCGACAGCAGCTGAGCAGGAGCCGGTGTGTCGAATCTGTTAAAGAACAGATTCAGTTCGTTGGCCCTGTCCAATTTGCCTTCAACTCCTCTGCTGCCAGTCGGTCTGAAGCCAGTGATGGTCTTCATGCCGCTCCAGACCTCCCTCATATTGTTCTGCTGGAGTTTCCTCTCCAGCTTCCTCCTGTACTTCTCCTTGGCTTCCCTGATTTTCACCTTCAGGTCAGCCTGGATTGCCCTCACCTCCTCCCTATCACCATCCGTAAAGGCCCTCCTCTTGGCATTCAGAATGTCCTTGATGTCCTTTGTTACCCACGGGAGTAATACACAGAATATTGCACAATTATTCAAGTATGGCAGAGATGTAATGATCAATGTCCAATTTAGTGACCTAGGGTCACTAAACAAAAGCAGACATACATACATGATAACACACTAAAGTGTAAGTAAGCAAAGTGATTAATGCTAATTAATGTAGCCCAGAGTTGATTAAGAATTCCATTTAGATGAGTGCAGCGCTAAAGCGGCGAGTTTAATTACCCTCAAAAAGAACATTTCTAAACACTCAATTGAATTGCAGTGGAGTATGTAGGCAAATAGAAAATCAATAAATCTGCTCTCATTGGCATTTACTGTGTTTCTCATAAAGGATTAACCAGTGTCTGTGTGTTAAAGGAAAAAAAAAGAGAATCTGTTTCAAGAGCTCATTGAGGGTGAGGAGGGCTTCCTTATGCCTTTTCTTTCAGAAGGTAGCCTATTTTTTGCTCCTTGAACTGATTTTTAGGGGCATTCACTAAACTCTGAAATAATGTATAATTATTACATTATATTGTCAAATAAAATAAAACTAAGATTTTTTTATTTGAAAAATAACAAGAGCAAAGCAAATAACAACAACAGCAAAGCAAAAACAAAAAAAGCATTCAAGGTAACTTTTGCTCCAAACTCTGTTCTGCCTGGCCTCTGTCATGTTGCTGCTGCACTTTCTCTTTCCCCCTGTCTGCTGTATAGTATATCGATGAATTGTGGAAAATTATTACATTTTGACGGAGCGTTTCTATTTTAACTGCCACAGCTTTTCTAGCCTTCACGGCACTGGTTTAGCAGGAACCTCACAGACCACTTGCATGCATTGTAAATCATCTCTCATGATGCTACTCAGCCAATCAAATCTGTGCATTCTGATAAGCGTTACGTGTCGAGTCAGTGAGTAAGATAGATAGAGAAATAATTTCACATGGCGTGCTCTAAAAAGAGAAAAGTAGACAGCAGAAACAGAGTTTTACAGAGCTTACATGCCCCGGCCCACCACATTTCCATGTTCTAGTATCAAAACTGACAACTTGTTTGAACAACTTTCTAACCAACAGACACTATCCTGCTCTGTGAGTTTTAAAGAGGGCACATAAAAGGGTGTCTGCTTCTCAGCTGTACATGTCAGTGGGGCTTATTCTCAACAATGTTTATGCGGTCATGGCCCAAGGGTTCCTAAACTATAAATTCAGTCTTTGCTTTGGGCTCAGGCTCATTATATCAGGACAGGGCATCTTGGGGATTGAGCAGGGCAATGTGCCTACAATGGATTTCTTGCATTGTGGGTTTTAGTGATGGGATTCATGGTGTTTGTGGAATGGAATTAAGTAATCTTTGGCAAGATAATAATGTAATGCTTTATTGTTGCCCACTGAAAAAATGTCTTTGCACTGCAACAGATCAGACTCAGCATCCTGCTCAGAGACACTTCAATCCAACTCCTGCAGCTCTTAAAGTGTGCTTCACTACAATCATTAAAATTATTATACATACATACATTCCCAAATCGCAGGGTTTTTCACGAGAACCCAAAATATGTGACAAAATATTTTTTGTATACATTAGTAAAGCAGTTTAATGCTTGTTTAATGCGATGATATAGTAGACCAGTTGTATAAACCTTTATCTTTGTATGTGCAGTGACCAGTAATATTTTACACGCCAGTGTAGTGTATAAGAACAAATAAAATAAGCACCAAACACAGTTAAAGTTAAGGGCTCCACTTTGGTGTTGGCACACGGCGTGGAGCGTAGTGTCACACCAGCGAACTGGCGTGACACTACTTTTCCTGGGGTGCACTGAGGTTATTTCCTCAACAAGCACCAGACTGTTGGAAATGAACCATAAGAACCTCCGTGCTAATGTGCACATCAAACTTGTCATTTTAATTATTCCACAGTTTCTACTCTAAAGTCACACAGTCCCATAGAAACTTCTCTCTCCGCTAATAAGTCCCTCAGGGTTGTCCCTTCCAGTCCTCCCCTGGTGGCTCCTTGGCCCTGGCCCTGTTCTTCAAATGTGGCTTAACTAATTCAGGCTAATATGCTGTCATCAGGCTAAAATAATCCTGTTTATTCTCATCCAGCTAATTTGGTTCTTTGAAAACAGTTTGGGGATTGATTTGTTAATCCTGGATGAAGTTATCTTGAGTAACAGTGTGCTCTTATTTTGAAGTAAAGCAAAATGAGTAAAGTTGAAACTGTGATCAGCATTCGTATGCTTGTTTGTGTCGATCATCTGGTTGCAGTTACATGAGGTAGGTGTATTGGGAACCCTCCCAGCATGCACTGGGGCAATAGATTCCTTCATAAGTCTCATTTTATGTGTTCCTTCATTTTGTTTTACATTTTGCAGCACAGTGTTTCCACACTTTGATCTCTGTTAAACATGTGATATTACCGGTGAATGTGGTCAGACAACAAGTGATGTTGGTGATGATCACTGAGGTTCCTGATGGACGTGCAGAGACTTTTCACTGATAATTATCAGTTTGCCATAAAAATGACACTTCATAAAAATTTCTTTAATAAGCAGCTTTAATTCCATTAACAATTCTAAATAAAGTGAGTTCTGCAGTAAATCATTTAATAAGTTTCAGTGTTCAAATGACAAATTTTAATTTCACATCAAATGCCATATTCTGGCATATTATGTGGGCTATTTGAAATGAGCTTTGAAGAACCAAAATATCCAGACTTGTGTCAAATCGTCAACATTGTAATCTGGATAACTCTGTTATCCACGTACGAAGAACAGGGATAACCAAGTTAGCGGCTGCGCGTGTCATTGTCTTTTTAAAGGGTCTGGCCAAAGTGTTGCCAAGAGCTTCACATTTGTAATTAATTAATACAGGTACACGTGTGGCTGTGGTGAGCTGTAAGGGTTACAGCGGGACAATGTTTTATTTTTATTGTGAGCGCCTGTTTGTACTGATCACTTGCACTTTCTCTTCCTGCTCCTCCCTGGGTCTGAAACATCACAGCTGGGACAACTGCGATAATTAGAGGCGGGGGTGTAGCACAAAATTCTGGGCCCTATACATAAGCTCTGTGGGCCCCCTTCCTCTATTGATCCATGTCTCTCATGCCTCTTTTTAATCTGTAGTGGCTCTTACGGTAGTCATTAATTAACTGTTTAATAATCTGTGATATGTGCACAGTCTGCACAGTTTGAAATCTCACCATATTTCAACCCTCTTTTCTCAATGTACTGTAGCCTACTGTTACTGTGTGAAACTTTTACTATGGTTAAATGAGGTTTGCATGGAGTATTCTGCTTAAGAGAACATTATTTTCTTGTTTAAGAATGTATCATTCTCAAGGTATAAGACAAAGCGTCACACTGCACAAAATGAACGATTCTCTCGGATTTTTCACATTATCCTAAAAGCAATTTTTAGAAAACCGTTGTGAATCTATTTTATACCACAACTGTCAGCTTCAACAAGTTCTGTCTACGGTGTGCGGTCAGCATTGTGTTTATTATTTATGCCACAGAGCATGCGGTCTATCTTTTGAAAATGTGCTGTCTTTGTATCAAGATGATGTGATGAAAAATGATGCTATGGTATCAAAATTTGTGAAAAAATATCATAGTTGTATGAGGTTGCAAAGAGCCGGATCTTTTCACCACGCCGTCTGTTCTTTACAAATGTTTAAAGATTGTTACAACTTATAAATAAAGATGGATCTGGAGATGGTTAAATTCGTTTGATTCATTTTTTATTCAAATAAAGCCAACTAGGGCATAAAGGTATATGTTTCTTTTGTTTTCCTGATCTTAACGGCGGAGGTGATCTTTCCATCTCATTGTCCCAACGCGGTGCTAAGGGTGTGACCCCTCATCGTCGTCATCCCAACGCGGTCCTCCCTTTTGAAGTTTATGATATTGCTCGTGAGCACGGGGGTTACTCATCAAGGATGAAGGGATGTTGAGCTCCCGTAAAGTATTAGGAAACCCCATCCATCCCTTGGGTTCTCTGGATTTTTTTTGCGTGACGGAGAGATTTTTAAACAGGTCTAGCAGGTGTGAGCCTTTCACAATCTCTCCTTCATGGCCAAACTCTCCAGAGGGAGCCTACCCGCTCTTGGTTAATTTCTTCATAATGTACTCTGCATTGTTACGGTAGCGAATAGGTAGGTTTTGCAGCCCCTCGCTAGCAGTTTCATCCAATGTTACTTGTTTGTCTTCTCGCTGATTTTCTTGTTCCCCTGATTCTTGGGTTAGAGTCAAAGTGATACGACGGTCATCTTTCTCATCTTGTTTGAGTAATGTTAGGTATCTTTGCAGCAGAGCGTTGTTTTTTTAATTTTATCATGAGCGTTCAAACCCTTTTCATTTAACACATCCCTCATTTTTACATCCAAATCATTTTCTGCCGTACGTCTCATCGTTTCCCCGGCGCCAGGAGCAGAAGCTACAGACTGACATCTTTTGACACATGATTTATCTTCTAATAAGCCCTCCCAGCAGCTCTCCAAACATTTGTTGAGCCAGTATATTCATCTGTAATCTGTCTCGAGGGTTTTTAAACAGTACCAGATTACTGTTTAAACTGATGGTGCGGCTGTGTTTAGCTTGATGGAAAAGATTTTGAGTCAGCATCATAACGGACATGTTCTTGTGATGTCTGTATTGTGTAAAAATTTTGACTACATCGGGATGGTCAGAGGCCTGAAAAATGACATCGTCCAAAATAATCAAATGATTTTGGTCAGAGGGAAAGTGTTTTTCATCATCAATAGAAGGAGGCAGGCCCTCAACAAATTTAATCTTTTTATTCTTCTTTTGCAGTTCAGCATACAACGGTTGAAATGATGTAAAAATCCATACAATGTTATCAGGTAGTATATCCATCACATGATTACAGTTTTCCAAAACAGACTTTACAAAATAAGTCTTGCCACAGCCACTCGGTCCTGTGACCAGACAAGAAAAAGGCATTTTCAGTCTGGGGTCAAAGTCAATTTCTTCGGTTGAAAACATTTTCTCCTCAATAACCAAAAGGCAATGTATGTCCTAAACTCAGCAGCCGTCTCTTATCATATACAACTCTGAACTTTTTTTGGAATGATATGTTTTTTAGATAGAAGCCTTTCTTATCTCGCACAATACTGCGTTGAGGGATTTCAATGATCCCCCTCTCGTCAGAGTTTTGCACATAATCCTGAACCAGGTCTTTGACGCTATCAAAGTTGACAATTTCACAGCACTGGTGCGTCTGCATAATGCCTTTTAAGCGCACAACCTTGTTGTTTTGAGTTTGGTAAGCATAACTTTTTGGACCCGCAGCCACAAATTCTTTGATGCTATCTCCCCCTAACTCGTCCGTCAAATCTCCCAGGTAATTACCCAGCTTGAACAGCGTCTCTCCATCTTTTGTGACATAGATGAGGCTGTCTGTATCGCAGTAAAGGACTCTGTCTTGCAGCTCTTCCAAATACCTGTACAAAGTCAGACGCCCGTAGGCTGTGGTGAAAGCGGCTATAAAAACATTATCTACCTTGTTCGGTAGCGGAATACAACGGTCTCCGTAAGACCACTGAACCAAAGCCACTTTGTCATTGACGAAGGAGAAGTACTTGACTTTATATTTTTCAGAAAACATGAGGTTAAAGAATTCTTCTGGGTCTGTGACTAGTTTGGTTTGTGTTTGGATGCATCTCTGCGCGAACTTACCTCAAAAGGAGTTCAGACATAATTTAGACACTTGCCTTTTAGCAGGGTTTGGTCTGACTTTATCAGCCTCCAGCAAAATCCCTTGGTTTGCATGATACACTGATGTACTTTTCTCTGCTTTCCTGATCTACACCATCGGACGGGTAACCCGAAGCTTCCTGTTTACCTTACAGAAAAGTGTGGATATAGTAGACAAATATAGAATCGCTCCGTCTATCAAAGTGCCATACCTCAGTTATTTCAGCTATCCAATAGCCCATCTCCAAAGCCTTAAATTCTGGAGTGACCCAGACACCAGTCAACGCCCTGTCATCATCGCTATGCCGACACGGACCCTCCTGCAAATTGAGTTCAGCGCATGCTCGACAAAGGGTAAACACAAGCTTACCCCTCGTCGTTCTATGGGGCAGGACTGGAAAGTACAACTCTCTCAGCGGGTAGACCCTTGCCCTGATTAGCCCAAAGTAGCTTTGAGGTTCTTGGAAATCTTTATAGATTATTTCAGGGTGTCCAAGATGATAGGGGATGTTGGTGTTACAGTAAGGATAGAGAGATGTCATATCTACATAAGAGATTGTCTCGTTCGACGCAGCGGTGTGTCTCAACTTTATAGCAGAGGTACGCCCTCCGTACAAAGCATCGCGGGGTGACAACGGCTGTGGAGCATTATATTGTTTGAGAAACTCCTTTAACCCCTGATGAGATTTCTTCAACATCCTCCACGTATGCTCACACATGATGATGAGTTTTACCTTGTGCACGGCTTCTAACTCATGTAATTTCTCCTCAAAGCGCATCTGCAACTCTCCGAAGGGACGGCCCGTCAGAGGACAGGTGTCATGTGCTTGATAGCAAATTGAACAACTGTGATAGAAACATCCCAGAAACTCACAGACATATTTCACCCCAGTGATCTCAGCATATCCGTCTGCAAAGAATCACCCCAGCTGAAAGAAATGAATCATTCACTCATCCAGCAATTTAAGGTTCAGTGTCTTAACCCAAGGACACTTCGACATGTGGGCTGGGCGAAGCTGGGATCAAACCGCTGAACTTCCGATTGGTGGACAACCCGCTCTACCACTAAGCCACAGTCGCCCACAAGTGTGGTGTAATCAAAAGGATCCAATTTGGCGCACTCGATAAAAGCTTCATGGTACATAATGGATGCTTTACGCAACACAACAACATCATTGATCCCATAGGCATGAAGCTAGCATGGAAATCCCCATGATGTACTGTATTGTACCACTGCATGAAAGTTGCCCCATCTTTGTCAGGATCTGGATACATAGTTAACCTTATCGGCTGTGTTGAATAGGTGTAGGAAATAACCTTTTTTGGCATCTTCGAAACCTAAAGTGTCAGGAGCTCTCGATAAACCCATTGGAAGGAAACTGAAATAATCGAGCCACCTTTGTTTGTATACATCTTCGTGACTTTGCTACCACTCATAATTAGTCTCTACCAGTGATCCCCTGGTCGGCGACGTATTCCAACATGATGTAATTATCAAATCCTGACCCATTGTGTGCCATGAACGTGTAGTTTTTGTACTTTGGCTAGCTACATTTTTTCACAAAGATTGATGCAACTTTCACCAGAGGCACACCAAATTTGGTTTTCAAAATAAATTGCACAGACAAAAACAGCTTTGTGTTTGTTGTTATGTTTTCGCGTTTCAAAGTCATAAAAGATATATTTAGTCTAGGGGAGGTGACGGTTTTTCTGGTTGAATGAAACACTGATGTTGTATGTCTGATTTTAACAGATCCCCGCAATGACCACATTTAACTTTTGGACATTTATGCCCCACTGCATTTTTGTTGTAGCTGATTGCATACAGACCACAATCATCACAATATTTTGTTTTATCACACAGACTAGCTCTTTTGCGGTGTTTGGTTTCTGTCACGTTTTTGTGCCTGTTAAAACAAGACACCGATCTGCAAATGTGCCGACAATGTGGCACCTTATGTTTTTCAAATCCTTTCGCTTATGACACTCTTCAGACAGACATACAGTATATTGCATTTGTGGTAAGCCGGGCTTTTACAACCCTTGTAACAGGATTTACACACATAGTCACTTCCAAAAAATCCTGTTTTGTTTTGTATCATGTAATAATGGTCCTCGTACAGATAAAGCCATGCTGTGTCTTCCTGGGGTTGCTCTCGGGTCTGGAACAGATCCAATTTTTTAGTACCATGATTGTGATGAAAAACAAGAATCTTAATGCACATATATCTTTAAAATTTTGACACATCTGCTAACGAGACTTTGTGGGTCAAGCCAAATCCTGCATCTGCTTGGATTTTTCGCGCCTGTTCTTGAAATTCATTTTCAGACATGTCTGGGTTTTTGTAACGTGCTAAACACATGGAGAAGCACAAGTTGGTGTCTGTGTTTGGAGGGACATAGAGACATGCTCTTTTCTTTTGAATTATCTGATCATAATGCATGCTCCCTAATTTAACTAGGTTGGACTATTGCTATTCCTTATTATCAGGCTGCCCGAATAAGTCCCTTAAGACTCTCCAGTTGAACCAGAATGCTGCGGCACGTCTACTGACAAGATCTAGGAAAAGAGATCATATTTCTCCAATATTAGCTTCTCAGCACTGGCTCCCTATAAAATCCAGAATAGAATTAAAAATCCTTCTCCTCACCTACAAAGCTCTTAATGGTCAGGCACCATCATATCTTACAGATCTCATAATACCTTATTACCCGACTAGAACACTGCGCTCCCAGGTTGCAGAGTTACTTGTGGTTCCTAGAGTCTCCAAAAGTAGAATGAGAGCCAGAGCCTTCATTTATCAAGCTCCTCTCCTGTGGAATCAGGTCCCAAATCTCTTAACCTCTCTTTCTAAACCTCTCCATCTCTCTTTCTAAATCTCTCTTTCTAAATCTCTCTCTCTCTCCAAACCTCTCTCTCTCTCTCTTTCTCTCTCAAAACCTAACACAGCAGCGGCGGATGGCCGCCCACCATTGAGTCTGGTTCTGTCCAAGGTTTCTGCCTCTTAAAGGAAGTTTTTTCTTGCCACTGTCTCCAAGTGCTTGCTCATGGTGGGATTTGTTGGGCCTCTGTAAATAATATTATAAAGAACACGGTATAGACCTGCTCTATAGGAAAAGTGCAATGAGATAACTTCTGTTATGAATTGGTGCTATATAAATAAAATTGAATCAAATTGGTTTAAATTAAACAAAAATATTGCTAAATGTGATAATGATCTGTACATATGTGCAGCCTACACTCCCCCCCTTGACTCGCCATATTACGATGAAAACTTTTTTGAAAATCTCCACAAAGAAGTCTGACATTACCAGGCCCAGGGTAATGTCGTGTTGGTGGGAGATTTAAATGCCAGAACAGGATGTGAGCCTGACATAGTGGATCCTGCTGTTAACAGCCACATCTTTGCATAGTCCTCTCTACACCACTAGCCGACACAATCAAGACCACATTGTGGACAAAATGTAATCACTTCACCTGAAATCACTGATCTAATTAATACATTCCTCTCTCTACAGTTTCAACCAAACCAATTAAACATGGTTGTTACAAAAATAAATAATATTTATCATAAATCAGTCCGTAAAGAACGTAATAAATATAGCTCTGCATCTAAACAGAGACTGAAAAAGGAAGAGTGGTATGACAAGGACTGCAAAAATGTGAGGAAAAAATGAAGAGAGCAGACCAACCTAAAAACACTGTCAGCCACAAAACACAGACCTGAAACAAAATTATGTTGAAACACTGAAAGAATACAAACAGATAATCAAATATAAGAAAAACAACATCATGATAAGAAACTAAGAGAAATTGAGGAGTCCATTGATCAAAATCAGTTCTGCAAGAGATGGAACAGCTTAAACAACAAAAAAGACAACCTGGCCCTACAAAATGATAACATTTGGAAAGATCATTTTGAAAAACTACATGAGCAAATTTCACCTAACAATCTCAGAATTAGAAAACAGCATAAAAAAAACTAAAATCTGGTAAAGCATGTGGACCTGTTGGCATCAGGAGTGATCAGAATCAGAAATACTTTATATTAGATATGCTGAAACACCTCAGCCCTGAGCTGAGACAGGCCCTGCTTCAGTTGTTCAATCTGGTTCTTCAGTCAGGTTGCTTTCCTGATATCTGGGGTTGGGGGCTTATTTCCCCTATACATAAGAGTGGGGATAAACTGGACCCTAACAACTACCTTTTTAGGGCCAGATAACATTCTAATCTACTTTGGCTTTTAGTTTCTTCTTTCCAAGCACCAGCACCAACTGATATAGGAGACGCTTTTCTTTTCTCTCTCTCTCCCTAGTTTGTCCTCTTTGTCCTCCACTCAGTGTGTGCTGGTGTGTTTGAGTTTTGCCTCTTGTGTGTCTGTGTAGTCTGTCCTCTTCCAGCTTCCATGGTGGAGAGGAGGTTGTGTGGCTCACATCTGTTTGGCGACCCCTGAAGTTAAGTTTCACTGAATGTATTTTTCATTCTACAACACAGGGCTGCACAATGAAATTAAAGTTGTAGTCCCCTTCACGCTACACACACAGTGTGTATATAAAAATATTTTAAATTAGCATAGAATAAAAATAAAAACAATATGTACATTATACAAGGTAGTGGTATGGTAATGTGAAAAATCAGCATAACAGAAAGTTCCATGTCATTTATGTATGGTGGTGTGCGGAGGATGAAGGAGTTGAGGAGTCTCACAGCCTGAGGGAAGAAGCTGCAGCGGATACTTCTGTATCTCTTGCCAGATGGCAGCAGGGTAAACAGGCTGTGACTGGGGTGGGTACTGTCCTTTAGTATCCTTTGGGCTCTGCGCAGACACCTCACTTCACCGATATCACTGATGCTCGTTAGGTTGGTACCAATGATCTTCTGAGTGGTTTTAATGACCCGCTGCAGAGCCCTCCAGTCCTGGGCCGTGCACATTCCATGCCAGTTTGTGATGTTTCTAGTCAGGATGCTTTCTATTGCTCCTCTGTAAATGTTAACAAGAATTTGGCACGGGAATGTTGCCTTCTTAAGTTTCTTTAAGAAATACAGCGTTTCTGAACTTTCTAGACCAGGTTGGAGATGTGTGATGACCAATTACAGGTTCTCTGTGATGCTGATTCCCAGGAACCTAAAACTGTTCACATGCTCCACCTCAGCTCCACTGATGTAGACAGGGGTGTGTGTCTTTGTCTCCTTTTTCCTAAAATCAACAATCAGCTCCTTGGTTTAGCTGACGTTGAGCAGTAGGTTGTTCTCTGTGCACCACCCTGCAAGATTGTTGATTTCCTCCCAATATGAAGTCTCATCATTGTTTGTAATCTGGCCGATGATGGTGGTGTCATCTGCAAACTTCACAACAGAGATCTCTCCATGTCCGCAGTTGCAGTCATGGGTGTACAGCGTGAACAGGAGGGGGCTGAGCACACAGCCCTGAGGGACTACAGTGTTGAGCACTGCTGAGTGTGACCGCCAATCAATTGCTCAATTCATTCTACAATCTTACAATCTATTTATAATTTTGTCATCATGATTGTCCATACTGTAATTTTACTATGTTGGTCTATTCTGTACACACAACATCTATTTCCTGTCTGTCTGTCCTGGGAGAGGGATCCCTCCTCTGTTGCGCTTCCTGAACTTTCTTCCAGTTTTTCCCTATTACAGGGTGTTTTTCCTCATCTTAATCAAGGTCTTAAGGATAGAGGGTGTTGTATGCTGTACAGATTGCCCCTTGAGCCAAATTTGTGATATTGGGCTATTTAAATAAAAATTAACTTGTGGTCTCATTGAAACAAATGAGCAGGCTTTTTTTTTTCACGCAGCATTAATGTCAGTCTACACATGGCCATAGTTTTAGCTCTAATTCAACTGCATGTGACTTCACCTCAGACCATTTGTGCTGTATTTGATGTTGATGGCTTTGCTGGCCTAGTGGAGTGCAGTGTCTCCTAGGAGCAAAAGAACCACTTGAACCACTTGAGCGCACTCTTGAAAGAAGTCACAAAAAATAACCCAACAATGTGGCTTTTCATGTATTGAAGAGTATGCCAGAAGAGCAAGAGTGCTTACTGTTGTCACTTTGTTTCTTTGCCTGCAACAAATGTCCACCCAGCCCTGAAAATAAGCCAGTCTGGTTTTGGACACGAAGGCCTTGAAAAGAGTTTACCACAACTTTGAAATTGGTCAGCGTTCAGTGCAGTATGCCTTGGAGTTTCACTTTTAAGACAAATTTAGATTTCAAGAAGCCACTTGTACTGTGTTTTTCTGTGACCTCCACCCACATTTGATGATCGATGGGTACTTCACACCTAGACTGACTGATAAGTGGGTTGAAGAGGAGGGAAGTGTGTCAGAGAGTGGGTTTCTGCGTGGGCTTCGTATTGGTGCTCTACATGAGCTGCAGCCCTGAAGCGATTCCTCACATCTGATGGTACTATGTGTGTGTGAGGTTCCATCAGAATATGGCATGTGTGTATATCTGAGCTGAGGTCTGTTTCTCCCACTTGTTGGCATAGAGTCTGTCAGCACTCTGAGCTCTTAAGGTGAAAAACCACAATCAGATTCTCTCACACTGTTGGCTAGCATGACTGTAATTTTCACTGCTTTCCAGGAGATGCTGCAGTGAAACTAACTGGTTTAGGTGGGAATTTCTTAACTGCTTTCACATTCCCTCGCAATATGTTTTGCATGACCTCACAATCATGGACAATCACATTTGCTACTTTCATCCCCTTTAAACAAGCCCCCTCCCCCCCCACACACACACACACACTGACAGTTTGGTAATCCTGTGGAGAGTTTTCCTCAGAGGAAACTTATTGCTGTTGAACATGTGGAAGATCCTACTGTCACCATGTTATCTGTGCGTAGCAGTGCACAATTTTATTTGCCGTTACAATGATCCATAAACACTTTGGCCAGACTCTATAAAAAGAGAATTACTTGTGCAGTCGTTGTGGAAACAGACACCGGGGGAGGACTGGTAGGAATAAACGATCCTGAGGGAGTTATTAGCGGAGAGACAAGTTTAAATTGATCTACAGTTTTTCATGGAAATTTTAGAAGTGTTTTCAATGTGTCAGCATTGTATGTTGATTTACACTGCAGTAGAAACTGTAGAATGATTCATTATGACGACATGTTTAATTATTAGGGAGGTTTACTTTAAAAATGAATGGAAGCTTACCAGCTAAGAGGAAAACATAGATAGAAAGGATAAGTGAAAACAAGACTAAATCCCCATTCGGGCCTGCTGGAGGGATCGGGAGAGTTGAAGGGGTGGCAAAGATACTGCGTGAGATGAATTTGAGTCACAAATTGTACCTGAAGCATATAACATATCTATCATTCAGTGAGACTTACACTTCCTGAGCGTATCATTATCTCCAATGTCCATTGTGAATAAACCATGAATCCATAAATCTGCTTAGAAATCAGAAGAAAACTTGAAAGGAAATGGCACTCCAACAACCTGGAAGAATCTCATTTAGTTTGGCAAGATAGTTTTAAAACATATAAGAAAGTCCTCCGTAATGCCAGAGCATCTTACTACTCATCATTAATAGAGGAAAATAAAAACAACCCTAGCTTTCTTTTCAGCACTTGTAGCCAGGCTGACAGAGAGTCACAGCTCTATTGAGCCATGTAATAATAATAAATAATAAAACTTTATTTATAGAGCACTTATCAAAACAAAGTACAAAGTGCTTCACAACAAGAGAAATAAAATACCACAGTTAATGACGTGATATAAAGAAATAAAATGCATAAAATACACAAAAGCAATGAAATAAACAGTAAAATAAACATCCAGTTCAGGTAAAATCAGGATCTGCTTTCAGATAAAAATGTGTTTTGAGACGAGACTTAAACGAAGACACTGACTCAGACAACCTAATTTCTTCAGGCAAGTTGTTCCAGAGCCTCGGTGCCCTGATAGCAAAAGCTCTGTTGCTAAAAAAGCCCCTTAGTTTCCATCCTGGACTCAGGAACAGACAGGAGACCCCTGCCCGAAGATCTCAAACTACGTGAAGGTTCATAAGGGATTAAAATACCAGGGTATTTTAGGGTCTAAAATAAAGTCTGGAGCCAGGCCATGAAGAGCCTTAAAAGTAATCAACAAGATCTTAAAATCAATCCTAAAACCAACAGGAGCTAATGTAAAGAGGCTAAAACAGGTGTTATGTGGTCGTACTTCTTGGTCCTGGTTAACAGCCTGGCAGCTGAGTTCTGTACAGTCTGCAGTCGTGTCAAAGTTTTTTGATTAAGACAAGTGAACAGGCTGTTACAATAATCAAGGCGTGAGGAGATAAAAGCATGTACAACAGTTTCTGCATCACTAAGATTTAAAATAGATCGTATTTTTGCAATGTTTCTGAGGTGATAAAAACGTGATTGGACAAGCTTAGTGATATGTTGCTCAAAACATAAATTGCTATCAAACAGGACACCAAGATTTCTTGCAACAAGCTTGATATGTTGTGACAGGTTACTAGTAGATGGCAGTATTTGTTTAGTGATGTGTTGGGGCCCAATAACAAGGATTTCAGTTTTATTTGAGTTGAGCTGAAGAAAATTTATCGACATCAAATTTTTTATGTCAGACAGGCAGTCCCGCAGAGAACTCAGCGTACTAAGGTCAGTGGGCTTGACAGGGAGGTACAACTGTGTGTCATCAGCATAACAATGAAAAGAAATACCATGTCTGCGGATTACATCACCCAAAGGAAGCATGTACAAGGAGAACAGTATTGGTCCCAGAATTGAACATTGAGGCACACCGTACTTGATATGAAGGATGACATGAAGTTATTAATGCTGACACAGAATTTCTTATTGAACAGATAAGATGAGAACCAGTCTAGTGCAGTGCCAGATATGCCCACCCAGTGCCTCAGTCTATCTAAAAGAATGCCATGATCAGTTGTATCAAAGGCAGCACTTCAGTCCAACAGCACAAGAATTCATTAAACATTCATTAAAAGGTCATTGGTGACTTTGAGGAGGGCTGTCTCAGTGCTGTGGTGTTGACAAAAGCCAGATTGGAACTTTTCAAAGGTATTATTGTTTTCCACAGCAGCAAGAAGCTGCTTAGATACAAGTTTTTCGAGAATCTTCAAAATAAAAGGCAATTTGGAGATTGGGCGATAGTTATCCAGGAGGGTGGGATCAAGCCCAGGTTTTTTTAGGACTGGCTGGACACAAGCTGTTTTAAAGAAATCAGGGACGCAGCCAGTAGACAACGAGCTGTTAAAAATAATTTGTAAAAGGGGCACAATACAATCCATAACTTCCAATAAGAACCTAGTTGGGATTTTGTCCAGAGGGCTGGAGGACTCCCTCAAAAATTGCTTAAAGAATCCCTGAGCGGGTGATCCACATCTAAAAAGGTAGGATTGGGGATGATATCAGATCTTATTAACTCCACCTTTCCAGCAAAGTGCAAAAGAAACTTTTTACAATCAGCATCACACTCAGCAGGGGCACAAGGAGAGGCAGGGTTAACTAATTGATCCACAGTCTTAAATAGGAATCTGGGGTTGTGCTGATGGGCAGAAATAAGTGCAGAGAAATGACATGTTCTTGCATCCTTCACCATCCTATTATAAAGGCGTAATAACTCTTTCATAGCCACAAAGTGGATCTGGAGACCTGATTTCTTCCATCTGCGTTCTGCTCTTCTGCATTTCTTTTTACAGCTTCGAATACTGTCATTTAACCATGGCTGTTTTCTAGTCTTTGAGTTTGGTCTATTTTTCAGAGGAGCTATGAGATCTAAGGTTGAAGAATACAGATAGTTAAAATAATCAACCAAATCATTGGTGTTGGAGGAATCAGGAAACACACTGCCAGGAGAATTGAACAGTGTACAGAATTTTAAGGCACTATGCTCATTAAGGACGCGTGTGTACTTAGAGTGGGATAAGACAGTACTAGCAGCCTCTAATTCACAGTTAAAAACAATAACATAGGTGATCAGATACAAACATGTCCCTGATTTCCATAGATGGGGTTTTCAGGCCCAGACTAAAGACTAGGTCTAAGGTGTGGCCACGGGAATGAGTTTGGCCAGACACATGTTGTTGAAAGTTAAAAGAGTTAGTGATATTTAAAAAATCAGCAGCAAGGGCATTAGAGGAGTCATCAACATGAATATTAAAATCACCACAAAGAAGAATTCTATAATAATTTAACACAAGACTGGATAAAAACTCAGGGAGTTCCAACAAGAAGGAGCCAGCTGGTTTAGGGGGGCAATAAATAATAGCAAATATGACCAGGAGGGGACCGCCAAGTTTAAACATGAGCACTTCAAAGGAGGAAAAATCATTGCAAGCTATGAGGTTACACTTAAAATGCTTCCTATAGACAGTAACAAGGCCCCCACCTCGACCACAGACCCTAGGGCGACTAAAGCAGTCAAAATTTAGGAGGGCACAATTCAGCCAGCTGACTGTGATCACCAGGACGTAACCAGGATTCAGTTAAAATCATAAAATCTAAATCAGTAGAAGAGATAAAATCATTTAAAATAAATGTTTTGTTAAAGAGGGATCTTACATTGAGAAGAGCCATCTTAAAACATCTGTGCTGCTTCAGATTTGAGGTTGAGAGTGGAGGTAGGGTTCTGGCCCGGATCTTTATTAAGTTATTATTATTGCTGTGTCGGCTGTGTCTGTTTCGCACTTAGGACCTATCCGAAATTACCACAGAAATGTTAAAAGTGGCACTAGAGGGATCCGGGCTCCAGATAGTATGTATAGCCCATCTATAGCCCTCAGTAGTAACAACTTCATGAGGTTCTTTAATAATAACATTTTAACTATTAGAGAAAAAATTCATCACGTCCTGCCCTCAACTGGTACCAATTTATCTTCAAACACGGAAACCTTATATTTTGACTGCTTTGCTCCTATTGACCTTCTTAAAAATTCCAACTCGGCTGCTTAAAGACATTTTACCCTTAGTTAGCATTTCTTTACTGGATATGATCAATCTGTCTTTATTAACAGGCTATGTACCACAGTCCTTTAAAGAAGCTGTAATTAAACTTCTTCTTAAAAAGCCCACCCTTGATCCAGGGGTTTTTAGCCAACTATAGACCTATATCTAACCGCCTCTTTCTCTCTAAGATCCTTGAGAAAGCAGTCACCAATCAGTTGTGTGACTTTCTAAATAACAATAGTTTATTTGAGTTTAGAGTGCATCATAACACAGAGACAACACTGGTGAAAATTAGAAATGACCTTTTAATTGCATCAGATAATGGACTTGTCTCTGTACTTGTCTTGTTAGATCTTAGTGCTGCGTTTGACACCATTGACCATCACAGCCTATTACAGAGACTGGAACATTCAATTGGCATTAAAGGAACCACACTAAGCTGGTTTAAATCCTATCTATCAGATCAATGTCAGTTTCAGAAATACTTTATTGATCCCCGAGGGGAAACTATCTTGCTACAGCAGCTCACTATCACGTCAGTGCACAGGAATAGAAGTACTAGCAAAAAATATAATACACTACAATACAGGTCAGAAAATAAATTAAGTACCAAGTGGGTATAAGTATAAAATAAAATAAGTGTAAAGTACCAAGTGGGTTTACCGGTTGATGATAATAATATGCTATAAGGTAATAGTGCATGAACTGTCAAGTTAAGTGTAGCTTATTAAGGTTATAATGAGACGGTGGATATTGCACAGCAGTAATAGAGGTATGAGTAATATCAATTTCAATAAATAGGGAATTTTAAACTAAAATATTGCACAGAAGTATTACACAGAATATTGCACAATTATGTCAAGTATTGTAGAGATGTAATGATCAATGTCCAGTTTAATGACTTAGGGTCATATAGACTAACACTTAGAGGGAGGAGTTACAGAGTATGATGGCCACAGGCAGGAATGACTTCCTGTGGCGCTATGTGGTGCTTTTTGGGGGGATGAGTCTTCGCTGAAGGGACTCCTTTGTTTGACCAGCACATGATGGAGTGGGTGGGATACACTGTCCAAGATGTAGTGTAGCATGTAGTTTGGCCAGCATCCTCCTCTCTGACACCACCGACAGAGAGTCCAGCTCCAGCCCCCACAATGTCACTGGCCTTACGGATCAGTTTGTTGAGTCTGTTACCGTCCGCTACCCTCAACCTGCTGCCCCAGCATGCAACAGCATACAGGATAGCACTGGCCACCACAGACTCATAAAACATCTTCAGCATTGTCCGGCAGATGTTGAAGGAGCTCAGCCTCCTCATAAAATAGAGGCAGCTCTGGCCCTTCCTGTAAACAGCTTGAGTGTTCTTGGTCCAGTCCAGTTTGTTATCCAAGTGTACTCCCAGGTACTTGTACTCCTCAACAATGTCCACACTGACCCCCTGGATGGAAACCGGGGTCACTGGTGCCTTGGCCCTTCATAGATTCAAAACCAGCTCCTTAGACTTTGTCGCATTGAGCTGCAGATGGTTCTGCTCACACCATGAGACAAAGTTCCCCACCACAGCCCTGTACTTAGACTCATCACCACCGCTGATACATTCCACCACAGCAGAGTCATCAGAAAACTTCCGAAGGTGGCAGGACTCTGTGTGGTAGCTGAAGTCCGTGGTGTCCCTCTCCCAAAAGTAGAATGGGAGCCAGAGCCTTCAATTATCAAGCTCCTGTGGAATCAGATCCCAGTTTGGGTTCGCGATGCAGACACCATCTCCACATTTAAGAGGCTTAAGGCTTAAGACTTTCCTCTTTGATAAAGCTTATAGTTAGGGCTGGCTTGGGTGAGTCCTGAATCATCCCTTAGTCATGCTGACTCCTAGCAGTCTAGGCTGCTGTCTAGGCCTAGACTGCTAGGAGACTTCCCATGATGCACCTCTTTCCTCTCCATCTCCATTCGCATGCATTTTTATCCCATTAATGCATGTTACTAACTCGACATCTCTCCCGTAGTTTTCTCGTCTCTCTCCTCCTGTTGCTTTCAGCAGGTATTTCTACCTCCAGAGCTGCAGAGACTGGATCTGTGGTTGTGGGCCACCTGCTGCCCCTGTGTTCCTGCTTGACAACTGCTACTACAATTGTTGTTATTGGCTCTGTTACTAATGTTGTCATTATTATTCTTATAGCTGTCATTCCTATTATTATTATTATTAACTTATTAATATTAACATTACAATTACATTTCTACTATTTTTAAAATTCTATTATTATTATTGTTTTCATTATTCCTATGACTGTCATTCTATTATCATTAATTTATTAATATTACCACTACCATTACATTATTACTATTTTAAAATTCTAGGTGGTATTTGCATTGTGCTTCCCTCTCCCCTATTGAATTTAATTGAAAATCATAGAAAAAAGATGGTTCAGAACTTAAATTTTCTTCATTATCAAAGTAATCCATTGTTGATGAAACATTTTTCTTCCATTTTCAAAAGTCAATCTGATAAAATGCAGAAGTTTACAAAACTCATTGATACGCTGTAAAATACAAGAACGTCACTCCGGATGGGATTTAAAGGTGCTATTGATAACATTGATAACACACACACACAAACACACACACACACACACACACACACACCCCATTCCATTCCATTCCAGTGGTTGCCAGTTTGTTGGACAACTTGCATATTTCATGGTCGAGTGGAGTGAGACTCAGACTCAGTCATATCAAGTGATGAATCTTTCGTGATAGAGTAATGAATTCATTTTGCAACATATTAGCTATACATTAGCTATAGGTTTAGGTTACTTTGTGCAGTGGTGTTTCATTAGCTATGGTAATCTTAGGATATGGATAGCTAACTTTAGGTAACCTTTTTTCCCCCTCATTTAATAATTATAGGGTCCCATTATTGCAACACTTACTGTAAAATGACATTTCAATTATCCTTACACTAGACATTAAGTAAATATTTACATTTTAATCCAATCAAAGAGTACAGTACAGCACATTGTAGGGATGATATTAAAACTCACAGCGCTCAACATTAGACACGGCTACAGTAAAAGTTGACGTTAACTAGCGTTAGCATTAGTGTAGTGTTGATCTAACAGCTGAGCGCCACACAGCAACAACAGGGAGAAAGGACTACTGTTTGATCATATAAGTATTTTCAGATTTTTATATTAACGTGAGTACCGTAGCTGTTGAGCTCAACTCAGATGGCTACATGGCTAGCTACCCACAAGTAAGTTACCTTAGCAAAGTGTCTTATAATAAGGCCAACGTTAGAATGCAATATGAGATGACACCCTCAATAACAGTCACGTTTTGGATCTAAACAGTATAATGAGCAGATTAACAGTAGTTCGTAACTTTAATTTACCTTTGACATGACACATTGATAATATATTGGGATCCCACGTCCACTCGATTCTTAAAGAAGAGCAACCGTCTTTCATAAGCGGACCAGTCCGCCATTGGCCCGGACAAATCAGTGACTGGTCAATCAAGTTGCCCTGCATAAACTTGTACTGGCAACAGAAATTCTGTACAGAAATGTGATTACCAAAGTCAGTAGAATTCATTGTCTGGGAACCATGAATGTCAAGTCGGTCAATTTTATTTACATAGCCCAATATCACAAATCACAAATATGCCTCAAGGGGCTTTACAATCTGTGCAGCATACAACACCCTCTATCCTTAGACTGTCTGTGTGAAAGTTTGTGCCAATCTATCGAGTAGATGTTGCGGTATTTCACAGGATAAGAGAAAAATTTGACCTGCTGGTGGCGCTAGATGAAATGTCATGGCAATCCATCTAATAGTTTTTGACATATTTCAGTCTGAAATACCAAACCGAACGGCGACCAACAGACAGAAAGCTGTAGGATGGAAGAAACAGAGAGAGAGAAAACAATGAGAGAGAGAATCAAATAAAGAGATAGTTGTAGAAATAGACAGACCTCATGGCACTTTGCTTATGTAATTCCATTGAGGCCATTTGAATGAATGGCAGACCTGTGTGCGTGTCTGTGAGCCAGGACACTAATTTCTTTTCATGTTTGAATAAACTCACTGACAGAGATAATGAAGAGAGGAAACGATGTGGAGGTAAATGTGAGAGAGAATGATAGAAAGATATGGATGCTGAAGATTAATAGAGCACAGAAAAGCAGAAACTGTTCATTTCTTTTATCGTTGTCAGGAACCAGGTCAGCCGCCTCTTTCAATTCCTTTATCAGTTTAATTTACACGTCTTCATCCATCCCCCCATCCAACCCGTTCATCTATCCAATGATGGTAATGAGGGATGGCGGGACAGAAATAAATGCAAAGTGATGGAGGAGAAAAAAGAGATGAAAGAACAGGGAGATGTGGAAAGAGAGACATAGAGGCATAAAGAGAAAAAGACAAGCCATGGGCCAATGAACACTACTGAAACTCTGTGCATTATGGACAGGGGAGATGAATGACCGGAGACAGACATGCTGACACGCACACACAGAGTAGTGTGCCTGAGGTCTAATGGGCAGACTTATGTAACTGGATAAAACCGATAATGTCATCTTGTATTGAAGATCATGTGATCATGGGAAAAACGATTGCCAGCTAACTTAATTACGATCAGATTTCACCTTAACTAAGCAAATTGGTAATGAGTTTTACTGCAGGAGATCACTAAAGATCCTGACATAACAGCGGGGGGTTTATAAGGCTGCTGATCAGTGGCTCAACAGTTTCATCTGGCTTTGTTGGGGAACAAATTACAACATGAATTTGTATCTTAAGAGCTTTAGTAGTCAGGCTCTTACATAATTCAGTACTATACAAGAGAAGAGGTCAAAGTTAGAATTTTGGAAAAACAACAATTGATTTATTGTACACACATACAATTTTCATTCCTTGGCAGTGCTGAGTGGAATAACTAACTAGGCTATGCATGAGCAGTGGTAAAGGACCCCAGTGCTTGCTGAGTCGTTCTGCCTAATCCCTGTCCCTTTCCCTCATTTACCTGGCTAATACTGCCACCTTGTGGGAATTCAGTACAATTAGTCAAAAAACTTAAAATCCTAAGATTTACTGATTTACGACATTGTAACAGTTGGTTACTTATGATATCCAGGTGTAAATTTCCATTTCTGTCAAGACAAATTGAATGAACTGCACAATATATTGAGTTATTTTCCGAGGCTGGATTTTAGTAATTTTGCTGTAGCGAATATGGTGACCTTTTTCATTGAGAAATGAATGAACCTTTCCTGATTTTGCTGTTCACATGACCTCTGGGTCACGAAACAGGTTCTGCCAGGACTCAAGGGTGACTCTAATTGACTCTAAACAACTGACCAGTTTACCAACCTAGCACTGACCCTTTTAACACTAGAACTGCCAACATTCCAATACCTCCTAGAACCGCCACAGGGTCATTTTTACCCTCTATTCGCAAACAGGTCATTTATAGAAGTTATTCATTTTGAATAATAAGTAAGACTTGACAAAAAACTTTTTAAAATTCAGTTTATGATGTTTATTAATTTTACAATTGTGCTTTCTTTAATTGCAGACAGAAGAAATCAAATACATTCTTAAATTCAATAATAAACTGTAAAACCAATTAAAATGGGATATAGGCCCCAAATTAAATCATGAGCATATTCAAATAATTTAATCAATGTAGAAGAAGAACATTAGCTAAAATTGAAAAAAAGATTTTTAATAATAAAGGGTTATTTTGTTTACGCTACTGTCAACAAATGAACGGAACTGGAGCTTCAGCAGAAATGCATGCACGCACTCTCCCTCTCTCACTCACACACTACTCACAATCACACACACTCCATAGACTTTCACGGTGCACTGTCAACAGCAGAGGTGTCCCATGGTGGCGATATGGTCAAGGTGGGTGGTCGCTCTATTAGGAGTAATTATAGGCTACATTAGATTGTGATGTTTGGTTTATGCCATAGGTAGAGTCACGCATTTTTAAGTGAGTTGTGGGAGCCTACCTGTCACCACAAGCCTAGGCCTTTTTTTTGATGGGGTGGAGGCTCGTACTCCTCCTCAGATGAAGACGATTCATCAGGTGAAAATGATGGGTCAATCGCCATCGATATCTCTCCCCCCATCAGATTCTCCCTCACTCATGTCCTGAAGCATTGACAGTGCCTCTTGGATATTTACGTTTCTTTTGTTACAGTCAATTTCTTGTTTTTGCTATCTTTTAGTAAGTCTCTTGCTTTGTTTCATGTGCTTTGACCAAAGAGTAACTTGTTGTCTTCCTGTGTTCAGGTTCACCTTGCCTCTGGAAGTTTCCTGCCTGCTTGTCTCGCTCTCTGTCCCACCTGCCACACTCTCAGCCTCAGCTAGACAAACCCCTGAAATCCACTGTCTTGTGTCTTCATCTACCCCTCCTCAGCTCACCCCACGCTGGCTACCTCAGTCAGCTCACAGAACCCTTGTCACCGTCCATGCCGTCATACTCACTGCTGGCTTCCTGGAGTCCACTCCCTCTTCATTAACTAAAATAAAACTGTGTTCACTTCCAACAAACTCCCTCTCTGAGTCTGCATTTGGGTCCAGCTTTGTCTGAATAGTGTAACAGTAACATTCAAAACAAGGTATAAATAAACAAGAAACATTACAACAACACAAGTTTATTACAGTGTGCCCAGGCTATTTAAAGCATGTATAGCTGAGGGCACAATACTCCTCACAAAGGGCATTTCTTTTTTGCAGACTGGTTGTCTGTATCTGTGGCCAGAGGGGAGAAGGGTGAAGCATGGGTTGAGAGGGTGGCAAAGTCTATAGTCAGTGCTTTGCGAGTCGTGGCAATGTCAATGAGCGCTGGCAGGTTGGAAGTGAGGAGACCAGTTGTTTGACAAGATATGTTAGTGATTTTCGGGAGCTTGTTTCTATTGCTGAGGGTGAGCATGGTGAAATAGCAGGTAGTGCAGTACAGGAGGATGGGTTCTACAATAATACTTCGATATAGAAGAAGCAGGAGGTAGGGTTTGACTGAGAGAGCCCTAAGTTTGCGGATGGCAGAGAGTCTTTGTTGACAGCGTTTATGGATGTCTGTGATGAGGTGAACAAAGCTCAGTTTATTGTCCAGGATGATGCCGAGGTACTTGGGAGTGGGGCAATTAGGGGTGGTGAGTTTATTGCTGGTGTCGAAGATGAGCTCCTTTGTCTTGGTGACGTTGAGGATGGGGTGACTGTCTGTGCACCACATATATGTATGTGTATATACAGTGGTGTGCAAAAGTGTTTGCCCCCTTCCTGATTTCTTATTTTTTTGCATGTTTGTTACACTTAAATGTTTCAGATCATCAAACAAATTTAAATATTAGTCAAAGATAACGCAAGTAAACACAAAATGCAGTTTTTAAATGAAGGTTGTTATTATTAAGGGAAACAAAATCCAAACCTACATGGCCCTGTGTGAAATAGTGATTGCCCCCTAAACCTAATAACTGGTTGGGCCACCCTTAGCAGCAACACCTGCAATCAAGTGTTTGCGATAACTTGCAATGAGTCTTGCAATGAGCAAACTGTTTGCAAATGTTTATTCAACATCTGTTGCATAACAGCCGAACCTTATATGGATTCAGATGTGAATTTCATACAGCATTCTAGTGAGGCTTACAGATGAAGAAGAAGAACAAAATGAAGACTTTGGAGTTGCCTAGTCAAAGTCCTGACCTGAATCCTATTGAGATGCTGAGGCATGACCTTAAAAAGACAGTTCATGCTCGAAAACCCTCCAATGTGGCTGAATTACAACAATTCTGCAAAGATGAGTGGGCCAAAATTCCTCCACAGTGCTGTAAAAGACTCACTGCAAGTTATCGCAAACGCTTGATTGCAGTTGTAAAGAAAATCAGCTAAAGATAGATGCTTTGGTGGTCATTTAGAGGGATTTTTACTTGCAACAAGCAACTAGTTTATGTCATTGTGCTGGCCAGATGGTCAAAAAAATGTAATTGTGTGTGTGCTGTGCAACTTTATTATATGTCACAAAGACTCAGTGAGTCTAAGGGCCTGGTCAGATGGTCATTTGAAACACTGAATTCAGTTCCTTTAAAAAGAATCATTGAAATCAGTGGATTTTTTCACAGCAGCAAAGTAAATCTGTCCAAACTTTTGCCTCAAGTTTAACTTTAATAACAAGCAAAATCATGTCGAAATTGTTGTAAATTAAAAGGGAAGTTACAGTGGGGCCTAGGTTAGAAATACAGTATATACTGGGTTAGTCAGTTGTACGTTGTAGAAGAAGGTGATGCTGTTCCATTTGCGAGAAGGTTGAACCAAGCACAAGAGTTCGGCATGGCTTGTCCAGGGAGATGGAACGGTTAGTTTATTCTCTGAAGATGGAAAGCGTTTTTTATAGCGTAAGTGAGAGATAAAGGCTCACCCTTGGAGAATGATGCGTAGGTGAAGTTGAGGTGACCTAGGAGGGAGAGAAGTTGGCATTTGGTGCAGCATGGGGCAAGGAAGGAGATTGGCATTGTATGGGTAGGAATAGAGCAGGAAGAGGCTGGGTGAGATGTGGCACCATATGTGGCGCATGGTAGGGCTGCAGAGGTGGTGAGGATGCGGCGGTAAATTTTATTTTAGTGCACTATTTTAGTGCACTCGGGTGTTGAGTCTGGAGTTGTGCTATGGCGGTGTGAATGGCGTTGCACGCCCATGCCAGGTTAGCAAAGGGGGGGATGTAAACAGCCACAACAATGGCATGTGAGAATTCACGTGGCAGATAATATGGCCGGAGTCCCACAGCTAACAGTTCAATGTCCGGGCTACAGATACTCTACTTGATAGTAACGTGACCAGGGTTACACCATCTGTTGTTAACCAGAACAGCAAGCCCGCCACCTTCCCGCTTACCGTTCCCAGTGTGATCCCTGTCGGCCCGAACAGTCTGAAAGCTGTCGATGGAAACATTATGGTCCGGGATATCCTGGTGTAGCCATGTCTCTGAGATGCACATCAAACTACACTCACAGAACTCCGTCTGACTCCGGGCTAACGCCGTTAGCTCGTCCATTATATTTGCCAGTGATCTCACGTTGCCCATTACGAGAGAAGGCAGACATGACTCTCTTGTTCTTAAGTTTCTTTTGTTTCTTCGACGCTTCATTCCACCTCTGCATCTTCGGTGTGTCCTCCTTCAGATCTCAGTGGGGACATGGGTTGTCCTGGGCGCCATGCCGCTCGGCTTCAGCGCGATCAGCTGTTCCCTGGTGTAAACAATGCAGCCAAACAGCTGTTCTGCAGCAGTGCCCTGACCAAGTAGCAGGAGAAGAAGTTCCATGGCAAAAAAAAGTACTAAAACACTCTACGCTCATTTTCGCAAAAACCGTAGTTTAAATTATACTTACACACAAGTTACTCAAGTTTGGAAGAAAAAGGAAAGCTAAAAGTTGGAAAAAGTAAGACGACGAGACAGAGCTACGGCAACAGGCAGCATGCACGTTGGCACATATGCACTACTCAAAAAGGTACAATAGCTTACGGGATGGTGAGGCAGGGAAAGGTCAAATCCAGGCAAAGCAGTCCAAACAGGCAAACAAATCCAACGGGTAGCAGGCAAGAATCCAGAAAACAAGCAAGGTTCAGGGAAACAAAGGAAAAATTCAAAAACACTGGGAGAACAAAAGGCTGGAACGCTTGACACGTGGAAGAAGGACGAACTGGCTCGGAGGGAGTGAAACACAAACTAAAGAGAGGCTGAACTGGCAAAGCAGCAGAAAGAAAAGAAGGAGAAAAGCACTGCAATGTTTCAGTCTATTTCTGCCCACAGACAGAATAAGATACAGGAGAAACAGCAGAAGGAAAAGGCAGAGCATCAGAGAAACATGGACTGGCTTCAGGCTCAGAACGAGGCTGACAGGTTGTTCCTAGCAAAAGAAAAATGGAAGACTCAGAAGGCCAGAGAAGACAAAATCATAACTTCAATGTCTCCCTGGCAGCTGAAAAACATGCCCGCCTGCTGAAAAGAGAGAAACATGATATTGCAGTGAAAAATGCAGAACAAACTGCTGTGAGGGAGAAGCAACTCCATCAGTATGTTTGGCAGGAACTCCACATTGCTGCAGAGAACCTAGGGAGCGAACGGTGTCAGGAACACCAGAAGGTGCAGCTCAGCTATAAAAAGACCAGTAAGGTCGCCATGGGGCAAACCTGCCTCCCACCCATTTACAATGCAGTTAAAGACACCTTAGCTGCAAAGGATGCAACCAGAGAAGGGTGTGGTAGCACTTTTAGCATAGAGGGGTCCAATTACTTCTCAGCAGATACCAGGGAGCCATTAGCTAGATATTCCAAGAATAAAAACCTCAGACTATTAAGCCGCAGGAACTGGAGCTCAAATATGAAGCGATCAGGATGACTGACCTGTGACAGACCTGCCTCTCCTCTGCATCTGCCACCTTGAACTCCAGTGGGCCTGTGTAAAACCATCAATCTCCCGCCTCAAGCAGCGGTCCAAAAACAAATGATCTGGACCAGCCCGATCTCCTTAATTCCTGCCCTGTCACTTTGCGCTTTGTGTGGTCGGAAGACTAGAAAGGCACCATACAAGAACTGTCCATTTTACCTTACTCTCCAACATTCTCCTTCCTTTCACTCTTTTCTTCTGTCCTTTAATTTCAATCTCTTTTTATTTTCCTCTTATTTCCCTTTTTTAGGACACCATGGAGGCTCAGTGGCTAGCATTGGTGCCTCACAGGCAAGTTCTGGTTCAGGCTGGACCTTTCCGTGGAGTTTGCATGTCTCCACATGGGTGTGTGGGTTTACTCCAGGTGCTCCAGTTTCCTCCCACAGTTCAAAAATATGAAAGTTAGGTGAAATGGACACTTGAAATTAGCAATAATAATAATAATGCATAAATAATTAATAGAAATCAATAAATCAATAAAAATCCTGGACTTTTCATTTAAAATCATTTTTGATTGTTTTAACTGAGTCATGTGACCACCACAAACTGAAATATGTTACATGTTATAGTTTAACTAGAGTTAGATTAACTGGTGATGCTCACATGTATGTGTTGTGCTCTGGTTTCTTTGGTCACTAAAACATAATGCAATAGGGGAGAACTTGTTATATCTGTGCCTGTGTTACATCAATACTCTCCACACCGCTGACAAATGATTTCCATATGTTGGGGGGGGGTCTTTATCATGGACCATTCCAGAAACAATTCAAAACATTGGGGACATAAGTATATAACCTTTATTTAAGCAGATAGTCTCATTGAGATTAAGATCTCTTTTAACCAGAGACCTGAGTACCGAGAGAAAGAGATAACCAGAGACATCACTAAGAGATAGAGAAGAGAGTTTTCACTGACAGCTCAACAAACAACCACCAGTTAACAGATTAGGGAACAGGTGTGATTTCTACAAATTCTAAACTGTTTTAAGAATAAGGTCTCTTAACCCTGCACCGGCTTCAGATTTGTTCACCACAACCCTAGCTGCAGTTAAGTAAGTAATCAGATTGTTTCACGGCAGTTATGTTCTGAGGCACAAATAAAATCGCCCACACCTCCGCAAAACACTGCGGGAAGGAGCCAGCTTCTCGCTATGTTACGAGTCCTGACTTCATGGTCCCAACTTCACAGCCTGTGCACTGTCCGTAGCTGGAGCTACACACCACTGACCAAAGGTTGACACCCAGAAACATCCCGAACACAGCAAACTAAGAAGAAACTAAGAAAATACAGGCAGAGGGCAGCATATCTGCAGATACAGACACCGTCACACACTTCTAGTGGGTCATACGTGATGACTGAGAGGGATTATTTTGTGTCTGTATATTGTTTTGTAGGAAAATCCTGCATATTATACCTTTAAGTGTATAGATGGCAGGAAGATGCAAACTGGAATTATGGGTTCTCGGGAATAAAAACCTTCTCAGCATTCAGTACAAGTTTGAGATTATGCAGAGATGTCTGAAGAATGTTAAATGCAGATTGTAATCTTGATACAGCTTAAGTTGAAGTGGAGCCAGATGCATACGACTGTGTCATCCACATAAAATTGTAATAAAATAAGTCTGGGTTGGAGTGATAATATTGTTTATATAGAGCGTAAAAAGTAAAGGACCCAGCACAGACACCTTGTGGTAGCCACTTCTTTATAGACATTCAGTACAGATCACCTGTGTTCTATCAGACAAACATGCATGAAACCAGTTCTGAGCAAAAACATTCAAGCCAAGACAGTGTAGTTTTATAAAGTATAATGCAGTGGTTAACAGTATCAAAAGCCTTACCATGATAAACAAACAGTGCAGCACAGTGCTGTTTCTTGTCCAGTGAATGTACAATATAATTTAGTACAACTGTAGTTGCAGTAATTGTACTATATCGTGGTCTAAAACCTGACTGATGTGGCTGGAGAATAAGGATGTACTTGTTGAGTTACAAGAATCTTTGCAAGGGGGTAATATATGGCGTGCATTTTCCATGCAAGAAACATTTCAGACTCGATCTGACAATAAAGTATCATCATCCAGTTTCACCAAAATCAGTGAATAAAGTTATAAATGTTGTGTGTTTTTGTACAGTAATCTCTGAGGCTCGGCACCCAGAAACGCTGTGGCGTCTATCGTTTTTCAACACGAATTCTTGTCTCATTTGTGGTTTCATAAACAGTAAATTCATTGCCCCATATCGCTAGTTTCACCAAAATCAGTGAATACAGTCATAAAGTTGTGTTTTTGTACAGTAATCCAGGACTCAGTGAGGCCCGGCCGCCTTCTCGCCTTTCTGCCACAAGCGGACTACGCACGTGAGCAAAGCAGCAGATCAAGCAAGTGACGTCCTAACTGAAGACCCGCCTTGATGAGAGCACTGACAGTTTGCATTTTCATTTTCATGTTGACCCCAAAAGAGTGTGGTGACATCTAAATGCAAAGACTGGGGGCGCTGTTTTGCTTGTTGCATTTGAATATTTTCCAATGTATAGCAGGTTAAGTCTTTGAAAATGCAGTTTTAATTTTCATTTTGTTAGAAAATTTAATTTTCATGTTAACCCCAAATGGCCCTCATTTGCGGTTAGCATATTCTCATTTCCGGTCACTGGTGTTTGTGTGTTACTAGTAGTATTTTTGCTGCTCTAGCTCATTACAGTTAATTTTCTTTGATTCTTTATTATAGTGACTAACTATCTGCTATACATTTAAACGTACACTAGTTCTGCTCAAGCACTCATAGCTCTCTCCTTCTTTTGACGACTTTCTCGCTAATCCCACAGTTTACACACTATTCAGTTTTGCTAGTTACCGTTCTTTAGCTTAGCAGCTAGCGATGGCTTCTCTCTCCCTCTCTCTCTCCTGCTCTCTCCTGCTCGGTGTGTCAAATGTTTAGCTATTCCTCTGCCTCCTTTTGTGAAAATGGTACATGTAATGACGCGCTGGTCAAACAAAGGAGTCCCTTCAGCGAAGACTCATCCCCCCAAAATGCACCACAGGAAGTCATTCCTGCCTGTGGCCAACACACTCTTTAACTCCTCCCTCTAAGTGTCAGTCTGTATGACCCAAAGTCACTTAACTGGACATTGATCATTAACATCACTGCAATACTTGAAATAATTGTGCAATATTCTCTGTTTAATACTGCTGTGCAATATACTCTTTTCAGTTTGAAATTCCCTATTTATTGATATTCATACTTCTATTACTGCTGTGCAATATCCCCCGTCTCATAATCATCTTAATAAGCTGCACTTAACTTGACAGTTCATACACTATTACTTACTACTTGTATTATTACATTGTATTATTATACCGTACATACTTATCAACAACCGGTAAATCCACTTTGTACTTTACACTTACACTTAATTTTATACTTATATCCACTTGGTACTTAATTTATTTTCTGACCTGTATTATAGTGTATTATATTTTTTGCTTAGTACTTCTCTTCCTGTGTGCACTGACGTGACAGTGAGCAGCTGTAACGAAAGAGTTTCCCCTCGGGGCTCAATAAAGTATTTTTGATTCTGATAATATATGTAGCTTATTTGTAGCATTGGAGGCAAGGCTTAGTGAGTTGGAAACACGGTTCCACACCATGGGAACTCCTGTTAGCTGTCCCCCAGCAGCTCCCGAGCAGCCGGGAAACCAGGGAGGCTGGGTGGCTGTCCAAAGGAAGCATAGCCCTAAGCAGAAGCCCACGGTTCACCACCAACCTGTTCACGTTTCTAACAGGTTCTCCCCTCTCAGCGACACACCCGCTGAGAAACCAACTCTGATTATTGGCAGCTCCATTTTGAGAAACATGAAGTTAGCGACACCAGCGACCATAATCAAATGTATTCCTGGGGCCAGAGCGGGCGACGTTGAATCCTATTTCAAACTGCTGGCTAAGGATAAATGTAAATACAGTAAGATTGTTATTCACGTCGGCGGTAACGACTCCCAATTACAGCAATCGAAGGTCACTAAAGTTAATGTTAAGTCGGTGTGTACATATGCAAAGACAATGTCGGACTCCGTAGTTTTCTCTGGGCCCCTGCCAAACCTGACCAGTGATGACACGTTCAGCCGCATGTCTTCATTCCACCGCTGGCTGTCGAGGTGAGAGTTAGAGTGCTTGATCAGAAATAGTGTACGTTTAAATGTATAGCAGATAGTTAGTCACTGTAATAAGGAATTAAACAAAATTAACTGTGATGAGCTAGAGCAGCAAATATACGCTACTAATAACACACAAACCCCGGTGACCGGAAATGAGACAATACGCTTACTGCAGCACGTCAGCGAGTCGTCAGAAGTATCCGCTGTCGTGTTCAATGGCAGTGCTAAAGAATTTTTGAACATCCGGGACAACTTTGGACTTTCCCAGTATGTAAGAGTTTCAACACATATTTTAGATCTAATTATTTCAAAAGGCATACACATTTCTGAGGTTGTGGTGACTGATGCTGCCCTTCTGATCATTACTGTGTTTTCTTTAAAATGAACATCTCTGCTGACACCAGCAGAATTAAAACAGCAGTAATAATAATAAATAATAAAACTTTATTTATAGAGCACTTATCAAAACAAAGTACAAAGTGTTTCACAAAGAGAGAAATAAAATACCACAGTGAATGATGAAATATAAGATAAATAAAATACACAAAAGCCATAAAATAAACAGCCAGTTCAGGTAAGATCAGGATCTGCTTTCAGATAAAAATGTGTTTTGAGACGAGACTTAAACGAAGACTCTGACTCAGACAGCCTGATGTCTTCAGGCAAGTTGTTCCAGAGCCTCGGGGCCCTGATGGCAAAAGCTCTGTCCCCCTTAGTTTTCATCCTGGACTCAGGAACAGACAGGAGACCCCTGCCCGAAGATCTCAGACTACGTGAAGGTTCATAAGGGATTACAAGGTCTAAAATAAAGTCTGGAGCCAGGCCATGTAGAGCCTTAAAAGTAATCAATAAGATCTTAAAATCAATCCTAAAACCAACAGGGAGCCAATGTAAAGAGGCTGAAACAGGTGTGATGTGATCGTACCTCTTGGTCCTGGCTTACAGCCGAGCAGCTGAGTTCTGTACAGTCTGCAGTCGTGTCAAAGTTTTTTGATTAAGACAAGTGTAAAAATAATCGAGGCGTGAGGAGATAAAAGCATGTACAACAGTTTCTGCATCACTAAGATTTAAAATAGATCGGATTTTTGCAATATTTCTGAGGTGATAGAAACATGATTGGACAAGCTTAGTGATATGTTGCTCAAAACATAAATTGCTATCAAACAGGACACCAAGATTTCTTGCAACAGGCTTGATGTGTTGTGACAGGTTACCAGTAGATGGCAGTATTTCTGGTATCAACATCCAGTTTTTTATGTCAGACAGGCAGTCCTGCAGAGAACTCACCCAAGGATGACATCACCCAAGGGAAGCATGTATAAGGAGAACACTACTGGTCCCAGAACTGACCCTTGAGGCACACCATACTTGATATGGGAGAAGGATGACATGAAGTTATTAATGCTGACACAGAATTTCCTATTGGACAGATAGCTGTTAAAAATAATTTGTAAAAGGGGCACAATACAATCCATAACTTTCAATAAGAACCTAGTTTGGATTTTGTCCAGAGGGCTGGAGGACACTCTCATAACAGACATGATGTCTGTTAGTTCAGGCAGCATAACAGCAGAAAAATTGCTCAAAGAATCCCTGAGCGGGTGATCCACATCTAAAAAGGCAGGGTTGGGGTTATACCAGATCTTATTAACTCCACCTTTCCAGCAAAGTGCAAAAGAAACTTTTCACAATCAGCATCACACTCAGCAGGGGCACAAGGAGAGGCTGGGTTAACTAACTGATCCACAGTCTTAAATAGGAATCTGGGGTTGTGCTGATGGGCAGAAATAAGTGCAGAGAAATGGCATGTTCTTGCATCCTTCACCATCCTATTATAAAGGAGTAATAACTCTTTCATGAACACAAAGTGGATCTGGAGACCTTATTTCTTCCATCTGCGTTCTGCTCTTCTGCATTTCTTTTTACAGCTTCAAATACTGTAATTTAACCATGGCTGTTTTCTAGTCTTTGAGTTTAGTGTATTTTTCAGAGGAGCTATGAGATCTAAGGTTGAAGAACACAGGTAGTTAAAAGAATCAACCAAATCGTTGGTGTTGGAGGAATCAGGAAACACACTGCCCGGAGAATTGAACAGTGTACAGAATTTTAAGGCACTGTGCTCAAGGACGCGTGTGTACTTAGAGTGGGATAAGACAGTACTAGCAGCCTGTAATTCACAGTTAAAAACAATGCCGAGGTGATCGGATACAAACATGTCCCTGATTTCCATAGATGGGGTTTTCAGGCCCAGACTAAACACTAGGGCTAAGGTGTGGCCACGGGAATGAGTTTGGCCAGACACATGTTGTTGAAAGTTAAAAGAGTTAGTGATATTTAAAAAAATCAGCAGCAAGGGCATTAGAGGAGTCATCAACATGAATATTAAAATCACCACAAAGAAGAATTCTATCATAATTTAACACAAGACTGGATAAAAACTCAGGGAGTTCCAACAAGAAGGAGCCAGCTGGTTTAGGGGGGCGATAAATAATAGCAAATATGACTGGCAGGGGGCCACCAAGTTTAAACATGAGCACTTCAAAGGAGGAAAAGTCATTGCAAGCTATGAGGTTACACTTTTAATGCTTCCTATAGACAGTAACAAGGCCACCACCATGACCACAATCCCTAGGGCGACTAAAGCAGTCATAATCAGGAGGGCACAATTCAGCCAGCTGACTGTGATCACCAGGACGTAACCAGGATTCAGTTAAGAACATAAAATCTAAATCAGTAGAAGAGATTAAATCATTTAAAATAAACGTTTTGTTAGAGAGGGATCTTACATTGAGAAGAGTCATCTTAAAAAGTCTGTGCTGGGTCAGAGCTGAAGTTGAGTTAATCCTTAACTATCCCATTTGCTTGTTTTCACCTTTTGTTTTTCTTGTCTTTTAAATACAATTTGTGTGTGTTTTCTGTTTTCTTCTTTCTCATTTTGAATGTATTCCTATTTTTAATGTATTTCTATGCCCCTGTAAAGCACTTTGAATTGCCTTGTGTCTGAATGAATGCTATATAAATAAACTTGCCTTGCCTTACATGCTAACACGATTGCTAATGCTAAAGTTAAAGTTTGGCACTGATACCTGAACACTGGGGAAATAGTACAACGATGGTGTAGTAGCAAGGAGCAACAATCCAGCTGGCAATATGGAATTAAAAATAGAACTGTATGTCCCTTGGCTGTGTGTAAGAGCTGTGTGCAACCTACTTATTAGAAGGCATGGGGTAACCCCATGACAGGAGGCTTTGGTATTAAAATATATACTGGTGTGTTTGTAACAAGGTTGCTGTCAAGCAGTCCAAAAAGTGAAGTGGGAAAAGTCCACGGTGACCAAACACAAGATCCAAAATACTTAAATCCAAAACTGGGAAAATCAAGGTTGATTAACAAATTCAACCATTCAAAGTTAACAACATAAAAAATGTAGGACTAAAAAGTATAAAATAGGTGATAAGAGTTGTTCCAACAAGCAGTTACGTTTGAGCGTTGCATGGTGATGGCGTCACACAACATAGTCAGAGTTGCTTCAGGACCTGCAGACGTATATAACCAAACTGTATATAACAAAAAAACTTGTGGCCAAACTAAACAGAATTTTGAAAAAATGATTGAAAAATCTAATCAACAACCTTGCACTACGACTTCAGCAGCCCGATATTCCCTTCAAAATTAACTCCACTTGGTTCAGATACCTAGAGATCAATATAACACAAACCTTGTCCTCTCTTTTTTCCGCCAACTTTTCCCCTTTGATTACACAGGTTAGAGCCTGCCATTGTCACGGATCGGAAGGATTAACGCTGTGAAACTGAACATCCTACCCAAATTCCTTTTTTACTTTCTCTCGCTGTTCTTACCCAAAAAATTCTAAACTATTGATGAGGTTATATCAACCTTTTTATGGAACAAACAATCTCCCAGGATTCGTAAATCACTACTACAAAAATGTAATTTTAATGGGGGTCTCGCGCTACCTAATCTTAAATTGCAATATTGGTCAGCACACATTCAGAAAATAACTTATTGGCTTAGATCTTCAGATACTCCATGGTGTAGACTAGAGGCACAGTCTTGCAATTCATCCTCTCATAAAGCTCTACTTAGTTCCTTTCTAACCCTCAACCCCTCTGGCTTTACAGATAATCCGGTAGTGAGATCCACCTTTTGGATCTGGTATAAATTCAGGGGCCACTTCAAATTCTTGTCAGCTTCCTCTAGTACACCTCTAATGAAGAACCATTTATGCCCCACATCACTTACAGATGCTATTTTTCTGCAATGGCACAACAAAGCCATAAGGTGTTTTCAAGATCTATTCAAAGAAGAGGACTTCCGCAGTTTTGCAGTTTTCCACTGAATATGGGCTGCCAACATCCCACGTATTCCCATTCAGGTCCGACATTGTGCAGTTTCCCTCTTTCCAAACTACCCCTCTATGCCCCCTAAACAACCCTGGGAAGATCTTCTTGAGCTTAATCATAAACAGACGTCTACAGTAAGCTCTTATCACTTGATGAGTGTTCCATTACCAAAACAAGGGCGACATGGGAGCAGGTGCTGGGCAGAAAATTCACAGAGGAAGGGTGGAAAGAGGCTCTCAAAACTCTCTCTGTGCCCGACTTGGACTCATACAGTTCAAAGTCCTGCACAGGGTTCTCTAAAGTTCTCTAAAGCCCGGTTATCTAAAATATTTCCAGAAGTAGAGGACAGGTGTGACAGATGTCGTACATCTTCATGCAACTTAAGTCATGTTCTGTTCATGCCCAAAGTTATACCGTTTTTGGCAGGGCTATTTTGGGACTGTCTAAAATATTTAGGATTAATATTAAAAACTGGAAAAGATCAGGTATGAACTGACAGGAAATGGCGATCCTTTATAACATACTTCAACTCACTGAAGGTCTTACCGCCAGACTAAACTTCTATCTTCTTCTTCTTCCTTTTCTTTCCTCCCTCTTTCTTTTTTCATCATTCTTTTTTTTGTGCTTGTTTCTTTGTTTCATTATTGCTCCTTCAACAGTTTGTTAATATGTGCAAGGGACACATACAGCTTTAAGCAATTTTCCACTTCTGGTGAGGGTGGGTGAAGGGGTGATGGGGCTGTGGGGGAACTGTAATAAACAAATGAGGGGGAGTATCGGAATTACATTTTTCCTGTAAAATGTTGAACTGACTCAAATCTGCACTCATTAATAAAGAAATTAATATAAAAAAATGAATGGGTACATTTACTTTTGATACTTAAAATAAATTTTGCTGAAAATACTTACATATTTTTATTTTGGAGTATTTTCACAGTGCTCATTGTGCACATTGCTACTTTTACCTAAGTAAAAGGATCTGAATACTTATTCCACCACTGGACGTACATTTACAACCTCTGGTTCCTTTATAATTACGTGCACCATTGAAACTAAAGAAATGTCTTAGCTAGTAAAGACTTAAGTAATGTGTAAATCGGTTGCTAGGAAACTCTATAGCGCTATCCAATCAAGAGCAATCGAGTATATAAACAGGAAGTTCCTGCAGCATCACTAGCTAGCATAACTTCCAAAAATTTGTTTTAGAGGTTCAAAAGACTTTTGTAAATGTATGTATTTGATATATTTGTGTCTGCATACATGGAGAAATAGGTGTTTCAGAGTTAGTAGTATGTAGTTTATAACTAGCGGGTAATATATGATTATGCTAACCTAACTGATGTTATTTAGGCCTACTCGTTTAGTCAAATGTTACTAGCATAACATTTAGTCATTTGAGGTATGTTGTGCTATTTTAGTGAAATGTGATTTAACATCTTCAATATTTACACCATTATTAAACAACATTTATCAAGTTTCAGGTCAGATATATGTTTTCATTTAGTGATACATCAGCCTCCACCTAGTGCACACTTACATTTGAACTAGGCTAGCGGCAGTTTGAACAGCTGGTGCAACCGGCTCCAGGGGAACTTCAAGACTGGTCAGTGTGGCCCATGGCCAGGTTAACCGCTGTAGTATATACTCATAGGGACACAGAAACTAACTAGTACCTGGCTTTAGGTTTGGTGTGTGTCAATTAGTTGGTGGTCATTTCATCAGTGGTGGAAGGAGTACTCATATCCTTTACATAATAGCAACACCATCATTTGAAAATACTCCACTACAAGTAGAAGTCCTGCATTCAAAATGTTACCTAAGTTCAAGTACAGACGTATTATTGGCAAAATATACTTCAAATGTATTAGAAATACTCTACTATGCAGAATGGCCCTTTTCAGGATGGATAAACATGTAACAGTATTTTATAGTTGGTCAATGTGGACCAAAAACAAGTGCTGTATACTACTGGGTAGTGTAATAATGAATCATATTTAATGAGCTGATCATGTTTTGTATGTAAAATCTTTACTGCAAACTAGTTTTTCTCCATTGTTTTGATGCAGTATTAGTATTAAATGTGTTTCCATTTGCAAAAGCACACTCCAAAAAAAGAAAGAAATGGATTTTCCCACCTTTCATTCCCACAACCCTACATCACAGCTGCTTTTCCTTCTCTCTTTGCTTAAATTTTTTAGGAACCACTATGTAACTGTATACTGTCTCTGTATACATTTCAAATTTCTATTTTTCTTTCTTGCTGTTTTCTGCCAAATGTTGTATTTTATAAAGTTTTTGCGTTTAAAAATAGGTTTGTCACTTACAGTGCATCCGGAAGTATTCACAGCGCTTCGCTTTTTCCACATTTTGTTATGTTACAGCCTTATTCCAAAATGGATTAAATTCATTATTTTCTATAACTGCCGTACATATTTCTTTCAATTAATATGTTCTATAATTTCCATACATATTATTTCTGTCGTTTTAACATGTTTTTTGTTATGTTTGTTTAAATTAATTCATGCATATTGAGTGCTTATGTTAAGTAGGAACTAAAGTACATATGCGTTACACACGGACATTTTTGAAAGATGCAACAGGAAAATCACGGACCTTTGGTGAGAAGTTAATATCTCTGCATGTGAATTTAAGTTGTAAAGAAGTTGCAAAGAAGAAATCGGGGTATTTCAAGAACTCATTCCCTCTTGGTTATATGCAGCCAGCGAGGTATGTGAAGTATGTTTGTGTTTCCCAAGTGTATTTGTATAGAGTTTTTGCAATATATGTGAATGTGTTTATGTTTTACATTGTCATACTGTAGTTTGACGGTGGATTTCATTGACGGTGAACGTGATAGCGGAGAAAAGAATGAGAAAGGCAATAAATCCATCAGTATCCAGAACCATGGCGTCGTTTATTTCCCGGAGGGAGTGATATTTTCCTCAAAATTCTACAAACAATACTTCATAATGACAATGTGAAAGAAGTTTGTTTGAAATCTTTGCAAATTTATTAAAAAATAAAAAATCACATGTGCATAAGTATTCACAGCCTTTGCCATGACACTCAAAACTGAGCTCAGGTGCTTCCTGTTTCCACTGATCATCCTTGAGATGTTTCGACAACTTGACTGGAGTCCCCCTGTGGTAAATTCAGCTGATTGGACATGATCTGGAAAGGCACACACCGGTCTATATAAGGTCCCACAGTTAACAGTGGATGTCAGAGCACAAACCAAGCCATCAAGTACAAGGAATTGTCTGTAGACCTCTGAGACAGGCTTGTATCGAGGCACAGATCTGGGGAAGGGTACAGAAACATTTCTGCAGCATTGAAGGTCCCAATGAGCACAGTGGCCTCATCATCCGTAAATGGAAGAAGTTTGGAAGCACCAGGACTCTTCCTAGAGCTGGCTGCCCGGCCAAACTGAGCGATCGGGGGAGAAGGGCCTTAGTCAGGGAGGTGACCAAGAACCCGATGGTCACTCTGACAGAGCTCCAGCGTTTCTCTGTGGAGGGGAGAACCTTCCAGAAGAACCACCATCTCTGCAGCACTCCACCAATCAGGCCTGTATGGTGGAGGGGCCAGACGGAGGCCACTCCTCAGTAAAAGGCACGACAGCCTGCCTGGAGTTTGCCAAAAGGCATCTGAAGGACTCTCAGACCATGAGAAACACAATGCTCTGGTCTGATGAAACAAAGATTTAACTCTTTGGCCTGAATGGCAAGCGTCATGTCTGGAGGACACCGGGCACCGTCATCACCTGGCCAACACCATCCCTACAGTGAAGCATGGTGGTGGCAGCATCATGCGGTGGAGATGTTTTTCAGCGGCAGGAACTGAGAGACCGGTCAGGATCGAGGGAAAGATGAACGCAGCAATGTCACATCCTTGATGAAAACCTGCTCTAGAGCGCTCTGGACCTCAGACTGGGGCGAAGGTTCATCTTCCAACAGGACAACGACCCTAAGCACACTGCCTAGATAACAAAGGAGTGGCTACGGGACTCTGTGAATGTCCTCGACTGGCCCAGCCATTTTAACTACATCCTTGGCTCGGTGCGAGCGTGCCTGAAGAAAGCCCAGAGGCTGCCCTTTTTGTTTAGTTGACTAATTTGACTTCAAGAGCACTTTGCATTCACCTGTAGTTTACTACTTCACAACCGTGAGCACCCGGTATTTGTTCCCATGTCATGTCATGTGTCCCCAACCTTATATGACACTGAAAAATAACATATCAAATCATTTAAGACCAAAATCATGTTAAAGGAACAGTTCACCCCAAAATCAAAAATACATACACAGACCTTGTTGTGGGCAGGTTCATGCAGGAAATATTTTCCTTGTACCGAACTACACCACCAACTGTATCACAGCGCAAAAGGAAGGTAGCAGTATCGAACTGTTAGTCAGAATATTATTGTTACTACTAGCTCACCTAGCACCACTGAGCTTGCTAACGTTACAGCTCAGTCGAAGAGGACGCCATGAATCTTTACATTCTGCCCTGTCACGAACATGAGCCTCTCGTCCAAGATTTCAAACTTCTTTCACGTTGTCATTATGGGGTTTTGTTTGTAGAAAATTGTGGAAAATAATGAATTTAATCCATTTTGGAATAAGGCTGTAACATAACAAAATGTGGAAAAAGTGAAGCGCTGCCAATACTTTCCGGATAACTGTATATAGGAAGAATGTTTTTGTCTAAATTGTTACTTATTGTTTCTCTGTTTGTCTTGTTCTTATGCTATTTTATCGCTCTTTGTCCTCACTGTGTGGGACAGCTGGAAACCTGCTGGAAAGCAGTCTCTAAACTGAGCCAGGCCCACAGCTGGTAATGTGTCTCATTGCTCTGCTGTTTAACTGCTAAAACATTTTGAAAAAATGAAATGAACCAACCTGCTTTGAATTATTTTATATTATAGAGCCAAACGTTCTGTATCAAGAGAAACAAAGACCATATTTTATTTGTGACAGCTGTCTGAAAAGTAAAGAGAACTTGTTGAAAAGAACCAGAAATCATTCAAAGTTAAGTGAATGCATTGGAGTTGAGATCAGTGCATTTCCATCTTTAAACACAGTTGATGTGGAAATACAAAGTACATTTTCTTCCGAATTGTAGACAAAATGAAGTAGAAAGTATCAGAACTTGGAAATATTCAAGTCAAGTACCTCAAAACTGTACTTGAGTACAGTACTTACGTAAATGTACATAGTTTCACCATGTATTGAAAGATTTGAACCATTTGAGCACAACTAAACTAATAAAAAGGTATTAAAACTAACCTCACTCTACAGGTCAGAGCCTCAAGGTTAGGCAACAACAAGCAAAGACACACAATGAAAACACTGCTCTCTTTATTGCTTGCACTGCTGTAAGGACGTCCTAAACACAAATCTAAGACACCAACCTTTACACACAATCACTCCAATCAATCTGAGGAAAGGCACACAAACTATAGAAAAGAATGGTTCTGTGGAGAGGCTCACTGCAGGCTTCTGCTTTAGCACAGTGAGCTGTATAACTAAGGCTGCAAATAAACAACAAGCCAGGTTTCTGAGTGGAGACAGCTCTACATATTCACACTCAATTTCTCAGCTCTGGCTGATTTAGATTTTCACCATCTAGTGAGTCAGAAATACTGTAAAGTCATAAGACACAGCTGATTTAAAAAAAAAACAGTACCAAGTCAAAATGCCACCATACTGTACATACGGCAGATGGTGCAACACTAGTGAATTAAGACATCTTTGAAAAACAGAACAGATCAGAGACATTTAACAATGAGTGTGATGATGGGTCCAAAACTATAAACTGCAAGCCCAAAAATAGACGTCATGTCGTTGGGTATCTTAATCTGTCAGGTACCCAAAGTTTGCATCGAATCCTCGTCCTCTTCTTTACTTATTCTTTGATCAGACGGTTTCTGCCTGAAGAGAAGTGTTAAGACTGTATTCAATTTAAGGCAAAGTTCTGTTACGGCTGCTTCTGTTTACACAACATTTAACATTTGACAACTGTGGCTCCTTTCGATTAGGATTTTGTACAAAAATGTGTTTATATTCATGAAAGTAAGGTATCAGAAAAGAAAATGTTTTGGTATTGGTACAGAAACTCAGGTACTGTATCTAGTATTGACAGCCCTACTGCTTATTTGCTGTAACGGGCCAGTGTTAACTGAATCACTGTCATACTGTACCTCTGATATAACGGACACGATGGCTTGATTACAAACTGACAATTCATTAGAGAGGCACTCCACCAATTTTACACATTGAGATCAGTTTACTCATGATGAGGAGTTCATGGTGAGCCTAACAGTTGTATGTCGTCGTCTGTGGCTCTCAAGTCTGAGGAAAAGAACCCTTGAAGTGTCATAGTGATGTCATCATGGTTATCTCTGTTACCTTGGGCTTGGAGACGACAAATGTTTAACAAAACGTTTGTCTTACAAAGCAGGCAAACTGAGTTTTAAAAACTGTGGGTGTTAACCAGACACAGGGGGCTCAAACAAAATATGATAGTGAGTTGCATTATGGGAAACGTAGGATCCAGTGTTTTTGGAGCTTATCATACTTGTGACTAAGAGCCGGGATATCTCGGCCTCTGCTGCTTTGATCATTACAATACTGTTTGGGGTTTTTTACATCTGTCTCTCGCAAGTGCTCCAACTTCATGAAAGTGCAATACTAAATCACTGGAATGCATCTTCAGTACAACACTGGTTGTTTATCAAAAGCCCAGTGTTTGACTTGATTCATGCTTGTGAATGCAGTTACATTTTAACAGCTTACGGGGCTGTTCAGATGTTGTGTCTTTTGCGTGTACAAATTCCTTATTTTTAATGAACATGCGCGACAAGCACACTCTAAACCGAAAGCGCCGCCGTAGCGGCACCAAAATGGAAAAATCTGTTTTTTCAAATGCAGCAAACGCACCCCAAGTCATGGACATTGCTTCACCCTTTCCGTCCAAGGACGTCACAACATTCGGTTGAAAGGTCAGCCAAACAGAAGATGGAAGAGCAGCTGATTGTACTCGTTCAGGGACACCCAGTGCTGTACGCCCTGTCAAGTTCTTACTATTCTGACAGCAACAGAAAGAACAGCGCCTGGCGATATATCGGCTCACAGCCTGGCGATATATCGGCTCAGAGCCTGGCGATATATCGGCTCAGAGCCTGGGATAACTGGTGAGCACGATGATACGCTGTTAGGTTTTTTCACATTTTGCGTCGTGATAACTTCTAGCAGTGTGCAGTGGTTTGACGGCACCTTGGATAAAAGGATGAAAGCGGCACGGCTGACGTTTTCCACGCGTTTTTAGATGCAACATCCGAGCGGCCCCTTAGCAGTGTGTTTATCAGGAAGGGATTTTAAAAAATGTTTATCACAAACCCAATTACTGTCCTCTCTGGAGACTGCATTTTCTTGAGAATGTGTCAGTTACATCAATAGTGTGTGTGCAGCAATAAGCACTTTGGAAGTCCCTTTCATTTGCTGATTAAGTGAAAGGGGGAAAAAAATCACATTGTTTTGGACTAATGCAAACCTCTAACACTTTCCTTATTAAGACTTTGAAATATCGTAGAAAAGGTTTCAGTCGTAGTCGTCTGGACTCTTTTTTTCAGAAACAAGACGTTTCGGCTGCCATCCAGAAGTCATTCTCAGTTGTGAAAAAATGTGACGGGAACTAGAGAGAAAACTAGAAGTTCCCGTTCCATATTTTCACAGTTGAGAATGACTTCCGGATGGGAGCCGAAACGTCTTGATTCTGAAAACAGTGTCCAGATGACTACAACTGAAACCTTTTCTACGATAGAACACTCCTGGACGAATGAGGGACTACACCGTCTTAAGACTTTGAAATATGGAAAATCTCATCATATTTGGCACCAGCTTGTTTGTGATGCCACGTGTCTTCCATATTTACTGCAGAACGTCTGATCTTCCGAGAGGTACCATTTTTGTTGTTGTAAGTATTGACCTAGCATAACCCTAACCCTTTAAATGACAGGATCAGACGTACACTAAACAGTGAACTTAACAGCATATAAACATTTTCTCTTTGATTATATAGTTTTGTATATCACAATGTGCAAAAAATATTCATTTACTCTTAATATATAGATCTGTAGCAGAGCTGTAAATAGAACATCAGAGCCGATGTCAGCAGAGTTAAAGAGATACCTAGACATTGTGAAGTGTTTTGGGTACTTGCTGTATCCTTTAACAAACACTGCCAACTAAATATAAGGGAAAATTTCACCCACAAATGTAATTACATTTAAAGAGCAAAAAGAAAACTAAGAGCAAATGTTGCTGAAAATGTAATTATTCTCTTTTTTTCCCACTCTATTTTCAATTAACTGTAAAAACAAACAGGAAATACAAAAATGAAATCATTTAGAAAAAACTATCTAAAAACTTTCAGTGAAAATCTGAAATGTTAAACAGAAAAGTTTAAATGGAGATTAACTGGAAATGAATTGTGCATATAGTTTGTTTAGTTGTTTAGTCATTTCTCTTCCTGGTAAAACATCCTCCATACAGTAGGTGTATGGCTGGTACTGGTACTTCTGTCACACTGTGACGAGATCTGGGAAAAGTAAGTATATCGATGTCAAGGCAACCCTTTAAGAAAGGAGTGTCTACAAGGACTACAAATATTTTTTTAAAAACAAAGAAAAAAAGAAACAAGATTTAAGAGTCTACAGCCACGCTAGCTGTGAGGCTGTACTTGGGCACAACAGTGCTTTCAGCTAAATGCTAACACCAGCATGCTAACATAGTTACAATGAGAATGATAACATGCTGATGTTCAGCAGATGTTTACCATTGTAGTTTAGTGTATTAGCATGCTAACATTTACAAATTAGCACTAAGTACAGCTGAGGCTTATGGGAATGTCATTCATTTTGCAGTTATTTGGTCATAAACCAAAGTATTGGACAAATTGAAATGTTGACCTGATGATGGCGCTAGATGAAAAGTCAGATGAAGTTCTTACAATTCATCCTGAGGGGACATGGACGACCAAATTTTATTGCAAATGTATCTAATAGTTGACTGAGATATTTCAGTCCAGACCAAAGGAGCGGACCAACTGACCGACACAGCCATCCCGAGACCCGCGCTAGCATGGCTAAAAACATCTCGACAAATACAAACGAACAGCAGCAAACACAAAACTTTTGCCGTACTGCTTCAAAAACATAGCCTTCCTCAGTCAGCATGAAACCATCCATCCCAGCATCCCTGTGAACACTGAAGATCTCCGGAGCCTCTCCTAAGCCACTGACTGTGCATTCACACTGTCAACATTTTTGACCTAATACTGCAAAACTTATAATGTGACAATATTTTGGGTTGGTCATTTTTCATCGATCCATCAGACTGTGGAACAAATTAACTTACACCATCCCTAATTCAATTCACGTTTTATATCCTGTCTTAATTTGTCTTCAACTATTTCATCTACACAAGTTATATTGTGACTATACAGTATAATGCTTCATATTATGTCTAAATGAATGTCATCTGTGTATTTTATATAAATATTCCCATTTTAATGACCTATTTATCAGCATGTTTTAAAATGCCCTATAAATACATAGACTTGACTTAGCACTATCTTTACATGGCTTGTTGTGAAGCTCTAAATACTTATAATGTAACTGACCTCTGAACTCTCAGTGATCACAGTGTGAACGCACAGTCAGACACGCATTCACCACATTTAGTTCAGCTATACGTTCAAAGTGTACGCAAACACCTATCTGGTATTGGGATTACAGCTGCAGGTGATGAAGCAACCCTCTGAACTGTGTCTGACCTCAAAACTCTTCCCTTCACACAAAACAAGTACACAAAAATAAAATAAATAAAAAATAAAAAAGAGGAATAGCAGATGTATTGAAGTGCTCTTAAGGGGGGTCATGTGGGTGTGGTAACATGTGGAAGAGAGAGAAGTAGGAAACTAAAGCCCTGCAGAAGAGGAAAGGGTGCCGAGTGCTGACGAGCTTAGACAGAGAGGGAAACGAAGCTGTTGTACTGCTCAATGTTTCTCTTCAGGATGTCAGAGCAGGGACCCAGGACTCGCTCGAACCTTGGCCGGTCCAGTTTGACACACTTGAGGGGTCCACATGCAACAACAGTGGCAGCACGGGGCCGGTTCATCAGCAGGGCGATCTCACCTGGGGGACATAGGAAAGGCAACCAATCATACAAGGTTCACAAAGGCACATCAGACTGCTGATAAAATATCAAAGTTATTGTTATTTTACATATTTGGGATATTTTTGGCTGTTTTAAATCCACACCACGCATCTAATTCTAGCAGCCTATCCAGCAAGACAATGTTGGTAACTATGTGGTCACACTGAAAAAGTGCCTGTACTGTAGATGACATGTAGATGATGTTTGTCAGACTTACCAAAGTAATCTGACGGTCCGAGTCTGCCGACCTCCACAAATTCCTCGTCCTCTGAGCGCCTCTGAAGCACCGCTGCTGTCCCCTGACAGCACAACAAAGACATCTTGAACTACACATCCAAGAAATCATCAGCAATTTTCAGAAAATCCAGATCCAAGATGCAGATGGACTGATCACACATCCCAGTTTCTCCAGAAAATGTCCACTGTAGATGTTATTATGTTAATGGCAGAATGCAGGACTCAGAAGAAAGAAGCAGCCTTCAGTTGTTGTAGGTTAAAATGTGCACTTTTTTCACACAAAATAATACAATTAAAGTTGTTTAAACGGTAAAAAGTAGGCACCCTTTGTCACAAACCAGCCTTAGCTCCTGTCTGCAGCGATGCCATTTCTAGAATGGCTTAACTTGACGAAGCAGTCCACTCTGCTTGTAAATACGTCAGCCACAATGTCTTTTTCCACACTTTACTGTCAACTCGGGGTGTAGCAACACACACAATCGGTTTTGAGTTGCATCTCCCTCTACATAACTTTATCATTTGTTCTGCTCCAGTGTTGATAAGCTATTCTAAAGGGGAATTTCTTTTAATATGGTCAAGTTGAATTGCTCGAGTAAGAGAGCGAGAAAGCGAGATGTTATTCAGTGACACATAACCAAAGCCCTGAAACAAGAAGTAATGAATAAAGCAGCAACATTTGTCTGCTGAAGTACAGGTTACTGTAAAGACTGAAACTCTTTCAGTGGGCATCTGAGCCGCGGTGATCCACGGTGAATCCTCTCACAGAACTTCCTCTTCCATGTTCCAAATGCTGAAATGTTTTAGATTATGACAAATGATCCACAATTTGCAAGTAATGCATTAAAATAGTTATGAAACCATTTTCCATAGCGATGACACTGGCCCAGGAACTAACCCCACAAGCAGGTTTATCTAACTGGGTGCAACTTAATAATGTATGTTCCGCTGCTGCTAAGATGTAGACCTAATTAGAGAATATTGGGCTAAATTGGTAAATGGTAAATGGACTATAGCGCCTTTCTAGTCTTTCTGACTACTCAAAGCGCTGCAATTGAAAGCAATCTTTTGTTTCACAGGGGGTACCACACCAGATGTTGCGTGCTGAACCAGGCGTCCTATACCAACTAGTGTGGGTTGACTAGTGCTTGCAGAGGGTGGTGTGTACCTCCAGGATGATGAAGAACTCATCGCCAGGCTCTCCCTGCACTACAATTTTCTGGCCATCCTCAAACTGCACCGTCTCCAAGGCATCAGCCACCGTCAGACGCTCCCACTTATCCAGAGACTCTGTTCAGGAGCAACACTCAGGTCAACACATGCACTCATCTGGATTTATCAGGTCAATGACAGCTTTTGTTTAAAAACAAGATGGTCCACTCAATATGAAGAACAACTGATATTCTCACCTAAAATGGACACCTTGCTGAGGAACTCCTCATACATCTTGCGCTTTCTCAAAGTGCTCCCCTAAAAAAAAATGTAAAAAAAATAATCGGGACAGTTCCTATAACAACTTGATCATAATTCTGTTTTACAATTAAAAACATTTCCGCAAAAACTCATTATTTCCCATAACGTTTTGGTCAGTTTTGTCATTTTCCAAGACTGCAGAGCTTTACCATCAGTATTCTCCTGTAACTGTCTCTGTCAATGCCCCACAGCTTGACATTGGACTTGGCCCGGACAGTAGCTGCACGAGGGGTCCCATAGATCATAGCCAGCTCCCCAAAACTGCCTCCCTCACCAATGCTGGTCACCCATTCATTGTTCACATAAACCTAGAAGGAGACAGAGAGCCGAAACCTGTGATTGACCAGGTTTCTAATGACACGGCAGGGACACACATTTTACATCCATCCATTATAGCTACAATACTAGTCTGGGTGGGGGGCTAAGTCCAATAGCGGTCTATACTACATTAGCAAGAGTGTGTTGTTTAAGGACACAAGATAAAAAAACATTAATATGCCAGTGAGCAATATCCAGTTTTTATTAGAGAAAAAGGGCAGCCTCTGGGCTTTCGTCAGGCACGCTCGCACCGAGCCAAGGATCTATTTAAAATGCCTTTATTTATAAAAAAAAGTGAATTTTGACTTTGATAACTAATAAAGGCATTTTAACTACATCCTTGGCTCGGTGCGAGCGTGCCTGAAGAAAGCCCAGAGGCTGCCCTTTTTGTTTAGTTGACTAATTTGACTTCAAGAGCAGTTTACTACTTCACAACCGTGAGCACCCGGTATTTGTTCCCTTTGATTCAATTTTTATTCTTTTCTGTTATTTTCCCCAGTCATGTGTCCCCAACCTTATATGACACTGAAAAATAACATATCAAATCATTTAAGACCAAAATCATGTTAAAGGGACAGTTCACCCCAAAATCAAAAATACATACACAGACCTTGTTGTGGGCAGGTTCATGCAGGAAATATTTTCTTTGTACCGAACTACACCACCAACTGTATCACAGCGCAAAAGGAAGGTAGCAGTATCGAACTGTTAGTCAGAATATTATTGTTACTACTAGCTCACCTAGCACCACTGAGCTTGCTAACGTTACAGCTCAGTCGAAGAGGACGCCATGAATCTTTACATTCTGCCCTGTCACGAACATGAGTAGATGCACGCTTCCTTCTGCGCGGTGATACGGTTGGCGGGTGTAGTTCAGTACAAAGAAAATAGTTCCTACATGAAACTGCTCCCGACGAGGGCTGGGGATTATCTTGAGTAACCAGGTCATGATTTCTGGAAAGAGACGTTGCTGTTGAGTTTTTCAAATGTATTTTTTTGGCGCTTTGAGCATCAGAAGCCGAGCGCCATATAGTCCTGTTATATTCAAGAGAAGGCAGACATCTCTACAGCCGATATCTCCTAAACTCTGCAACTCACACCAAAACAATCTAGATGGACAAATAGCACTACAGGTAAGAGGAAAAATATTTATTTTTGATTTTGGGGTGAACTGTCCCTTCGTTGGTTTTAGGGGTTTTAGTCTCATTAGCATTCCTTTAATGTTTCCTTCACTGAACCACTAAAGCACATCTAGCTAAAGATGTAAAGAGAAAGACGACTTTTCAAATTGTTAATAAACACTGGCAGATGTTTTCTGGAGTTCAAAACTGCACAAAAACATAGGAAAGAGATCTTACATCCATATCTCCCTGGTCAATAACATAGAAGTTGTCTCCCTCATCACCTGGAACGGGAGCAATGAAGAGTCCCATGAATGAATGAACCGAAGAAAAACACAATGATCTCCATATAAAATGGTGTTAAACCTCACCTTGTTGGATGACTGTTTCTCCAGCAATGTAGTTGACAGAAAACATTGCATCAAAAATGTCGCTGGAGGGGCAGAAAATAAGCTGATTACCTGGAAATGCTTTAAAAAGGATTGTTAAACTACCAAATTGATTGGTTCCATTACCTCCTCTCGTTGTCGTCCAAATGGGCAAACAGCACGTTCTTCTCCATGGCTTTGGCCAGGGCAGCCATGGTTTTGTAGTCTTTTGGGATGACCTTGGGTGAAAAAAGCTTGTTTAGATTCTTCTGGTACATTTTAGCGAATATTTAGACTGCAATATATTTTAATCTAAATCAATATTGCTAAGATCACACAAGTCAAAAGGATGGTTTGTGTCCTCTAATGACCCTGCTATTACACAACAGTGTTGCATTAGATAGGAAGCTTACTGGTTACTGGTGAAGCGACCATTATGTCACTGCTGTGCTCACATTTAAAAAGGTCCAGTGTGGAGGATTTAGTGGCATCTAGTGGTGAAATTGCAGTTTGCAACCATTTAAATACCGCTCGCATCAACCCCCTTCTAAACGTGTAGGAGAAACTACGGTGTGGAAAACACAAAAGGCCCTGTCTGGAGCCAGTGTTGGGTTTGTCCGTTCTGGGCTCCTGTAGAAACATGGCGGTGCAACATGGCGGCCTCCGTGGAAGGGGAGCCGCTCCCTCAGTAGATAGAAAGGGCTCATTCTAAGGTAACAAAAACACAATGATTCTTCTTCTTCTTGTTATTGTTATTATTATAATTATTATTATTATACACTAATGAAAACATACTTATGAATATTATATTCCATTTCTGCTAATAGCTCCTCCTAAATGTCACACACTGGACCTTTTAGTTTTCCCGTTTTTCTTAATGTGTATATTAATATTAATGGATACAGTATATTTAAATCTGCATTAATTGAATTGTTGGCCACTTGGGGGCAGCAGAACAAGCTTAAAACACAACATCTGAAACACCTCATGAAGTTATTATATGAACATTTTAGCAAATGGTTACCTATTCACAAATCCAGCAGACAACATTAGCATTCATTTGGAGTCGTAAGTAAGTAACTTTATTTATATATAGCACCTTTCAAGAGCAGTGACATCACAAAGTGCTTCACAAAAGAAATAAGGGAACCAACATACATACAATAGAAATAGATAGAAAAAATACACAAAAGGCAAGTCTAAACAGGTCGCTTTTTATAGGTCAACAGATCTTAATTCCAAAGCAAGAGAGCTGCCCAGTTAAGGAGCCACAACCTCAAAAGCACAGTCCCCTTTTGTTTTAATCCTAGATCGAGAAATAACCAGCAGACCCTGATCAGAGGACCTTATAGGATTTTTCCATTGGCACTTTTGGCCGCAACGCACCAAGCTCTGCCGAGCCGCACCCGAGATGGACCTTCTCCTGAGTCGGGCCAAATCGTGGCCGAGTAATGTTAGATGCTTCACGTTAACGGTATATATCACGATACAGTAATTGATCACTCGAGAATCCAGCCATGATCTGAATAGCCTGCCCCGAATATATAGCAGAGAGACAAAGCAGTGTTTCCCCTAGGTTTTTTGCTAGTCACCATTATTAGCTGAAGCCTATGTCATTTTACACTGCATAAATTAGCATAGCGGCTAGCGGACTTTTCCTCTGCTCATAGCTTAACAAATTATATATTATTTATACTTTTTCTTACTCCACTTGGTTAAAGTCACTGCATCTCCCGACAGAACGCCACTGTTGAATTTCAGCGTTACGTAACGTAACGAGTTGTCTTCAACTCAGCATGCAGAGGAGAGGAAACAAGCTAGCGTGACTGTATGTAACAGCAAAACACAGTACAGACTCTCACACTGAGCTGAAATGAAACAAGTGCACATAAATTAGCTAAATAACATAAATAAAATATTTTGTTTCTTTCTTTTTGGGGGGGGGGGGCAACAGTTAAGACAACAGCAGGGGAAACACTGTGCTCCCGCTGTGGAAACGGTATCGCCAGATCTCTACTACCGTACGGGCTGAGCTGCATACACACAGGGACAGGACGAAATGTGTAAAACTAAATCGGGCAGTGGCCCTGTTTATTTGTGCTTTGGTACTTGAACTTATTTTAGCTTTTATATCTATATCCACTTTGTACTTAATTTATCTTACCTGTATTATAGCGTATTATATTTTGATTTGCTTAGTACTTCTATTCCTTCTCTTCCTGTGTGCACTGACGTGACAGTGAGCAGCTGTAACGAAAGAGTTTCCCCTCGGGGATCAATAAAGGATTTCTGATTCTGAGAACATAACCGCCGTGAAACAATCGGAAAATATAGTTTTATTTCTCTGATTCACTGCTTTGTTCTCGCTACACCGCTCCTTCTCTTCATTTACTCTAATGCTTGCTTAGCCACTGTCTGCCTTATCTTAGTTTGCCACTAATCTTAAAATTTGGTAAATTCTTGTAAACTTACTGCTGGCTGAGACAAACCAGCTCCTCCCCCCTCTGCCAGCGGTACCTGCAGAATCACAGCAGCAGCAGAGGGAGGAGGACAGAGGACAGGTGGAACGACTGATACTGACTGATGTCTGAGTTCTTCATTCTTTCTAAAAATCATTCTGTATTTTGATGTCAGGAATTTTAGATTTGTTTCCACTGAGATATTGTGTATATAGTGGTTTGTGGTTGTGAACTTTACTGTTGCTGCTCTAGAAACAATATTTAGTTATATTTAAAATATAACTCAGTTCTAATCCTGTTCTGAATTTATTCTTAAAAAAAAATAAATAAAATAAAAAATTCTTTTACAAGACTGACAACAAAATTTTCTTCCAGGCGACCTGTGGGAAACACTGTGTAAATGTAAATGCAATAGACTGCGGGCGGTGACTCGCTCAGTGCATTTCAATATTGTCCACTGTACAGCAGGGTACAACTTTGAAAATTAAATGTCAAACAACTCCATTTTCACTTTAATATTGTCATTGAACGCCCATATGAGTATGTGGAAATGAAAATGAAAACTGGATTATTGCATTTTCATTTTTACTCAAATAACACATACATATGTAGAAACGTATAATGCTATTGTGGAATTACATTTTCAAGTTTACATTATCATTTTAATATAATCCCCTATAGGCTTCCATACGGACGAGATAAAAGCGTGAATTAGCATTTCCATCTCAGCTTGAGACACAATGGGTTGAGCAATGAGTTTTGCAATGTTTCTCATGCAATGAGTCCACCTGATGAATGTAAGTCCAATATTCACTGTCTTATAGCTCTTTTTTTGGTCTCCACTGACTACTGAGGGAAACATCTGGCTCTTTAGCTGCTAGATGCTCTGCTATGTTCAGCAGCTGCTCTCTGACTGCGTCTGTCTGCTGGCTGCTGCTGAGCAGCTCAAGTTCAGAGGCTTCATCAGAGCTTTTTCACTCAAAACAGCTGACTGCTGCTGCTGCAACTAATGCTGATGAGAGCAGTTTCCGAGCCAGAAAACAAAAGAATGAGCTAAAATAGGCTGAAATACTCAGTAGAGCTAAGGGTCACTGTAGAATTGGTCAGATATCTCTGTGGGTTCATCACTACAAACAACCCCTTTCACATCACACATTTTATCAGTTGATGGTATAAAAAAATATTGATTTGCGCAGCTTTAAGGACACTATGAAGGCGTGTGAATGAAAACATTGAAGTTATCACCACTGACTTTTCTGACATAGGAGGCAGCGTCTTCCTCTGTGTACACCTCGGCACTGATGGCTCCTCTCCGGCTCCGACCCCTCACCACAGGGTTCATGGGTGGAGAAACTTCGTCCTCACGGGAGTCTGACCGCGAACTACACTTCTGCTGCAAAGCCATCTGCTGGGCCTCCTCCTGCTGGGCAACAGATACACAAAACCACACCTGAGACACTCAAAGAATAATAGACTGCTACAAAAAGCATGAATTCTCAGAAACTGAATTTCATGATGGGTCCTTAAGCCTGCATTAATACATTTTGTTATATTTTATATTAACAGTAAATCAAGTGAGTCTGTGTAAGGTAAAAGGGATGTACATAGCAGAGAGAGAGAGAGCCTTTGCTGTCATATGTGTCAGCACCATTGACTGTAAAACATGAACGTAGTCTCTGTGACGTCACCCATAGGTTTCTGAAGAGCCACTGTGGAGCTCAGTGTGGTGGCTCTGGCCGTCGCCATCTTGGCAGTGCCTGACTCCGCCGGCTCCTGTCTAATCCAAAAACGGGCAAAGAGGTGGAGCGTGGGTAGAGCTGAGGCGGGCCGAATGAAGCCTGGTTGCTGAGGCAAGCCACCTGTCACTCAAAACGGCCACCCCCTTAATTAAGCAGAACTTGAAGCCTTAATATAATTTAAACGGGTGAGTTCTTCTACTGTTGTCATGAACGGGGAAATTACCTATAGAGACCAAAGCTGTTTTTTGTATCAGGCTGTAAACATGTTTACTTCTGCTGTAGGGTTTAAAAAGGGTTCATTTGAATTATCCGATATCAATTCATAAAATCAGAGATCGATCTTTGTGTCCATGGGCTACAGCATTTTGTTTCTGGCAGGGCACTGGAGTGAAGCACCTGTGTGGTGAGAGAGAAAAACGCTGCGCGTGGGTTTTGTTTCTATGACAAGCAGATTGACATTAGCTAGGTAGCTAAAAAGAGAAGAAAAAAAACCACCCAGGTCAGAAAGTGGTGTTCACCCGTATTTTTCAATATATGAGGCTGGGATGTAGCTGCTTTCCCCCGAGCTGCAGCAGGACCCCAGCCACCAGCGTTAGCTTCTCCGGCCGCGAAGTGCAGCGAGTTGGACTTCGCGGCTCGGAAGGCGCTCCAAGGCTGCAATACTGGAATACTTGGGGAAACTTTACAGATTTAGCTGCTTTCATGTGTTGTGCTGCTAGCTTGATGAACTCTTTCTCTGAGCTAAAAAACAACATATAGATGCGCCGAACGTAAGGCGAAGGAAGTTCACAAACAGTGCGTATACATGTTGATACATGACCACGTGGTTTTAAAGCGTGAACAACATTACAATTCTGCAACATATTATGCCACCTTACATGTATCACGGAGGTTTTGTGAGTCGAGTGAAAATATGCCATTCAGGTATACAGGTTCCCCAGGCTCACCTGCAGTCAAACAATCCTTTTTTTTCGCAGAAAAACAGCACAACATTTTGAAATGCAGTACTTGATGATTAGGGGACATTATTTCAACCTTAAATGTCATGTTTTTTCTTAATATCTATATATTTATTTATAATATAATGGTTGGGGTAAACACTGGGGCGTCTGAGTGGAAATATCAGCTCTGTTATGGGTAATTTAAAGGGTACATTCTTAATGTAAACATTCATATTTTTAATAATGCACCAGGTTAGAGGGTTCCTTGCACAATTTACAGCATTAGTTCTCTGAGAATCTCTTTCATATCCAAGCAAAATTGGTATTGTTACTGAAATGTCCCTAACCGAAACCGAAACCTTGTGAAACAGAATCGAATCGATTCGGGAAATCAGTGGCGATAAGCAGCTCTATTCTGCTGTAAAGTCGGGCGTTTTAACACGGGGCTCTATGGGTACGGACTCGCTTTTGCAGCCAGCCTCAAGTGGCAGTTTTTAGCACTTCCTGTTGGCTTCATTTGTCAGCCCCGGATGTTGCCACTTGATACAACAGGTCAGCACCCACCTTTTCCAGTCTTTCGAAGTAGTCCCTGAGGAAGGCCATGGGCTGGTCAGGCCGGGCCGTGCACAGCTGGATGATGCTGTCCTTGAGCAGCTGCTGGATGTTGTGCTTCTGGACATACTGCTCACACTCTCGGAGGCTCCGCTCCTCCTCGCTGCTCGAACTGCTTGATGCCATCTTTGTCTCGTGACCTGGAATGAGATGAGAGGGAAACACACTGACAAATCAGAAAGCTGTCTCCTGCCATTCTGTATTGATGTGCAACTATAGTTAAATTTTATGGATTTGGAGGTTTACCAATTAAACAACAAAAAAATAGCATGCCAAGAACGAAGAGGAAAAAGCAATAGCCCTTTCTCACTTTCCTTTCCCATTAATATCGGAAGCGAACGTCATGTCAACCTTTGTTTCAGTGGTTTCATGCTGGTTAACAGGTTAACAGATAAATGTCACAAAACAGGATTTTTAAGCCTCTCTGAATTATCTCTGAATTAGTCCCTTTAGCGCTTTATATGAGCAACATGCCATACTGCAGTCAATATGGAAAGTATGTAAATGCTTCTCGAATATGATCCATGCCTTGAATAATGTGACTAGGACCATTTTACCATTTTGTAAGCGTTAGACCAATGGCACCCCAAAACACCACTCAAATTGAAGGAATAAAGTTAATCAATTGTGTGTTCATATGGAAAGGGCTCCCACTCCTTCCTGCGTAAACAAATACACACTAAAGAGTAGAGGAGGGACGGAAGGAAGACTGCCCTCCTCTACAAAAGACTGGGATGATTAAGCATTACCGTACACCAGTGGTTTGGTGTTATTTCGGCTATTTACAGTCTGACCACAAACAACTTTCCACTGCAAAATATGCCAATCTAAAAATAAGACATATCTCAACGAAGACTTAACACTGCCTACACACAAGGCTTGATTATCAATCGAGCAAAGCAGGCAACTGCCCTGGGGCCCCAGACCTCCAGGGTTTCCAAAAGCTCCAGGTCCCATGTGTGTCAGTGGGTTGCACATAATGTGATTAATTGTGAATCTGTTTGCAAATTCTCTATATGCACTGTACTTGATGGGAACAGGGAGCATACACAAAGCTGTTTTGAGAGTAGGTCAAAGAGGGTCCAACAACAAACTCAAGCTCAATGGAAAGTACATTTTTCTTCAGTAAATTACATTTACTCAGGTACTGTACTTACGCTGCAACACTAAAATGCATCCTTCACATTAATGCATTAGTAATGACAATCCAAAAAATATAACATTTTTTTATTTTTGATATTTAAGTACATTGTGCAGACACTTCTGTACTACTACTTAAATAGCTTCACATTCTGAATTCAGAACTTTCACTTGCATTTTTGTGGTAACACTGTAGTATTGGAACAAGAATTTGAAAACTTATTCTACAGCTGTTTTCATGCAAAACATTCGTCAGTAAAGTAGCTAGTAACTTCAGTCGTAGTAACAGGTGCAGTATTTCCCCTGGCATGTACAGAAATGACAGAATAAATGTAGTACAGTACTTGAGTAGCTAGGTTTGTTTCTGCGTAATGTTACAGTAAAGTTAACAAGGTACGTAGCTAACTCTACCAGCTTGTTGGCTGTAAATTAAACATCAGTCAATGCGATACTAATGAAAAGTTACTGTTATTAACGTTACACCTGAGGATTTCTCATGACTAGCCATCTTGGATACCAGCCACTTAAATTAGCTTAGCGAGCTAACTGTTAGCCATCCTCAGTCCCGTATCAAAACAATGGGGAAAATACACCCTTAGATACAAAAAGAAGTGTCAAGCTTTGAACAAATGTATCCATAAATGTGTGACAACAAACTATTCACATTAGAAACTACACGAAAATCCTCACCAAATATGAAATGACGTGTGCCTTGTTCGTTTTTCTTCTTGAAAGCAGAGAACTACCACTTCCGCCTGGATTCTTTCACAATAAAAGTGTCCCTTCAAAAATAGTATACAGGACTGAGAAACTGTTTTCAAGAAAATGTAATTATTTAACAACAAATTGCAAATACATATTCTCATATACATGTCATCCAATTTGATCATAGTATACTGAGAGTGCAAGCTCTTGCATCTCCTGGGTGAAAAAGGTGTTCTTTAAGTTCACAGCTTTTTGGTTTAAGCTTTTATCCACTTTAAAGCTGCAACATTCAGTCAGGAAATTGATTGATTAATTGATTAGATTATCGACAGAAAATGAATCATCAACTATTTTGATAATTGATTGATCGTTTAAATCCTTTTTTAACCAGAAATACCAAGCATTCACTGGTTCCAGCCTCTCAAGTGTGAGGATTTTCAGCTTCTCTCAGTTTTATATCATTAGAAATTGAATATCTTTGACCAAAAAAGCTATTTGAATACATCATCTTAGGCTCTGGAAGATTATATTAGGCATTTCTCACTGTTTTGTGATATTTTATAGAGAAAACTATTTATCAGTTAACTGAGAAAATAACTGGCAGATGAATCGATAATTGTTTGTTGCAGCCCTAATCCACTCTTTAAGCTTTATCACCAAAATTCAGTAGATAAATCACTGAAAGTAGAATAAGTTACTTAGTTACACAGATATATATATATACACATCTAAAAGGGGTTGATTTTGTATGCATTGGTGTGTATATATTGGTGGCTGCTGGCTTTATGGTGATAGCCAACTACAGAATGTGGTTTATCACAACAAACTTGCTCCAGACGAGATGCTTGCTCAACAGCTATTAGCAGACACACCCACCTTTCTTTCACTCCCTTCCCTTCATACCACAGTCACTTCCTTCACCCAGTCAGACTGCACAGCTTCATTCGTGTCGACTGCCCAGAGTCCACGGATACAGCCCTGCACCTCTCACCACCACCACCACAAATTCAACCTGACCACATATAAACATCAAAGGTAAGTAATGACCTGGGCTCTCGTCGTTTTTATCACATCTAATCAGTTTACCTGATTTTCGATCGCAGGTAATACTGGTTTATACTTTCTGTCTGGTCCATACAGCTACTAAGAAAATGATTACTGATGTTGCTTCTCGTCACTTATTACCTCTGCTTTTGTCTGTTTGGTAAGGCAGGAGAAAACAAATAGGACACCAAAAGTAATGCTTGGATTGCTCCTCTATGTACCAGTACGAGGTACTATCTTCTTAGGCTCCAAACCTTTCAAACTGTTAGAAACTAACTTCTCTGCCTTGTGATGATAATGTAAAACTGTAACAAAGTGACATCTCTGTATTCAAAATCCAAAGTTTGCTTCTTCCAGTCAGGATCAGGTAATTGTTAGAAGGCAGAGGAAAATACTGACCAAGAAGTTAAAGCATGTTTGCACAGTGTGCACCACACCTGATAAAGGTGTACTCTTATCTCGCAGTCATTACTCACGTAGCTAACAATGAGTCAAAGGGAAAGTTGTTGCCGACAGTAATCTCATGCACACAAACTGTAAGTCTGCCCATAAAATGGATTTACCCACCATTGTAAGACAAAATTTCAAGTATCCATCACAGTAAGTCACACCGATCCGGTGTTAGGATGACTTAATAAAGGATTTTATGATTAACTAAAGAATGAAGTTCTAATACCACTTATATCTCAACCCAAATACAACTAATTAGCTGTGATTGTCTTTAAAAATCATGTTCCTATCATTCTCCCTATCTCCGCCCTGATCTCACCTGGGACCTGTACAGAACATCTGCAGACCAGCCGTGACAGCAGCTACATTCCAGCAGCCTCTCCTGCCTCTGTTCAGACATGTCGCTCTACAGTTTTGGCCTGGAGCCGCTCTCCTGCCACACCTGGAACAAAGACAGGACCCGTAGGTGAAACAGCAGACATACCAAGCTGGCTGCATTTCCATACAGAGTAACTCATACTTATGTACACCTATGTGCAGATATAAATGCATGGACATCACATATCTGTATTCTTTCTCCATAATTTATGGGTTCAATACAGGGTGGAACCACACTTGCAATGCAGAATGCAGATTCATTTTCTCCCTCCTCTAATTGCATGAATGTTGCCTGGAGAACCGCAGGGAATCTGATTATCAATACAGGAAATGGACTCGAAGAGCATTGCTTCATACATCTGACTGCACTTCAGTTGCAAGTTGTGTCCTGCTCTTTTTGTACTTGACATTACAGCGCTGTTGAACACTGCAGTGCATTGTCATGGACTTGTTTTACACACTTTACATCAGGCCTTACTACATTTCTAGCAGGAATGACCCCAGTATCACTGCTGCTGTTTGCCAGTAAATATTAATATATCATTTTTATGAAACTCCAGTGTGAAAATTAAAGCATTTTGCAATATTTTGCATATAATATGCTGTTGAGATATTTCAGTCTGAAGTGGACCAACCAACCAACTCACCGACATTGCCATGATCCCTGAACTTTCTTCTAGTGGCATTATCAGGACAAATTTTCCACTCGGAAGAGATTGATAGCCATGACATTTCCTGAGCACATTCATACTCCTTAGATGAAGATTATTATAAAGTGGTTACAGTGCCTAACTTTTGTGCACACATATTCCTCTACAGAGATTGCAGTGAGTCCTAACAACAATGTGGTGAACATCTATGAGAAGAAAGGCAAAGAATGGGCCAAGATCCATGAGCTGACCGAGCACAGTGGACGAATCACAGGTACAGTAACTTATATCAGCCAACCCCGACTGAAGGAGAGGTGGGATGTGAGATTTGACAACATCCGACTGAAAAACGTGAAACTTAATTTGAGTGAAAACATATAGATATATATATAGACAATGGGCCCACTGCCCTGGGGCCTTGACCGGCCGACCTGGCCTTGAAATTCACTGTGTGTCTACTGTTTCTTTGTAATTTAATTAATTGAAATGTTGAGAGCGAAAGTTCATTTAACTCAAGGTCCACCTGGTAGGTTTTTCCGGACCTCTCAGTCACATCTCTCAGTTGTCATCACATGACCAGAGTGTTGAACTCGGGTCCAACAGCAAATTGTTTTCCTTGGGCCCACACACAGGTTAATCTGGCCATGTACTGTATGCAGAGGAGAGCATTTTTGGTATCACACCTTTCCTATTTTTTAGGTCAGTTAGTCAGATCAAATAATGCTGCACTCATGTTTCATGGGGGGAAAGTTGAAAAGGTTCAAAGCACAACTTGGAAGGGTTCTGGTACTTAGATTTGGTTATGCTGTTAAAACACCTCAGAGTTTGGGGAATCTTGATAAAAGACTGTCCCACCTCAAAGCACTTAGCAATGATACATTTGAGTTCATTTAATTGTATGGCCACATGGTTGTATTAATAATACCCACAATTTAGTACACACACTTCTGTTTTGGTGACGTCTTAATGGAATTAATGGAACTGGTGAGTTTTTGACATCTCAAGTAAAATATATGATTTGAAAGCAGAGGTGGAATATATGTCCTCGTAGGAAGCATTTTATTGTTCACTGATCCTTTGACACTTGAATCGAGATTCATAATTATGTCCACAGGCATTGACTGGGCCCCAGAGTCCAACCGCATTGTAACGTGTGCCTCTGACCGCAACGCCTATGTGTGGACTCTGAAGGATGGCGTGTGGAAGCCCACCCTGGTCCTGGTGCGCATCAACCGTGCAGCCACCTGTGTGAAGTGGTCACCACTGGAGAACAAGTTCGCCCTGGGCAGCGGAGCACGCCTCATCTCTGTCTGCTACTTTGAGAAGGAGAACGACTGGTAAGCAATACGTAATCAAATCAGAAATATTCAAGTTTTGTACATAAGACTGGTTTTGAAGGCCAAGATTATTGTCCTCAATAGTGCCTAAGGGTGGTCAATAAGTCAACAGACAAACAGATTAGACAAACAACGCTAGACAGGCTAGACACAATATGTCTCTGACCTCTCTCTCTCTCTCTCTCTCTCTCTCTCTCTCTCTCTCTCTCTCTCGCCCACCACTGAGTCAGGTTCTGCTCGAGGTTTCTGCCTCTTAAAGGAAGTTTTTCCTTGCCACTGTCGCCAAATGCTTGCTAATGGTGGGATTTGTTGGTTCTCTGTAATTAATATTATAAAGAGTACGGTCTGGACCTGCTCTGTAGGAAAAGTGCAATGAGATAACTTCTGTTATGAATTGGCGCTGTATAAATAACAATTGAATTGAATTGAACCTCTTACCTGATATACAGATTGCCGTGATATTTGCTAAGCACATTCAAATGCAGGTTTTTATCATTCTCCCTCCCTTTCAGGTGGCTGAGTAAACACATCAAGAAGCCCATTTGCTCCACAGTCCTGAGTCTGGACTGGCATCCCAACAACATCCTACTGGCAGCTGGGTCTGCAGACCTCCACTGCAGGTGAGACAACTACCAAAACTGTGATGTAAAGGAGGGGAAGCAGACTGGAGTCTTAGTTCTACAAACAGATAGCAAGGTGACCACACTGCCAATAAGCAACTAAAACAGTTCACATTTGAATTTCCAGCATATGTCAATGTGCCTTTCACTCCTCCACTTGTAGAAAATGTCTGAATAATACACCAAGAAGTTTAATAAAGTTAGTCCAGAGCTGAGTTTTTGCAGTAAGCCCTTTCTTTATTAGTGTGGAGGAGGACTTCTGGGATTTAGGAGCCCTAAGTTTAGCAATATTCTATATTTTTCTGTCAACAGTTCTCCTGTGCAGACTCAAACCCGCAGTGAATGTATCTACTAACAGGTGTTCTTCCTCTGAGCCACAGAGCTCCACTGTTGTCCCGAAACCTTTAAAACACATCCGTGAGCCGCACTGCTGCACTGGGTGACATGTTCCTTCTGCTTAGAAGTGGTGAATTCACAGCTCACAGCAACTTAATACGATATGGTCTCTGGCGTTTGTTTGATATCTAGTGTTGGCAAAAAATGTTGTTGCACATTTCAGTTAGCGTGGCTAGCACACATTAGCTCGGAGGGCTAACTTGGCTTGTTTACTATATTATCTGAACATCGCTGTCACCCTGAACGTCGTACCAAATCCCGTTCAAAAATTTACCAGTTCAATAAAGCGTTGCTTGATAGTCTATATGGAAAAAAGAAACGAATACTCAAATATTCGTATTGAGTCAAATCCGATTCGTCTAACCCAATTCTGAGTCGGGTACAGCCCTAACAATTACTTGCATTATTATCAACGTAAGAAATTATTTTTACTATTCTTGACTACCTTTTAAAAGATGTCTTAATTTAAAGCTGCATTAACTGCTGTTTTTTTACCCACTTGGGGGCAGCGGAACAAGCTGGAAACACGACACTGACGGATTGTCACCTTATAAAGTTGTAATGGCGAACTTGTTAGCAAACAGTTGCCTATTTACACATCAAGCAGACACAGAGAAACATAAACATTCATTTGGAGTTGTTATAATTGATTTTGATTAGTGCAGCCTTAATCATATTTATACTGCATATCTGTATTATATCTTTATAATACAGAGGCGTTTCAGCCAGGTCAGGAGCAGTGATTTCTGTGGGAGACAGTAACTCCCACACAAAAAAGCTATATAACACACTAAAGCAAAGGGAAAACCCCCAAAAGCATAATATTGCCACTTTAAAGGTTTTGTGCCCAACTGCACATCAAGCAACACAAGGTTGGGTCCCAAAGCTGACAAACTATAACAGATCTCCATGCTGTGATTCTCAGGGTTTTCTCAGCCTACATCAAGGACATCGAGGACAAGCCCGGACCAACTGCCTGGGGGGCCAAAATGCCTTTTGGGGAGGTGCTGCTGGAGCATAAAGACTGTGGAGGCTGGGTGCACAGCGTCTCCTTCTCCCACAGCGGAGGCCAGCTGGCCTGGGTGGCCCACAACAGCAGCATCACTGTGGTTGATGCAGCCCAGGGGAAGGAGTGAGTACTGCTGCAAAGCCACTTATTCCGTCACTGATCAGTATGATCAGTATTAATGTTCAGCTAAAATGGAGATTAAGTGCCTACTTAATTTTGAGAAAGTGTCTGTCACAAAGGGATCAGTGACTAGATATCTGCCAGAAGTTTCAATTTCCAACATAAATCAACTTATTCACAGGTGTCTTTGGACATTATATCACCACCACCTTTCTGACCTCTGTCCATTCAGGGTAACCCAGCTGATCACCGACCATCTGCCACTGCTGAGTGTGCTCTATGTCAGCCCCACTGAGATTGTTGCTGCGGTAACTACCACCTGCTGTGTGTGTGTGTGTGTGTGTGTATGTGTGTGTGTGTATGTGTGTGTGTGTGTGTGTGTGTGTGTCTAGCAACTCCAAGCATGAGTTCTTAAGGTTCTTAAGAGGAAGAGATGATCAACTGCTGTACTTATTCAAGTAATTTAAAGCTGCAATAATTAATATTTTTATATTAACAATGGATCAAATTACTACGTACAATGTGAACGGAGTCCCTCATAATGATGAACGCTGAAGAGAAATATCACCAACTCTGCAGTTCCCCTCAACTCTATAGAGCTTTGTAGCATCTTTTAGCATTGTTTTGGTTTTGGGTCGCAAACTTTGGCTCACAAATCCCACCATGAGCAATAATATTATAAAGAGTCTGGTCTAGACCTGCTCTATAGGAAAAGTGCAGTGAGATAACATCTGTTATGAATTGGTGCTATATAAATAAAATTGGATTGAACTTTGTTTCCAGCAGCAGCCAGCTGTTTCCAGTAAAAAGCTCTGATGAAGCCGCTGAACTCGAGCTGCTCAGCGGCAGACAGCAGCCAGACTCCGTCAGAGAGCAGCTGCTGAACATAGCGGAGCATCTAGCAGCTGAAGAGCCAGATATACTAATTTTGCTCTGTGGCTGCCAGATGTGTAAATAGGCAACTGCTTGCTAAAGCGTTAGCCATATCAACTTTATAAGGTGATAATTTGTAAATGTTGTGTTTTCAGCTTGCTTCCACTTGCAAACTGCTAGATGCCACTAAATCCTACACACTGGACCTTTAAGTAAAAGTAGTAATACTACAATGTAAATAAAGACATTTCTTCCACTGAAGAACAAATATCTCAACACTAGCCTCAAAGCACAGGCTATGGGTGTGTTCTGTGTCTTGTAACATTAAAATGCTTCCTTATTAGCTTCCCTACCTCCTCTTTTCCTTTGATAATAACTAGTAGTAGAGTATCTTGGCTGCTATTTAAACACTGAAAGAAAAATATTTAGTGACTTGGAGGTCTCCTTTTAGAAACACTTGTCCAAGAACACAAGAATGACTTGATAGGAAATCTTTTAAAGCCATCCAGTAACAGCTTGACTACATGAACCTCGCTCTCTCCAACAAACATTTTTAAAACTGAATATCCACATTCATCAGCAACAACAGTCATGACTGACTAATATTTACTTAATTTTATCTAATTGTTTCCCCTTATTACAATAAAGATAAAGTTTTTTTGGAAGAAAATCTACCAAAAGGGAAGTTTACCTATACTTTTATACCGTATTATGATCATCAACCGGTAAACCCACTTTGTACTTCACACTTATTTTATTTTATACTCATACCCACTTGGTACTTAATTTATTTTCTGACCTGCATTATAGTGTATTATATTTTTTGCTTAGTACTTCTATTCCTGTGTGCACTGACGTGACAGTGAGCTGCTGTAACAAAAGAGTTTCCCCTCGGGGATCAATAAAGGATACTGATTCTGAGTCCGATGGTGGCCTGCTGTATGCTCATGTGCTTCATTGGTCCGTCTTGACTTAATTCCCACTTTTGTCTCCTTTAGTTTTTATGTTCCGATATTTTGAATTCTTACAGAAATTAAGAAAAAGGTAGAATTTTAGTAAGTCCATTTTTTTGTAATCGACTATAGGACTGAAGTTTGTGATAGGGACTCTACTGTAATGACTGCCAACAACTATCCCAATTCTAATCGGTCTTCCTCTTGGTCAAGACACAGAATTTAAGGGTAATGAAGTCCTCAAAATGTAACTCTTGCTTTTATTTGGGGTTGTCAAACTGTGAAATGCAGCTTTAAGGGCACAGATATGGTGATAATTAAGCTTCTTTGTACTTATATTCTCAATCTCTTTTCTGTTAGGGTCATGATTGCTGCCCCTACCAGTTCACCTATAAGGGTCCAGGCACTCTGGCGTTTGTGAAGAAGCTGGACATCGCCAAGCAGACCTCCAAGGGCAGCATGTCAGCCATGCAACACTTCCGTAACCTGGACAAGAGGGCCACTGAGGAGGAGAGCAGCGAGCCGGGCACCCTTCACCAGAACAGCATCACGTAAGGGCCACTGCGGTTTCCCTTTAAAGGAACATTAGGACCTCCTTAGTAGAGGTTATGATGCTACTTTAAAGGGAAACAGCTATGTTTAGCAGGATATTTCAAATATGTGTTGACAGATTTCAGATAAAATTTGGTGGAAAAGTTGAGGCACCCTGGTGGCCTAGAGGTTAAGGCACCAACCACGGACCACAAAGCTCCTGGTTCGTGTCCGGGTGGACCTTTGTTGCGTGACATTCATTCTAATGGCTATGACTGAATGGTCATGAGTTTGCCTGACGTGAAACTTTGCACAGTTCATCCTTAACCCAGGCTGATGTGGGAAGTCTCCAAAAGTCAGCAGCCAGTCAGCATGATTGTGTTGTGTATTTTGGTGCAGGTCGGGACCCACATGCAAATTAAGTATTTTTATAAAGAGTTTCTGTTATTTAAACTACAGCTTTATAGGCCTGTGTGGCCTTGCTGGAGGTATGTGCTCTCTGACTGTTACCTGTAGCATGTATAGAGTCTGACTCACTGATCCTCCAAAAAGTCAAGGACTCTTAGGTTTGTGCACTTAACAGACATGAATCGGCATGTTCTTATCCCAGGTAAGTATGTGGTCTCTTGTTGTTCTGCATGTTAAACTGTACAAGTGTGAAACTCTGGGTGAGCTCTGATTGTCTCTAGAAATCACTGTTAAAACCAATGTCTGTGTGCCTCAGTTCTCTCATAGGAGGACATCTATCAGCATATTTCTGCTTGTATGTGTGGCCATATTTGAATTCTTTGTCTCTGTGGCAACATGTGAACATCTGTTCATGTCTCTATAGCCACACTACAGCAAGTGTTCCGAGCTATCTTGTTTTTTCTTTCACAGCTGTTACTCAATAATCAACAGTTGTGCAATGGACCAGCTATGGCTGCTTGGAGCTTTATTATTATTATTATTATTGAGGACAATATAAGACCTTTACAGTTCAGCTTTTGTAAGCCTGGGTGCATGTGTTGTGTCCTGCAGCCAGCTGTGTGTTGTATCTGGGGAGAAATCCAAAGTGGAGAAGTTCAGCAGTGTGGGTCTGGATGGAGCCATGGTGATCTGGGATTTTAAGGTACATGTGTCAATCTCTGTCTTCAATACAAAACAGAAGCTGGGATTTAGTAACTTCACTGTAAGGATTATTACTCTATTGTATTTTAATGCAATCATCTTAAACATGGACCCTTTACAGTATTTTAATTGGAGGTTAATTTCTGTATTGAAGGTGGATATTCTGCAAATAATCACATAAAATACAGCTATTTAATTCCTTTAATGGATATTAGTCATTTGGAAATATAATGGAAAATTTGACCAAATATCGTGACTTAACTCTATGACGCCACTTCAGTCATCATACGTTATTACAGTTGAACACAGAAGAATCTGATTTCCAAATCCCCACAGCAGTGAACTTGGAGGAAACGTGGCGATTAAGGTGCACTGTGACTTAATCACATAATCACTGGAAAAGTAGTTCAGTCAAAATGTACATATACAAAATGCAATTGGTCACACTCACAGAGCAAAATGATTTTTGAGTGATGGTTGTGAAATCTGTTTTATGAATAATGTCATTCAAGAGACCCAAGATAGTTTTAAAGAGACTTTTTCATGCTGATGACATTCTGAAGGAAGCGCTGATTAAAGTATTGAATGTCTGCACCCAGTATCAGCTGTCAGCTGCAGTCCAAACCTATTACATAATCTACTGCTGTCTGCCTTCAAAGCAGCACCTCGGACGCTGCAGGATCCACTCTAACATGTGTGTCCTCTTATTGTGCAGCACTGAGACACTGCAGCTTGCCAGAGGGTGAGCCAACCAACGCATCCTATCAACCACTCTGTTGGGGTGTATAACTGAACTACTGATGCGCTTTGTGATATTTGTCCCAAAAAAATAAAAATAAATAAAGAGGATATTTGTTCTTCAACATTTGAATGTTGTGTATTCAGTGTATTGACATGTTTCTAATTTTTACTCACTTTCCGACTGCATATGTTTGATGTATTTCTAAGTTATTACTTTCTTTTTGTGTTACTACTCTACTGCCTCCATGGGGAGTACGCAGCCTGTGACACCTGTTGTATAATGTCTTCTGTGGCTCTGGAGGAGATTTCCAAAGAAAAAAGGTGGAAATAACCCCGATGACGCTGTCGCCTCTGTTCACTCTTCTGGCTGCTGCCCTCCTCTGGATTCTTGGGGGGGGTCTGTGGATTCCTGCCCAGGGCTAAGACAGCAGCGCTTGGGGCCCCTTGATTTCTTCGCACCGGATTATGAATCATATAGATTGAGTCAAAGTGGTCATAGTATGAATATTTATTGTGAAAATGTTTAAGTAGCCTATCATAGAAAAGGTTTCGGCCGTAGTCATCTGGACGCTGTTTTCAGAATCAAGACGTTTCGGCTCCCATCCGGAAGTCATTCTCAATTGTGAAAAAATGGAACGGGAACTGGAAATTTAAGCTACTCTGTGTTATGTAAGCAGATACTCAGGAAGGAGTCTTCCTGAGTATCTGTTAATAGCTAGTTTCACCTGAAACTGACCTAATAGTTTCCATGATGGCCCAGTAATCAGTAATCAGGCCTGTTGTTCTCTGGCTGCACCTCCCTCATCACTGTTCAGTACCTGATTAGCATGTGACTGGCTTGACCACGGTGTTAATACACTGTGGTAGATCGTTGGCAGGTTGAATCTCAGACCACCATTTCTGTTCAAAGAGGGGTTTTCTTTTTTCACAAAATGGCTTCTTTGACTCCTCTTTCAAACCAGCTCTTCTCTCTACTTAGACTCTTCACCTCACTGTCTTCAAATGTGCGGTTTGTAGCTTTTAAATGCAAATGCATGGCACTCTGCAATCCTGAGTCAGCGTGTCGTCTGTGCTGATGAAGTCTTTTGTGTAGTGGCTGTTTGGTCTCACCTATGTACCGTTCTTTGCAGTTTTCCTCACTGCACTGAATGGAGTAAACTACATCGCTCTGTTTCTGTGTGGGTAACCTGTCCTTAGGGTGAACGAGTTTCTGTCTCAAAGTGTTGCCTGGTTTAAAGAAAACAGGAACATCGTGCTGTCTAAAGATCCTTTGTAGTTTTTCAGACAGTCCAGATACATAAGGGATGGAGACACCGTTCCTTCTCGGTTCAGTTCCACTTTTGTCCTGTTTTTTGGCTCTTTTAACTTTGTTGATCGCCCAAGTAGGATAACCACAGGCTGAGAGTGCATTCTGGACATGCCTCTCCTCTTTCTTCTTACCCTCTGAACCGGTGGGCACTTCTTGGGCTCTGTGTTGTAATGTCCGGATTACACCCAGCTTGTGCTGTAGTGGATGGTGTGAGTCAAAGAGCAGGTATTGATCCGTATGTGTTGATTTCCTGTACACTCCTTTCCTCTGAGTGTAGATTCTGAAAACAGTGTCCAGATGACTACGACTGAAACCTTTTCTACGATAGAACACTCCTGGACGAATGAGGGACCACACGTCTTAAGTAGCCTATGTTTAATCCCTTGACAGATAAACATATTTACATTGCCGTGAGTATAAGCCAATATGCGCATATGAAAAACATGAAGAAAGGCATTTTCTAAATGTAGGATCTTCTGATATATTAGACATATACAACTGAATTTCATCAAAGCAGAAAATGAGCACTTCACTCTGCTCCTACAGCTCCCTTACGGCCTATGATGGTGCACAACGACTAATAACCTGCGGTTCAGCCATGTGAGATGACATTTATTGAGCCATAACACAAGTTATGGCTCGTGCCTTGAGGCTTTGGTACGAATTTTAACTGCAAAAATAATCATGTTTGACTGTATTTCCACGTTTGGTGTCTCGTGTCCTCCGCTGCAGTCTGAGAGTCAGGGCTGCATGAATGGACGGGCACGGACACCGCCCACTCCGCCCTAGCAGCCAATAAAAACACGCTGCTGCACGGCTGACCTATCACAATAGAAGCCAGCGACCCCGTGGTCTCGCTGCCTGCCAATCGTAGGAGGCGGACACGTGACGCAGCGCGGTCAGCTGTTCTTGTTTTGCTGCTGTCCCCCTTGTTTTCTGCCAGGGTTGGAGAACCGGCCTGTAAAAGAATCCACTGAAACGGAACTGTGATCCGTCTCCAGCAGAGAAACCCGCGCGCTCACCACCCGGGCCAAGGTCTTCGGCCGACATCGAGTGAAGAGGTGCAGCCGATCCCAGGCCTCCAAACCAGGGCGGAGGGAGGGAAGGAGGTCGCTGGGAATCGGGATGGAGACCGGAGAGGGTGCCGGCGGGCCTGGCGGATCGGACGGACCGGGGCTCCGGTTTGGCTGCGCCTCCTTCAACCAAGACTCCACGTAAGCACGCGGGCAGATAACGAGCTGCCTGCTTTCTCCCTGAAATTAGACACCTATGCACTTAGTCACAGAAAATTCAGTTGTGGCCAAACTAAGTGAGTCAGCTCGTTCCCAGAGACACCCCACCACACATTCAGTCACCAGCTGGACCATCAGTCAGCTGACTGCCACAGCTGTGTAATGTCCTGTGTGGCTCTGGAAAACATCCCAAAGCTTTAGAAAGGGTCCCTGGTGTTGTCACAGTAATGGCAGCCAGGATGTTTCAGCCTCTGCTGGACACAAGTCCATGTCACACCTAATGGAATTAGGTCAGGGTTGCTGCAGTAGCCCTCTGATCACAGACCCCTGGGAGCTGCCCACTGTAGCATACTGCTGCAGTTCTACACTCTGAGTTCTACACTGAGTTCTACACTGTGAGTTCTACACTCTGAGTTCTACACTGTGTGTTCTACACTGAGTTCTACACTCTGAGTTCTACACTGAGTTCTACACTGTGTGTTCTACACTGTGAGTTCTACACTCTGAGTTCTACACTGTGTGTTCTACACTCTGAGTTCTACACTGTGAGTTCTACACTGTGAGTTCTACACTCTGAGTTCTACACTGTGAGTTCTACACTGTGAGTTCTACACTGTGAGTTCTACACTGAGTTCTACACTGTGAGTTCTACACTCTGAGTTCTACACTGTGAGTTCTACACTGTGAGTTCTACACTCTGAGTTCTACACTGTGAGTTCTACACTGTGTGTTCTACACTGAGTTCTACACTGTGAGTTCTACACTGTGAGTTCTGCACTGAGTTCTACACTCTGAGTTCTGCACTGTGAGTTCTACACTCTGAGTTCTGCACTCTGAGTTCTACACTGAGTTCTACACTCTGAGTTCTGCACTCTGAGTTCTACACTGAGTTCTACACTCTGAGTTCTACACTGTGAGTTCTGCACTCTGAGTTCTGCACTCTGAGTTCTGCACTCTGAGTTCTACACTCTGAGTTCTACACTGTGAGCAACATCTGCCAAATATCGGTTTTCGATTCAAACTAGTGCCATTCGAGCCACAAGCCCCTTAAACAATATCATAAACATACAAGTAGAGAAAGTTGCTGCATGCAGCGTTGCACCTTCAGCAGGAGGTCACACACAGGTCTGCCTCTGATGCATTGCTCATTTGGTTAAAGTGCTGAGTAATCCAAAGATTAGAGCGGAGAGCCGTGAGAGGAAGCGCTTGTGATGTACTCTGACGGACTCGGCCTGTCTGGGTATGTACCTAACACATTCATCTCCAGCCCATGAGGCAGCGACAGCTTCCAGACAGCAGAAGGATGCAGACTCCTTACTCGTTCCTCTCCTCAAAGTGCAATCAACGCTTTATTTTACAAAACAGGGAAGAGATCGGAGAGAAAGCTGTACCCGTCAGACAGTCACTTCGTTCTGCAGGGGCAGTGAGAAGGGGCTGAGTCTTCTCTGCAGTTCTGCAGGGTTCCTGCTGCTAAGACAGGACAGGAATGTACAGATCTCATGGGGGGGGGGCTATATTCCAGGCAGGAAGTTGGTTAGCTTAACGAGTGGTCCTGAGGGCTATGACAGCGTGTGAGTATTAATGAATATCTCACTTTGAGGATGGAATTCTGTTTTTTCTCACATGTTCAGCACCAACTGAAGATCCTTTTCTGAATGACATTTTAATGTGTCCATGTTTTTAAATCATAGATCAACAGAGGAATCATCCAGTGGTGATAGTTCTTACATTTCTAGCTCAGTGTTGCTGTACTGATGCATTTTTCTGGTTCCCACATATACTAGGAGAGCATATCATGTAGCGTTATGTTACCACACGTTTTGCATCATCATGCCACGTCCCTTCGTGTTACATCAGGCCACATTATGCCACACCATGTGGCCAGGTGATTTGGGCCACGTCAGCCCAGGTGTCATGCCACCACCATATCCTGTCCCGTGTGCCACGTGCATCATCTCATGTCGCATCACATCATGTCCTGTCACGTCAGATGTCAGAAACCAATTGAAGACCAATATTTTACGTCCCCTCTCTGGGTTTGCCGGAGCGAATTGTGGGAAATGTAGGAAGTCAAAAGAAAAAGTAAATGACCAGAATCCGAACTGAATGTGCTGGCTGCTGTTAGCAGACATATATGAATGAAATTTCAAGTATTATCAAGGATAAGAGGTTTACCTTCAGATAAGTGTAGTCACATTCTGTATTGTAGATGGCAACTTTAGCTGCCCTGCAGGAGACCTGTGCACGCTCAGTTCAACTTAAAATGTTTGCCTGTGGCTTCTCTTGAACTGAGGGGGAAATCCCAGCATGCCCAGATAACATATGGCTGACAAACAAAGTGAAATTTAGTTCCAGTTTATATGAAGCGAGGGCAGTGGTTGTTCATCCCCTCCAGCAGGTGTCAGATGCTTGCTTCCAGCATGGCCGGCTTTGCCAATTTGACACAGTTACGCTTTTTAAAACAGAGCCTCAAAAACGTAATAAAGCAGGACCCATCTTAAGCACTCATCATTAGTGTGAATGCTGCAGCTCCTTCACATCTTTATTATTCTGACTACATATCTGCATGTTCAGCAAAGTCTTCTGACGGGCACAGGGGAAAGCTGTCAGTCATCCGACTCATGGTTTTGAGTTTTGGTCTTTTTTCAGTGGTCCCTCTCTGTGAGTGGTCATTTGGCTGATTTCCTGCAGCAGTTTGTGCCTCTGTTTCTGATTGGTCTTTTTAACAGTTAGTTTTTACTGTTAATGAATTCACACACTGACACACACACACACACACACACACATACACGTACTAACACCCTCTCCAGCCTGGAGTGGGCTGGATTTTCAATAATATATAGTATATATACGAATAAAAGCCCACAGACGGTAACCAGAGCTCATAGGGGGGCCCTGTAGTATGCCAGATTTTCAAAATAAATTCCCCCAGGCGGTTACAGGATCTTACCGTGGTGCCCCACAGTAGACTGTATTTTCAAAATAAAAGCCCCAAAAGGACACTTAATAATTCTTCTACCAGAAGTTTTTCGATCTACAACTTCTGCATACTTTCAGCTATAGAAACCATTAAAATGCCAAAATGGTTTGCTCTGTAAGGACATTTTTGCTTCTATTGAACTTTTTTCTACCTTTTTTATGCTTTTTAAAAAAAAAAACCATAGAAGTGAATGGGAAGTTCTACTACTTCAGCATACTTTCAGCTACATACTTCATTTAAACTTTAAAAGGGTAAAAAGACTTTGTACTATTAAACTATCAAACTAAACGTGTGATATCTCTCACCTTCCCAATGCAATGCCATTTAGCCCCCTTCTTTTCAGGCAGTACAGCTCTCGTCCCTTCAGGGCTATGCTTTTTCAGTTCGAAGGTGTTTCACAGTACGGTTCATCTGTCTGATATTAGGTAATGCAGTTCAGCTTCAAATTCTTCCAGTTTTACATTTCATACTGTTCATTTACAAAACTGCACTGTGGGCAGGTTGTAGTCAAGGAAAGACCGACCTGAGGCATTTTAATTCTATTAATTAGGGACACATGACGAAACATCAGACCCAAAAATAAAGACAATGAGGGGCCCTTGGCAGGAAAAGGAAACAGCAGAATGGTTGGGAACATGTTCATTTCTGATGTTTTACTAACTGTTCTACTCTCTGTCCTGTTATAGCACTTTTTCAGGGGTCTGTGTCTTCATCTGCTCAAAAACACTTTTATTGGAGCGTGAAAGTAAATGTTTGGCCTTGGAAACAGTAGTTTCACAATAAAAAGCTTAAAGGTGTACTCCTTTAAAGTTAGGAGAGTCACAAGAGAAAGGTCAACAAGAATGGTCAAAATCTGTTCCTGACGTTCAGGCCCTAGTATGGGTCAAGGTCCAAATCACTGGATCCTACATTTCCCATCATGCAACTCTATATAGTGTCTTGCATTAAATACTCCCTGCCTCCAAAATGCCACACTTCTTTTCAACCTTACACCACCATTGTAATGCAGGCTTTCTGTGGCAAATTTTACATTTCAAGTCCCAACCTGAAGATAACCCTGATGACATCATCAGGGTTATTTTCTCAGACTCAACAAAGCTCCCCCAGAGCCGCAGAAGACATTATACTGTAAACCTTCTCAGGCTCTGTGGTACTCCTTGAGATGAGTAAACTGAACTTCATGTATAAAACTGGTGCAGTGCCCCTTTAACCTAAGGTCTACCTACTAACTGCACTTGTAGCTTTCATCCGCATCCCACGGTCTTCCTCAGCAGACAGAGTTATCTGTTACTTGCTATCACATGACCGAAATTCCATACTTAGGTCACGGGATAGCAACTGCTTCTCCGTGACAACTGCGCAAACTCCATGCGCTGAGGAAGACTGTTAGGTTAAAAGCTCCCGACAAACAGTAAGTGGACCAAGTTGATCTTTTTTGTCAAACCACTTTTATTTGTTGTGAGGGTTGTTTAATTCCCAGAAGAGCACACTTCTTATACATGACAGATTTCACCACTAGGGGGCTCCCTAAAGGAAGGACCAGGGCAGACAGTGTGATGAGATGTGGTTTACATCATATAACGTCAAATGTTCCCTGGATTTCCAGTTGGAGTGCAACAGAATTAGACATAGATTCATTCATTTCCTGTTAAGAATGGCTGTAATTGAAATACTGAGCAAAATTGGAGCTTATGGATGCTTTCCTGTTATACTGATGGTAAATATATGTATGTGTTTGTGTGTGTATTGCAGGTCACTGGCTTTGGGAACAAAGACTGGCTACAAGCTGTTTTCTTTGACCATGGTGGAAAAACTGGACTGCATCCATGAGAGTGGTCAGTATGGAGCTCTGACTCTGCACTAAATATCAGCTAAATATTTCTAGATTTCAGTGTAAAAGTTATTTAACACATGCTTTCGATTTCTCTGGCAAACTGGCTGATCATATAACACCGTCCATTCAAAGCCGGTGCTGTTACACTGACAGTTCACTGAGCTCATCCTGTAATCTGGCCCATTTGTCAGTTTAGCCATTGAATGATGGCAACACGAACACCAGAATCATCCATGTGTCCCTGGTGGATCATTGAGTTTTATTCATTATGTGACAAACAGGATGAAAACCTTCTGCATTCGCGGTTGTATTAGCTCATCTGTCCCAGACTGACCCGTCTGCTGTGGAAGACCTCACGTCAGGCCGCGTCACGTCCTCACGTTTCCCTAAAAGGAACACTGAGTTTGTGAAAGACGGCCAAACACTGGTTACATTTACCCACAGTGCATAATCTGTCTACGGTTCATACTCTGGTTGAGTTTCTATTAAGGTTAATCTGTTTCCATCAAGTATTTCTCTTGCTACCAGTTAACCTTTCAGCTGTTTATTCCCCTTCAGTCTTTTACTGTGCAACAGTAGTTACCTTGTAATACATGGGAAATCAATTATTTCAATAATAATACTAAACACCACTCGGACCCTTTTTCTTTGACATCAAAATATACCCATGGTGTGATGAGTCAAAGGAAAGTCAAACAAGTGTTTGAATCTCATAGGTTTTCTATAGAAGCCATCTACAGAATCATTGTTTTAGCTGTTTCTCATTAAAAGTGAGTGAAATGTAGCAGCCAAACATGAACTACCCTTCATCATATTGCACGCCTTTTTTGTCCTGTTTCCCCCTGTCTGTCATTATTCATGACAGATGAGGTCCAGCTTGCAGTCTCATAAGCAGTACTTCTTCTTGAGTTCTTCGTGACACCAGAAAACAGAATTAAATACATAAGAAGCATTAAAATGCTGCATGACCTGCTGTCAGCCACAGAAGTTTTACTTCTCCCGTGGGTCCATGTAGCACTGATGATGCAGGATGACATCTCCAAACCTGTCCACTGAATGAGTTACCTGTCAGTCCATGTGACTTCATGTCGCACCTCTTAATGTATTTATAACTAGAAGGGCCCTCGGAGAGCACAGACCTCCGCCAAGGCCAGTAGTCCAGTCTAAGAAATGCAAATCTGCATGCGCAACCACTATGTACTGTATGTCTGAATATATTTCCAAAATCATTAGAATTACAGTGTGTCAAAATATGGTTGTGCCTAGATCGTGGTTGTGTATCCACCCCGTGATTCAGAGCCGCTCCAAAATCTAATGGGTTCTTCCTTGGCCCATGCTACACCCTTCCACCAAGTTTCATGAAAATCGGGCCAGTAGTTTTTCCTTAATCCTTCTGACACACAAACAAACAAACAAGCGGCACCAAAAACATAACCTCCTCGGCCGAGGTAATGAGTCAGGGAGATGAACCAGACCAGCACGAAGAGACAACACGTCTTTGTGTTCTTTGATCAAACAGTGTTCAAACCACCCATCTGCAGCCATGCTAGCAGCTCTGTGAGGCTGCACCTAGGCACAGCCTAAGCTAAATGCTAACATTAGCATGATCACAATGACCATGTGTATTTACCATGTTCTCCATCTTAATTTAGCGTGTTAGCATGCTAACATTTGCTAATTAGCACTGAACACAAAGTGCAGCTGAGGCTGTCAGTTTTGCAGGTATTTGGTCACAAACCAAAGTATTGGACAAATTGAAATTGTGACCTGATGGTGGCGCTAGATGAAAAGTCAGACGATCACCAGAGTTATTACATTTCATCCTGAGGGGAACACGAATGTTGGAACCAAATTTCATGACAATTCAATTCAGTTGGGCTTTCTTGGCATGAGAGACAGATGTTAACATTGTCAAAGCATGTGTAAAATAAAAACATGCATAAAAAGAAGAATTGTGATATTAAAATATATACAGATAAGTAAGATAGCATAATAATAATAATAATAATAATAATAATAATAATAATAATAGATTGTAGACTTGCAGTTAAAATACAAATACAAAAAGTGAAAACTACACACTGCAACATTTTTGTTGTGTGTGTGTGTGTGGGGGGGGTCATTCACTGCCCCTCATGTTGTGGCATGTTGATACATATTGGGCAGCAGGGTCTGCCCTGTCTCCTTCTCCTATATATTAATAAATATATGTATTTTTAATTTTGAGCTCTGTGAATTCTGAGATTGCAGTGTTGAACGTTCCTTACTTCACTGAATGTTGTACATTGCAGGAGGAAGTGCAGCTCTGTCTCAGCTCACCTGTCGAACATGTTCGGTTTTCTTTCGGTTGCCAGGGTTTTCTGTCTTCCTTTTCCGATTGCCAGTCTGTGGACACTGAGGCTGTACTTGGTCAGGATCTGTCTCTGCTTCCTCTGACAGCAGAGAGACATTCTGCCAGTTCATCGTCTCTCTTTAGGCCCAGATAACTTTCTGATCTACTTTGGCTTTTAGTTTCTTCTTTCCAATGTTCCAGACAGGTTTCTTTACATTGCTTTTTAAATTGGTTTCCTCTGATTGGTGTTTGGAAAGCAGTGCTGTTGTGAGACTGGTCAGAGTGTCTGAGGGGGGGCAGTGAGTCTCAGCTCCAACTGATTTATAACTTTGGAATGGAGGGGGTCTAGAGGGCTGGATTTAAGGTGATTAAAACATGTGAGCGCTCTCTTTTGAATTCTGCTCTACATGCGTCTGTTGGTGTTTTTCTGTGTAAAATGTATCTGCAGAATTCTGCATGTAAAGATTCTGTTGGATGTTTGTCCCAACAGGTAAAGCTATGATGACCGAGTGGACCCCAGACTTCACTGCCATATAATGCAATGGGCTGGATGACATTATCAAATATTTAAGCCACATTTTAATTGGAATTATAAAATGTTGTCTTAATTGCATTTAGAGCTCTTCGAGCTTTTTTAGTGCGTTCACTGCCATGTTGAAACTCCCCGATGCTGTTATGGTTATACCCAGGTAGGTGTAACGCATACTGTGTTCAATGATATGATTATTTATGGTAAACTGGTATTTGTTCTCCTGACTTCTGGGGCGTTTTTGAAAAATCATGACAGTAGTTTTCTTCATATTTACTGCCAGGGCCCAGTTCTGACAGTACTTTTCTACTATGTCCAGCGTCCTTTACAGTGCCTGTCTTCCAACTACTCAAAGCGCACATTCACCCCATTCAAAGAAAGTAACTCATTCACACAAGCAATACAGTTTGTTTGTCTCCACTTTTTACAGCACATCTATTTTCCAAATACATAAATTTAACCAGATCATACATTTTGCCCCCTATACCACAATGTAGAAGTCTGTAATAGAGCCCTTCATGCCAAACAGAGTCGAAAGCTTTCTTGAAGTCAACAAAACAAGCAAATATCTTACCATTTTTTGTTTGGTGTCCATGTTAAAGTTAAATTAAAGTGTGAAGGGTGTACACATGGTCAGTGGTGCAGTGTTTTGGGAGGAAGCCAATTAGATTTTAACTCAAGATGGAGTGCTCTTCAAGGAAATCTAGAATTCTTTTATTTAGAATACTACAGAATAGTTTACCTAGTCAACTGCTGACACAGACGCCTCGGTAGTTACCAGGGTCTGATTGGTCCCCACTCTGATGAACGGGGGAAACGAGCCCTTTGCACCAGATGTCGGGAAACCATCCTGACTGTAGGACGATATTGAACAGCTTCGACGCTGCACCCTGCATCTCTGGGGTGCTGCATTTCAGCATTTGATTTTTTATTGTTTCTTCTAATGTTTTAACTCTAACATTAATTAACTAATGAGTTTTTCTTTTGGTTGGCGATGTTTTTCATTTGCTATTTTTCTCAGGTCTTTTCTGATGGTCTTACATTCTTGATCAAACCATTTGTCAGCGTTTTGCTTTTTAATAGGCTTCCATTTTTTGTTTTATAAGGTTAGCTTTAATATCTTCCTCATGAAATATATTGATATCATGAATAGCCTTTCTTACACCATCTCTGGTAGGGACATGTTGATTTTGGTTATATACTGATATGTCATTCATCAGATCAGGTGAGTTTAAAGCCATGATGAATTTGTTTCCACTGTCTTTTTGCTATCGTTCTGTTTCTCAAGTGAGAAGGTGTTCTGAGTACATGTCTTAGCTGAACAGAAGCCGGGTGCACAGGGTGTGCAGCGTCTCCCTGATGTCTCCCAGCTCAGAGGTAGCAGGGAGAGGGATTTCCCGTTAGAGTCAGCCAGCATGACCACTTGTGGGGCTTCCTCTTCAGGCTGAGTGGAAGGAAGCTGGGATGGGCAGAGCTGGGTGTTGGCAGCTGGCTGTGTGGATTTGTCAGCAGGTGACAAGGCAGGGGTTTGGGACACTGGCAGGAAGAGTCTGTGTCTCAGTACGTGTCATTGTGGGGACTGATGAGCGTTGGTCTGTCAGGTGTTGGACTTGCCTGGTGAAGCTCCTTTCTCTCTTCTCAGCATCCTCCTTCACTGAGCACGGAGCACACTGTTCTCCTGTTTGAGTGCCTCTAGACTGCCTCTGAGGTCAGATGCCAAGGCCTGGTTGTCTCTCTTTAGCTGCTGGAGCTCCTCTTAAAGCTGCTGTAGAGTGTTGTCTGGGTGGTCAGACAGCCTGGCTTGGGTCCAAAGTCCAGCTCCAGCAGGGCCATACTCTCCTTCAGATGGTTGGTGGCACTTGCGGGGGTGGGAGGAGCAGAGATTGACAAGGTGGTGGGGTTCTCTAATGGGGTCTCATCATCTTCATAATCCATCCAATAGTTGTCAGGACATTCAACTTTGCTGATTCAGTATTCACACTATTGTTATCTTTGCTCTTTATACTTTATTATATATTATTTTGCTGTTTTTTGGGGTCTATCTCCTTCTGTATAGCAAAAGGAAAAACAAAGTCAAAGATGCGGAGTGTAGGGAGCAGAGTTTCCCCTTTCTCTCTCCATCATGGAACAAATGGGGTGCGCTCGAATAGTACTGGGAACACTGGGCCCAGGTGTTCCCAATAAATGACGACCCAACCACACTTACTGGGCATCTGCAACAGAAAACATAGACAAAGACAAGCAGCCAGTCCAGCAGCCAAAAGAGGCAGGGCCGTCACAGTTTCAATGTCTAAATGCACATCTTCTTCATGAGATTTATGCTTTTATGTTTCTTTATTCTAACATGTTTCAGTGATTTTATATAATTTCTTAAAGTATTCAAATTTATAGTGGGAAGTCTATGGGAGTAATATTTGAAAGCTGAAATCTCAACAACTACAAGTGCTAAAGTAGTCATACTTTGTGGACAGATGCCCCATCTGGAAAGTTGGTGGTTCGATCCCGGCTTCCCCCAGCCCACATGTCAGTGTTCAGTGTCCTGAACCCCAAATTGCTTCCGAAGTTGTGTGTGTGTGTGTGTGTGTGTTTCCATGAAGCTTCCATGAATCATGCCTGTTAAAAATGTCTATTAAAAATATGTGCTAAATGTGGACAGATTAAGGGGGCACTTAGATGACGGACATATGGGTCAAGATTATCTGCACCAGTGTTTTTGCAAGCTTTTAACCTAACCAGAGTTTTGTAAACATCTGCACTGCTGACCAGACTAAAAGAAAATTTACACTCAGAAGAAGCTGAGGCGCTGGGGACTCCCTCTGCTGGACGGATATGGTAATTGTCTACAGATGAATCAGCAGACATATAAAAGACCAGAGGAGAGGAAATGGGGATTAAAAGCTTCAGACATAGAAGATCTATCAGTAATATGATCAGATAGTTGTTTGACTTGTAATGGCAGAGTTCTTAAGAGATGCTATGGTGTTCCAAAAGTTAGAGGTACTATCATAGGCAGAGATCTAGCCTTCCTAATCATGCTGGTGCAGATGTTTCTTTGTCGCCTAAAGGTTAACCAGTCCTCAGGGGTGCCACTGGATCTAGCCATGGCCCAGACTTTGTCTCTGTTATGGATGGCATTAGAGAGATGTGGGGAGAACCAAGGACTGAATCTGTTTTTAATTCTGTGTTTTTTATAAGGAGCATGTCTGTCAGCAATGACATTAAAAGATTCTGTAAAGTTTACCAGTGTCACGGCAGGATCAGTAAAAGAGAACATTTTATCAATGTCAGAGATTGAGAAATTGTTAAAAAAAATCCTGAAGATTAAAATGCTTGTAATTTCGTGTGGTGATCATTTGAGATTTGAGATTTTGGAATTCTAGTATCTCTGACAAAGGCGACCGGATAGTGATCACTAAGGTCAAGGGCAAAGACTCCAGAGGCAGGGTATTTGTGTGGTCTGTTAGTTTGATATCAATTAATGTGGAGTTTAGAGGAGTTTTGAAGTTTGGTTTGTCTATGAGCTGAAAAAGATTAAGTTCCAGGCACTGATCTTTTAATTGTTAGAGTTGTCAGAGGGCCAGTCCAGGTTAGGATCCCCCATTATTAACAACTCAGAGAAGGCATACAGTGACCATAGCTTTGCAGTGTCCTCCAAAGCATCCAAATGAGCTGAGGGGGGGAGCGATACATGCCAGCAATGGTCACCTGCATGTCCTTACCAAGACAGCAGTCCAACATAATATTAGTCACATTTCTTGAGCACAGAACATGAGGTGATTTCCTCAACAGTGAAGCAGTCTTTTACATAACTCACAACCCCGCCTCCCTTACTTCTTCGATCACATCTAAGCCATGTTTAAGTCAAAATGAGGGCGTCTGGGGAGGTTTCATGAATTAAAACGTGAATGTAATCCAGTTTTGGGAGCAGGCTTCTGATGTTTAAATGTAACAGTCCAAGCCCTTGGCGTATTTTAAAGTCATGAGATGTATCAAGTGTAACATGCTCCTTAGCTGTAGAAAAGGGCGGATGAGTGGGCTCAATAGACACAAGAGGATAAATTAGATTTTTGAAGGAGACACACTTAGGTTGCCTAGCTAGACATCCAGATTGTAGATGGAACTGTCTGTAGTGAGCGAATTTGCACGGTTGTTAGAGGGTCCTGGCTCCTCATAAACAATGGAACAGATGCACGGGGAACCAATGTGACTGGTGCTAGGACCCCAGGAATTATTAGTGTGACTGATTCAGCAAACTATGGAATCCAACATTATCTTTGCATATGTACACATTACTCCGATTGGTGTAATCGTGAGTCGTTACCGCCGACGTGAACAATCGTACTGTATTTACACTCATCCTTAGCCAACAGTTTAATTAATTTCATCAGATTTAACGTGCTCTGGCCTCAGGAATACATTTGACTATGGTCGCTGGTGTCGCTAACTTCATGTTTCTCAAAATGGAGCTGCCAATAATCAGAGTTGGTTTCTCAGCAGGTGTGTCGCTGAGTGGGGAGAACTTGTTAGAAATGTGAACAGGTTGGTGGGGAATGGCTTATGCTTAGGGCTATGCTTCCTTCAGGCAGTCACCCAGCCTCCCTGGTTTTGGGAGCTGCCGATAATTAGCCGCTGTATTGAAGAATCTAACTAAATTAACTGGGATGAGCTAGAGCAGCAAAAATACGCTGCCAGTAACACTTTCTAATGGCCACTCCACTGGTTGCAAAGAAAAGTCAGATTCTATAGAACTCTGACAAAATGACCCTTGATTTATTACCTTAGTAAACATTTTCCTAATGAGTTTATGGTCTCAATCGCTAGTTTCAAGTCTTCAATAAAGCATGAGGTTCATTTTGTAAATGGTCGTCCCATGTAGAGTAAAATAGACAATGAAGGGTATGGTTTGGGCGTGGCTACCTTGTGATTGAGAGGTTTCTACCACAGCGACCTGTATATCAGAATAGAGGCATAGCAATGCGTATCCCTCCCCAGCTCCACCTTCTCATCGAAATATGGTCACTTCAAACCTAACACGGCAGTGGCGGATGGCCGCCCACCATTGAGTCTGGTTCTGTCCAAGGTTTCTGCCTCTTAAAGGAAGTTTTTTCTTGCCACTGTCGCCAAATGCTTGCTCATGGTGGGATTTGTTGGGTCTCTGTAAATAATATTATAAAGAGTACGGTCTAGACCTGCTCTATAGGAAAAGTGCAATGAGATAACTTCTGTTATGAATTGGCGCTATATAAATAAAATTTAATTGAATTGATCATATTTCTCCAATATTAGCTTCTCTACACTGGCATCCTGTAAAATTTAGAATAGAATTTAAAATCCTTCACTCACCTACAAAGCTCTTAATGGTCAGGCACCATCATATCTTAAAGATCTCATAATACCATATTACCTGACTAGAACACTGCGCTCCCAGGATGCAGGGTTACTTGTGGTTCCCAGAGTCTCCAAAAGTAGAATGGGAGCCAGAGCCTTCAGTTATCAAGCTCCTCTTCTGTGGAATCAGGTCCCAGTTTGGGTTTGGGAGGCAGACACCATCTCCACATTTAAGAGTAGGCTAAAAACTTTCCTCTTTGATAAAGCTTATAATTAGGGCTGGCTTGGGTGAGTCCTGAACCATCCCTTAGTTATGCTGCTATAGGCCTAGACTGCCTCCCTAACCCCAACGTTTTTTCTTGCCACTGTCGCCAAATGCTTGCTCATGGTGGGATTTGTTGGGTCTCTGTAATTAATATTATAAAGAGTACGGTCTAGACCTGCTCTATAGGAAAAGCACAATGAGATAACTTCTGTTGTGAATTGGCGCAATATTGAATTGAATTCTGGTTCCAAAAAACCCAAGATGGTGACGGCTAAAGTGCCTAACTCAAGGCTTCAAAACTACCTGCTACATCCACTTCTTTTATACAGCCTATGTTCAGATCATGTAACTATTTAAGCCATAGGACATACGATTCTGCAAAGATGAGTGGGCCAAAATTCCCCCACAGCGATGTAGAAGACTCATTGCAAGTTATCGCAAATGCTTGATTACAGTTGTTGCTGCTAAGGGTGGCCCAACCAGTTATTAGGTTTAGGGGGCAATCACTATTTCACACAGGGCCATGTAGGTTTGGATTTTGTTTTCCCTTAATAATAACAACCTTCATTTAAAAACTGCATTTTGTGTTTACTTGTGTTATCTTTGACTAATATTTAAATTAGTTTGATGATTTGGAACATTTAAGTGTGACAAACATGCAAAAAAATAAGAAATCAGAAAGGGGGCAAACACTTTTTCACACCACTGTAAGTGTATTATTTTTTTTATAACAGTGGAAGTGGTCTGTTTCAGCAGAGGCTGCCTGCCTCCGCAAAAGCCCGTTATACAAATTCCATTACCTTTTCTTACTAGCCAGATGAAAAGCCTGCATGCATGGATGAGAGTTCTCAAAGTCTCTAAAGATACCAATATAATAAGTATAGTGTCACACAGTGTAAAATCTTCTGAGCTGAAATCAAAGAGAAAGTCAGGTTCAAGATGTTAGAATGGCTGTATTTGTTTTGATGGATGGTTTGTGGTAGTTAATTTCTGCCTCTTGGATGTAAGTGATACTTTGGAGAAGTCAACATAAAAGCGGTCTGTTCCCTGTTCTCCCCTAGCAGAGGCTCCAGATATCTACATCGTGGAGCGTCTGTTTTCCAGCAGTCTGGTAGTTGTGGTGAGCACCACCATACCGCAGCGCATGAACATCTACCACTTTAAGAAAGGGACAGAGATCTGCAACTACAGCTACCCGAACAACATACTGGCTGTCAAGCTCAACAGACAGGTGAGCTACCCATTTCACACCCAACCCTCGAATATTAGTATTAGTAGTAATATTAGTATTAGTATAGTTAATATGAGTATCTATATAATTCATCACATTTAGGAAGTAATTAACACACTGAGCTGTTTGCCCATCTCTCTTCTAAACCTACGTCTTTACTTTTCCCAACAAACCTCTGCCATAACCACGCCCCCAGGCTCTGACGCGCTCTGAAGCATTCTCAGGATCGACAGTTAGTCGCATCACACAAGTGCTCACGCGAATCTTCAGAATGTAAACAGTTTGACGGCTGTTTTCCCATCGAAAAAGTTGACGTGGAATAATGTTCTTTGAGCGTGATTATGATGATCTGTCTCTGATTAGTGATGTTGTTAGCTAGCTAGCTTGCTAATTGCTGCACTGATTCTGAGGTAAATTATCCCATTTTGAAGTGAGAAACAACGACCAACCCTTAGACTTTAAGACGAAGAGTAAACTTCTTGTCTTGGCTCACTCTGATGCTCTTCAAGACAGTGGACCTCAACGCTGGACTGAATCCTGAGACCCAACAGACCTCAACTGACCCGCAGAGGGAACAAAGGCAAAATTGGAAAAATGCACATATCCAAGAAAGAAGCCTGCTAAAAGGATGCTGGGCCATCTTTGAGATCCAACACGACAAGGTTAGAAAAGAAGATGCCTTATGCATTGGTCACGTGGTGCAGAGAAGGAGAAATAGAGAGAGCTGGAGAGACTGAACGAAAGAGACTCAAAGACTTTACTCTTAAAGAAAGAAACTCTATTAGCAAACTTAAATTGCTGATGCCAGATTAAATAAGTTGCTACATTCAGTTGCAGCACCAGAGTCCTAACAAAGACCATAACAAACTTTAAACTCAGCCAACAGCTGGCAGACGCTCACACCGCATTGCCATCACGACCGAACTTCATCAGCCTGCTTATGGAGGAAGGGATCCGACTCAGGCTCGTGTGACCGACAGCGTGGCCTGAAACATGGAACTCAGGGGAGTTTCATCCAGAACCGATCGCCACTGAGTGCCCAATGAAATGGCAGTGCTTCTCCTTTCCTCTTGCCTTCAACGATTGCCCTGCTCAGCCAAACTCAGGTGAAACAACAGATGCTTTTCTGTGACAGCGGGGTTTGTGTCATGTCCTGTTCTGCCTCTTAGTTTGGGTTTTCCTCAGTTTCATGTTTTCTATCAATGTTTCCTGTTTTATATTCTCCCTCCCTCATGTGTCTTGTAGTTTTGCTTCCTGTCTTTGATTGCTTGCCCCTATTGGTTTCACCTGTGTCTTGTTGTCTCTCCTACCTGAGTGTATTTAGTCTGTGTTCTTCCTTTGTCATATCGTCTTTGTCTCCTTGTCAAGCGTCCCGGCCTTTGTTTCCCGTGTTTTTGGATTATTTCTCGGTTTTGCTTGGACTTCGCCTGAATTTTCTGGACTCTGATTATTTATTTATTATAAAGTATTTCTGATTCTGATTTGTTTGCTCCTTTGGACTTGTTTGCCTTCGTGGACTGCTTCCCTGGTTTCGTCGATCACTGCCTGCCTGAAATCAGTGTAAGCCTTTTGTTATTGCTTGTGCTTACTGCACCTACTCAGCCTGTGTGTCTGCATTTGGGTACAAGTCTGCCTTTCCTGGTTCCCCGGCTTGACAAACTACAAGAGTACGATCTGACCATAATGAACCCAGCAGACACCATGTCATAGGAACTTTTTGAGTTAATTTGTGACCTGGAGTGCATTGGGGATATGTGGAGGAAAGCGGTCTGGGATTATCATAGAGAGGCAGTCTGTGCTTTGGCTCTGGGGAAATTGTCCTCTGAAACTGCCAGCAATCAGCCTGCTAGTGTCCAATCTTCATTCTGGCCTGCTAACCAGCCTGCACCCTGGCCTGCTAGCCTCCAGCCTTACCTCTAGCATGCTAGCCTCCGATCTGCACCTCAGTCTGCCAGCCTCCAGTCTCCAAGTCTCCAGCCTGCACCCCTGCCTGCTAGCCACCAGCCTGATCATTTTCTGCCTGCGCCTCAGCCTGTTCCGGGCCTGTAGCCACCTTCTGGGAAGCCTTCCACGTGGAAGCATGCTCCCGCCGATGTCGTGCCTCTCCGTTGCGCAGCTGCTCGTCCTCACCGCTGCCCAGTTGCTCGTCCTCACCGCTGCCCAGTTGCTCGTCCTCACAACTGCCCTGCGTCATGGAGACCCCACTGCCCAGCGCTCCAGAGACTCAGCTGTCTAGCATCACTAAGACTCTGCTGTCCAGTGCCTCTGAGCCATCATCAGTCGTGCCTGGTCCCCAATCTGTGGTCCAGCCGACTCCTGCTCCTGATCTCCGGTCAGCAGCCTGGCGGTCACTAGTTCCTGCGCCGCAGCCAAGTCCTGTTCTGGTTGGGCCGCCACAGCCATCTCCTGTCCTGCTTGGGCCGCAACTTCCTGAACTTCCTGAGCTGCAGCTGTCTCCTGTTCCTGCTGAGCTGTGGCAGTCACCAGAACCTGCTGAGCTACTGACTGACACCCCCACTCCTGAATCCCCCTGAGCTGCTGCAGCTTCCTGAATCTTCTGGACTTTCTGAGCTGCAGCAGTCACCTGATCCCCCTGAGCCACAGCGGCCTCCCGAACATTCTGTTGAGCTGCAGCAATCCAATCCGCTGTTCCTGAGCTGCTGCAGACTCCTGTTCCTGTGGAGATGCAGCTGTTCCCAGTTTATGAGAAAGCTTCTGTCTTCGCCGCCGGCATCCTGTCCTACCCCTGGAGGGGTTTCGCCTTCGTTGCCAATCTCCTGAGTTGCTCCCCACGTCTGGTAATCACCTGGACCTGCTCAGCCCTTCAGCACTGCCTCCTGGTCGCCCCCCTGACCTGCTCTGCTCTTCTGCCCTGCCCTTGGGCCGTCCACCTGAGGTTTTCTGCCCCATACCTGTCCAGCCCTTGGGCTGTCTGCCTGAGGTCCCCAGCTCCGCTCCTGTCCTGCCCCCAGGCCGTCCACCTGAGGTCTTTCCCTTGGCCCTTGAATCCCTCCCGTGTACCCCCTCCACCCACACAGCTCGATTTGTGGGGGGGTACTGTAATGTCCTGCTCTGCCTCTTAGTTTGGGATTTCCTCAGTTTCATGTTTTCTATCGATGCTTCCTGTTTTATTTTGAAATATTCTCCCTTCCTCATGTGTCTTGTAGTTTTGCTTCCTGTCTTTGATTGCTGTGTCAGATCATCTTTGTCTCTTTGTCAAGCAGCTCTTTTGCAAGCCTCTCTTTCCCATGTTTTTGGATTATTTCTCGGTTTTGCTTGGACTTCACCTGAATTTTCTGGACTCTGATTATTTGTTTGCTCCTTTGGACTTGTTTGCCTTCGTGGACTGCTTCCCTGGTTTTGTCAATCACTGCCTTTTTTATTAATTAAATGATGAAAACTGCACCTACTCAGCCTGTGTGTCTGCATTTGGGTACAAGTCTGCCTTTCCTCGTTCCTGGCTTGACAAACTACAACAGGTTTAATGCTCTAGCTTAATATGAACACTTAGTAAACGTAGATAAAAATTAGGATCTTTCATCAACATAGGTATGATAGCTAAATTACTTCAGGTGATTAATAATTCCTAATAATAATCTCCCCTTGACATTCCAAAACTACTCAGTTGCTGAATGGTGCTATATTTTATTTAATTGGTAACTATTAAAGTTGTCCACACAGTGGTTTCCTGTGTTTACACAAGTTAATACCGTTAACCAAAACAATCATTCACTGCATCCTCTGTGTCAAATGGTCATTCGTTCACTTATTACTTATTCATCGCCGTTTTCATTCATTCATGATTACATTTATCCATTAATTTGTGTGTCTAGTAGTATAGTTTGTGTAGTCTAGTAGTTATTGTCCTGTGTGGGTAGTTAGTAGTTACACATTTATAAAACATTGGTTATTGTGTGTTTGTGTGTATGAAATTTTCCGGTCACTGTCCCAAGACAAAACTCTGTAGCAACTTCAGATCCAGACTAAACTGATTATTAATTAATGTATTAATTAATTAAAAAGCAGTGGTGCCCCGTTTTAAAATGAATTTAGTGAGTTAAACACTAATTATTATTTAATAATACGCTGATTTTATTCTGATAGCTGGAAGTGAGTGTAAACCTGCTCCTTCCTTTTACCAAAATTAAGGTCATTCGATATGATCAGTTTAATGCATTTCAGCTTGGGAGCTCAAGAATTCAACAGTCTGATGGCCTGCGGGATGAAGATGTCCCTGAGCCTGGTGGTGCAGGCCACAGTTTGTGGCTGGTTTGGTTGGGGTTAATGATCCTGTTGGCCTTCTCCCTACATTGCTGGGTGTAGAGGTCCTCCATGGATGGCAGCTCCGTCCTGGTGATGAGCTGTGCAGTTTTCATCACCCTCTGTAGAGCCTTACGATTGAGGGCGGTGCAACTGTCATACCAGGTGGTGATGCAGCCAGTCAGGATACTCTCAATTGTGCACTTGTAGAAGTTGTAGAGTCCTGGAGTTTATGTCGAGCCTCCTCAGCCTGCAGAAGAAGAGCCATTGTCTCACAGTCTTTGTGATAGTGTCGTATGGTGAGTCCAGGTCAGGTCCTCGCTGACCCTTAGGAACCTGAAGCTGTTGGCAATCTCCATTGTAGTCCCATTGATGGTGATGGGGGCATGTCCTTCTCCCTGTCTGTCTTGTAGTCCACAATCAGCTCCTTTGTTTTGATGACTGCCGTATTGCCAGTAAACTTAATGATGGTGTTGGAGCTGTGGGTGGCCACGTAGTTGCTGCGTGAACAGGGAATACAGGAGAGGGCTGAGCATGCAGCCCTGAGGGGCACCGGTGTTGAGAGTCAGGGTGGAGGATGTGGTGCTGCCTATCCGCACAACCTGGGGTCTGCCCGTCAGGAAGTTCAGAATCCAATCACAGTCCCAGGACTCTGAGCTTGATGACAAGCTTGCAGGGCACAATGGTATTGAATGCTGAACTATAGTCAATGAACAGCATTCTCACATATGTGTTCCTCTGCTCCAGGTGGGAGAGGGCCGTGTGGACGGCACCATTGCCCTAGCGGAGGTGAGTGCTACTGGGTGGTAGTCATTCAGGCAGAGGGCTTTGGTCTTTTTGGGGGGACAGGGCCAATGGTGAACTTCCTAAAACATTGATTTGCACACACCTTGAAAGCTCAGCCAGGGATGCCATCAGGTCCAGGTGCCTTGGGTGGAATAATCCTTTTGAAGGATCTGCACACATCTGCCCTGGATATTACTAGTGGGCGGGGACCTGTTACCCTAAACTCTGATATAGTAGCATCCAAGACTGGCTTCCATGCTACTACACAGTGGATGTGCAATCATTAATTGGGCTTTTTTGTTTAATGTAAGCTGTAACCCCACAAAATGTAGTTAGTTTATGAAATGCCCCTGGCATTGGAAGTAACTGTGTTAGGAATTACTCCTGTAGGTAGTAAGCTAGATAGCCGGCGGATAACGTTTGGAGCTCACATTAGAACAGATAAACATACTGTTTAATCTTCCACAATAATTTTGGAAAGGCTTAATCAAAAGACACGAACCTGCAAACTCTTTGCCGAGTATAATACAGCCCCATCCACATCAATTGCTGTTTTGGGGAAGGGTTTAGTGAACAGTTCATTCGAACCTTACATGCTGAGCACATTCAAATTCAATTCATTATCAACATCAGTGACTATCTTGCAGCAACTAATTAGATAAGATTTATGAACCAGGGCCGTATTACAGGAACTTCCTAATTTGCAGATCCTATCTTAATTGTTTGGGAACTATGGTAATTGGGGTAGGACCTGATTTAGAAAAAATGCCATTACAGATTAACAGTTCCTAAGTCAATGTCCCTATCCTAACTTGCACTGGATCCTACAATTCCCATAAAGCTAGCGAACGCCCTGGTAAATGTCCATATCTTCCCCCCAGTTTGTAGGGCAGGATTACCATAAGAAATGTGTAGTCCCCAAGCCTAAAGCTGAAATAACTCTTAATGACCTCATCAGGGGTTATTTTCTCAGACCTGAGAACTCTTCCAGAGACACATCTGCATGTTGCATTCCTTGTCTCTTGGACAGCTGATGTCCGTCAGTCTGTTTGTCCCTGGGGACTTGACCCTCTTGAGTCACACTGAGACAACTGAAATAAACCAGAGCCCTTCTGACCTGCTGTCTCTGCTTACTCATGGCACACCCTGACACAAGCTGACTCACAAATACATAGCAAATCACTAGACCCCTTAATTTCCAACATAGAAAAAGTTTAGTTTGATTCACTTTGTTACACCACCACCACCACCCCCCTGGGAACATGTCAATGGGCACCGTTGTTTACATCAGAAGCAGATGTTTCCATTCAGGGTTCAATACAGCAAAAGAGACGATGTTCCAAATATTGTTCCATTGTTCAACATACAAAGTTGATTGCTTTAGTCGATCACCAAACAAAAACTTCCCATGAATATAAACAGCATGCAGCCTCTAATGATTGTTCCTTGTCGCTTAATATACATAAACTTCATGTGCTGGAGTTCAAGCCAGAGAGTTCAGTACTGCACCAGCCGGAGAAGAATCTGACCTGCTTCTCAACCATGATCTAGATCAACTTCATTTTGTTGGGTTAATTTGGTTGAATTGAGCCTTTAATGCTGAGGGTAGATGCTCATAGTTCCCCTGGCACTGGTAACACTGGGATGCCAGAACCAAATATCAGAGTCAGTCACTATGGACATCTTGCCACGCTAGTGACATGGCTGTAGGGATGGCAATGTCAGTCGGTCCACCATGTTGTTCCTGTATGAAATATCTCAGTAAACATTGGATGGTTTTGCAATAAAATGTGTTACACACATTCATGTCCCCTCAGACTGAATTGTAATAACTTCAGTGGTCCCCTTACTTTTCATTTATTACCCTCGGCCAAAATATTGATTTGTCCAACACTTTGGTTTATGAACAAATACTTGCAAAACGAATGACATTCCCATCATTCTCAGCTGCACTTAGTGCTAATCAGCAAATGTTAGCATGCTAAACAAATATGGTAAACATTAACTGCTAAACATCAGCATGTTATCATTGTCATTGTGACATTGCACATTAAAAACTGAAATGATTAGGGCCTTAAACAAAATCTGCATTATTACCTAATTCTGTGGCCCCAGATTGTAGAGGGTTAAAGTTTAGTTAAAATCTAGTTTTAAGGTGGGTAATGTTTTAGTATATATACTAAAACTAGTTTTAAGGTGGGTAATGTTTTAGTATATATACTAAAACATTACCCACCTTAAAACTAGATTCAAAAACTAAACTTGATTAAAATGCACCATGTGACCACAATATATATATTGTGGTCACATGTGCATTTTAATCAAGTTAGCACAAACCAATAATTTGTTTGTTTATGTCTTTACTTATAGGGGACATTGCACATTAATCAACACTGACATTGAACAACATCAATATAAATATTCCGGGGTTAGCTCAGCAGCCAATTTGCATCTGTAGTCCCAAAACATCTTAAAACTGACAAGCAATAAAAAGCATTAGTACATAGTAAAGTTACAATGAAAATAGGGGAGAAAAGTACCTGGAGGAACTAACAAACTTCTAACTAATGCATACACAATGCACAGAGAGAGTGAGAAACAAGGGGATCAGTAGAGGTTCATAGAGGTTCAAATATCAGCAACGTGTTGTACAGCCAACAAGTCAAACAAGCTGATTGGTTGATCTAACTTCTGGTTGAAGTTAGGATCTAACTTCCTGTGGTGAGGCAGGTTCAAAAACAGAAAAGAAAAAGACATGTTCATGTTATACCCCGATCCGTACAAGTATTAAAGAAACATCTACGAGAATGTCTTTGAATGACACCATGTACATTTGCTCATGTGCATCACAGTGAAATAGTGTTTCATGTCACTGTGAGCTATGTGTGAAACTGCAGCTTTGAGTTCCCTTTGTGGAATTGATTGTGAACAGTTGAGATGTTGTTGTGACATACTGTATATTCCTATAATGAGTGGGATTTCACTGATGTGAGCCATAGAAGCCAACACTGACTGCATTACAGTGGAGTGTAATGACCTGATGTCCACTGTGTCTTGCAGAGGCTCGTGGTGTGTCTTGAAGAGTCCATTTATATCCACAACATCAAAGACATGAAGCTGCTCAAGACTCTGCTAAACACTCCGTCCAACCCCGCAGGTAAGACATAAATACCAAGAGACGGCAGATGTGGTTTACACACACAAACACACTTTCTGTGGTGCTGTGATAGCTGGGTCGACTGAAACAACTTTTTAAAGCATAATTCCAGTTAAAACTTCGGTCTTATTGCCATAGATTTGGCCATATTTCCTATTGGTAATAATAACACTGTACTCACCAAGTTAATTGCTGAGATCTGGGAACACAGCAACATCGTAAAATAAGTTTGACGGGACAAGAAACAAGTAGTCAGATGATCGGACGGGTTGTGAACAAACCCCCAGGTGAAGGCATGTCGTCGGGTCATGTAAAAAGGTAAGTGTTCATACCATATAACATAACCAATGTTATCATAACTAAGAGAAATTAAAACTACAAGAATAAAACTGAACCGGAATTATCCTTTAAATTAATATTTATCCTAAACATCTTCTGAATAAGTTGAATTTTGTTTCACCTGCCTGTTCCCTCCCTCTCTTGCTCAGTTAAGTCACTGATTCAATAGTTGTTATTCAACTTGACGATTAGTTTGTCAGCGCCAAGATGGAAAAGTAGCGTATGATATTCCGCTCTTGTTTTAGTTCCAGTTTGATTCTGAGTTGTTTGGTATGCTGCTGCTGTACAAAATGTTATGTCACTCATGTTCTACTGTCATACCAATTCCCACCGGCATATATGATGGTGATTCTTACTGGCATATGACGCTACTGATTATGGTATGCCGCTGCTGTGTGCCATTTATAAAAGCCATGTCACTCTTGCTCCACTGTCCTCTGGCATACCAATGGTGTGCCACCCTTGTTTTACTGTCTTTCAAAGTTTCTTTCATCGATTGGCTTTGACTGGCATATGGCACATAAAAACAGTCTCACTCTTATTCGACTGGCACATACCACTCTCCACCGGCATATATAGATTCATACTGGCATTTGCCACTGCTGTTGTGACGGAATGCTACGTGCATGGCATATTACTGCTGTTACTATAGCTGGTTTTAAAGCAGCTATAACCAATATTTTTATGTTAACAATGGATCATATGACTACTTCTATGTGAAAGGGGTCACTCGTAGTGATGAACCCACAGAGAATTATCATCCAACTCTGCAGTTCCTCTCAGCTTAATAGCCTCCTTTAACTCGTGTTTTGGTTTTCCGTCCCGCAACTTTAATGTTAAGCTCTGATAAACCCACACACTGTACACTACCTGCTCAGCACCAAATGGTTGGTGAACACAGTCCCTCAGGAGTCCAAAACAGAGTTAAAAGGGAGTGAATATTGACTTACATTCTCCAGGCGGACACAAACACCACTCCAAACGAATGTTAATATTGTTCCGTATAGGCTGGATGTGTAAACAGGCAACTGTTTGCTAACAAGTTAACATGCCAGTGTTGTGTTCACAGGTGGCATTCAGCAGTGACATATGTGGTATCCGTCAGTTGAACAGCAGTAGCATACCAATATTAAAGCATGACATAATACTAAAGTAGTATGTCATCAGTGGTTGATGATGTTCACGAGAGTGGAATATCTTCGACCTCGGCGTCAGTCCTTTCCCTTGGAGCTTGGTAATCATACAGAGATAAACCCCTAAGCCACGATCTGTAAAAAATATCTGTATTCATTTTTTGCTTGTTTGGACTATTGGAGTGGTTTAAAAGTCTTAATCCTCTGCCCACAAACTGATGGTTGAATTCCCGGGCAGTCAGTACCCACATTTGCCATGAACCACTATTCGGGTTGAAGTTGACAATTATTCTTTCTCCTTTCTCTCCCCTCACAGGTCTCTGTGCTCTCTCTATCAACCATTCCACCTCCTACCTGGCGTATCCCGGCAGTACCACCATGGGGGAGATCATAGTGTATGATGCCAACAATTTGGTAAGCAACATGTCATCACAGAACACCTCGAATATTATGCTACAATCTGTCATCCTCAGTGATTTAAAATGGAGTCAGCTGATTTTATTGCAGTTACATTGTTTATCTTATTTCATTCTGTGTCTGTAGACTTTTCATATAGAGTCTAAAACATAAAAACATGCCTCAGCATCAGCCAGAATTGTAATTTAAAACTTAATTTTTGAAATAAAACACACATATTGAAACCACCATTACCAAAGACTCTGTTCAGCTTCCCCTACACTGTTTTAACAAAAAACTGTTCTGGTTATAACATAACATATGACTTTATCTTGTTATATCAAGAAACATTCTTGGTATTACACAATGCTAACATATCTTTTTAAAACAAGAAAAAAAATCCATCACTGTCTTTTTATGTAGTTTTACATGTAGTTTACATACAGTTTAATTTTATATTTAGTTTTACATATATTTTAGTTTTACATATAGTTACATATCATTTTAAATATAGTTTCTAATCTAGACAAAAGCATATTTGCGATAATTAGTGACCACCTCACTTTCTTATTTATCAAGTATGCTGTTATTGAAAAATGTAATTTGTGGGGAAAAACCTTAAAAATAAGACTCAAGTTGTAATAAACTAGACCCATCCTTTAAATATAAAATACAGTGAGTCAAAACTCTTTCAACACTTGTCTGCACAAATCTCAGGTCTCACACCCGAAACTGCAGTTACTGTCAGAACGCAAGTTGACTCGGGGGACGGTAGTGATACTGTTTTCTCTGATAGCATTTTCTCTGAAGCCGTTTTATGTTAGGTCATCTTCTCCTCTCAGTGTTCTGATACTTGTTTGTCTGACACTGTTCGCTCTGATGACACCTTCCCTGGTGTCTGTTCGCACAACATCTTAGACTTCAAGATATTTTTCCTGTGACCTGAAGCCTTTTGGACTTGGGAATGGTGCCATTTTGTATGATGTCCGAGATCTGATGCTGAGGTTTCAGGGTGTCCTAAAATATACAGTATACTGTGTCAGTGAACTGGGAGGGACATTTGGGATTTGGGGGCACTATTGAACACACACCAGGGAGGGTATCTCTGAGCTAGTGATGTGACACAGGTAGGAAGGGACTTTGGACCCACATAGCATACAAGATCTGACAAATGTTGTCGGGAAGTAGTTGTGATACTGTAAGTTAGCACATGTGATGCCAAGAAAAGGTCATCTTTCCAGGTTTGGAAAGCCTACTTAACTCTGGAGTGAGAGAACTTTATTTTTAAGTAATCAGTTGTGCTTATCTCTTTGTACACACGTTTAAAGTTTCTCACTTTGTTCCAGTATGTCATGTTTGCTCACAGCAACCAGCTTTTATTGTTCCTCCATTGCCAGATTGGTTGATCTAACTAACTGATCTAACTCAGACTGCCTCAGGTTTCTTCTTACCTGGAAACACGTCCGCTGATCTCTGCCACATGCTGGCTGTTCATGTGAACTCAGCAGGACAGAAAACATCTCCCTCCACTCTGTGTTGCTTCATACAGCAGAGCAACGGGGATTGGGCCAACAGGGCCGAAACGGCTCTTTCTTCTCTTTGTCTGACTCAGTTTTTAACTGCTAAGATAGGATACAGATATGTATACTGATACAACTTACTGTAAGAGCAAAATTGCAATTAAAGGTCCACTGTGTAACATTTAGGAGGAGCTATTGGCAGAAATGGAATATAATATTTATAAGTATGTTTTCATTAGTGTATAATCACCTGAAAATAAGAATCTTTGTGTTTTTGTTAGCCTTAAAATAAGCCGTTTTTATCTACAGAGGGAGCGGGTTCCCTTCCATGGAGGCCGCCATGTTGCACCGCCATGTTTCTACACTAGCCCAGAATGGACATTGGTTGCAAACTATGATTTCACCGCTAGATACCACTAAATCCTACACACTGGACCTTGAAAATTAGAGCCTGACAGATACTGGATTTTTGAGGCCAATGCCAAGTTGAGTTAAACTTTACTGGTCGACCTTTTGCATTTATGTACTGCAACTTTCTTATACCCATACCCACTTCATACACCAATACTGATATATCAGAATCAGAATCAGAAATACTTTATTGATCCCCGAGGGGAAACTCTTTCATTACAGCTGCTTACTATCACATCAATGCACACAGGAATAGAAGTACTAATAGAATAGAAATAGAAATAATAATAAAATAAGTCCGCAACAAGTCAATTATTTCTAGTAAGAAATAAGAGATGTGCAAATCAAAATATAATACACTATAATACAGCTAAGATAAATTAAGTGGATATAAATTATAAAGCTAAAATAAGTGTAAAGTACAAAAGTGGATTTACCAGTTGATGAGTATGTACGGTATAATACAATGTAATAATATAAGTAATAAGTAATAGTGCAATAATGAGTACTGTCAAGTTAAGTGTAGCTTATTAAGCAGATTATGAGACAGTGGATATTGCACAGCAGTAATATAAGTATGAATAAATATCAATAAACAGGGAATATTAAACTCTCAGTTTCAACGTCCAGTTTAGTTACTTGGTCATATAGACTGACACCTAGAGGGAGGAGTTAAAGAGTTTGATGGCCACAGGCAGGAATGACTTCCTGTGGCGCTCTGTGGTGCTTTTTGAGGGGAGTCTTCCGCTGAAGGTACTCCTTTGTTTGACCAGCTCGTCATGGAGCGGGTGGGAGACGCTGTCCAAGATGGCATGTAGAGCATCCTCCTCTCTGACACCACCGCCAGAGAGTCCAGCTCCACCCCCACAATGTCACTGGCCTTACGGATCAGTTTGTTGAGTCTGTTAGCGTCCGCTACCCTCAACCTGCTGCCCCAGCATGCAACAGCATACAGGATAGCACTGGCCACCACAGACTCATAAAACATCTTCAGCATTGTCCATCAGATGTTGAAGGAGGGGGGCCCCAGTGTGGCTGAACACGCTGTCCAACACACAGTGCTGCAGACACACATGCTGTGGTCTGCCAGGTCAGGTAGTCAACAATCCAGGACACGAGGAGGGCATCCACCTGCATCACTGACAGCTTCTCACCCAGCAGGGCAGGCCAGATGGTGTTGAAAGCACTGGAGAAGTCAAAAAACATGATCCTCACCGTGCTTGCCGGCTTGTCCAGGTGAATGTGGATGCGGTTCAGCAGGAAGATGATGGCGTCCTCAACTCCCGGCCGGGGCTGGTAGGCGAACTGACGGGGGTCCAGGAGGGGTCTGACCATGGGCTGCAGCTGTTCCAGCACCAGTCTCTCCAGGGTCTTCATTTTGTGGGAGGTCAGTGCCACCGGTGTGTATGTTTTGGAGCCACTGGGACGTGGCGTCTTCGGCACAGGAACAAGGCAAGATGTCTTCCACAGAACAGGGACCCTTTGAAGACTCAGGCTCATGTTGAAGACATGGTGAAGGACTCCATCTAGCTGGGGGGTACAGGCTTTTAGCACCCCGGGGCTAACTCCATCAGGGCCTGCAGCCTTGTTTTAGTGGAGTTTCATCAGCTGTCCTCTCACCCGGTCAGTAGTCAGGCACACAGCAGAGGTTACAGGCAGGGGAGGGGGGGAGTCGTCAGTCTGGAGAGGGCCGTTAGCCCGAGAGCCAGTTGAGGGGGGAGTAGGACTCTCCCAGGAAGATGGAGGAGGGGGGAGCAGTGGACTCAGAGGAGTCTGAGGGCAGACAGCAGCTGAGTTAGAGGGGAGATGAGCAGGAGCCGGTATCTATTCAATTCAATTTTATTTATATAGCATCAATTCATAACAGAAGTTATCTCATTGCACTTTTCCTACAGAGCAGGTCTAGACCGTACTCTTTATAATATTATTTACCCAACAAATCCCACCATGAGCAAGCATTTGACGACAGTGGCAAGAAAAAACTTCCTTTTATGAGGCAGAAACCTTGGACAGAACCAGACTCAATGGTGGGCGACATTTCCGTGTTAAGAAACTAATATTGTCTGATAATATTGCAAAGACCAAAACCAACAGTGGTCAGATGTGTTAGTGCTGGGGGACTATTTTCAGCAGTGGATGAATCCACATTTGGTGCTCTAGTGAGTCTTTGGGGCAGCAGGATGGTGTACGTGGGACTGAACCAGAATAAACTACAGTGTGTGTGTTCATGGTGATGAAGGAACATGTCACCCAGTGCAACAGTGTGGCTCGCTGATGTGTTTTAATAGATTCTGGACAACAATGGAGCTCTGTGGCTCAGAGGAAGAAGATCCATTAGGCTGTGATACACACACAATACTTATTAGTTGGATCAGTTCATTGTTGGTTTGGCTCTGCACATGGGATTTGTTAAAAAGGAGAAAAATATGCCGTAACACCTGTTACAGCCTCAACAAAAAAAACATTTGGCTCAACCTTGTGACCAGCAACATATAAAGAGGACACCATGCCCAAGGATCAGTTTGTAAAGCAAATTTACAAATGATGCCATTAAACAGATCCTTTAAACAATGGACTTGCTAATCAGGCCAAGACTGTAATATTATTTATTTGACAAATGGTTTCCACAACTATTATATCACATAATTCTTCATCAACAAACAGTTCCTTTTAAGAGAGTGTAAATCATTGCAATGTTGAAAAATTTTGAATTTATGGATTTTATTTAATTCGATGCCTCTTTATAGCAATAAACATATTGCAACTAGATGGAAATGCAGCTAGTCTTATTGACATGAACATTAAATCAATGTCGAATAACACTGTTTCTTTCTGTCTCCTGTATCATCCTCTTGGTCATTTCAGAACACAGTGACAATGATCGCGGCTCATGACAGTCCTCTGGCAGCTCTCACCTTCAATGCCTCGTCCACCAAACTTGCCAGTGCCTCAGAGAGGGTAAGAAAGGCCTTTCAAGTCTCAGACACTCTGAGATAGGCTCACTATACATTTAGCTCCAAAGATGAGACAAGAGTTAGTCCTAGGCTGGCAGTCTGTCCGTCCAACACTTTGGTCCTTTTATGGATGTTCCTGGTCCCCAGAGAATGAATGCTTGTTAGTGTGATGCCTTCTTGACCTTTCCCTTTACCCACTGTCAGGCCATAATTTTTCTTTGACCAGCAAGGGAGTTCAAAAGCTAAGGCTTAAATTTGCTCTGGATATTGGATATAAGGATGAATTCAAATATAATTTCTGGTGATTTTGGCCTTAATATTCACTTGTACTAGGAAAATCTAATGGGCAGATTACCATGAAATGTGTTCCAGAGGGAACAAACCCTGGCGTTTTGAACACTCTTTCGCTTTTCACAAGCTCCATCTTTAAGCCAAGCTGTGAATGTTGGGCAGGTTACCATGACAGTTACTGAGCACATTCTGGCCCCAAACAGAATTTATTATTTTGATTAAAATGACCTCCTGACCTTTCCTCTAGTGCAATCCTGACAGCAGACTTTACATCTTTAGCCAAACTACTTTTATGGCAGCTGTTAGTGATAGCAAAATCATCAGTACATTGTTTGTTTCTTTCAAAGCTTTTCTATTGTTGGACACAAGAGCAATGTAGCCTCGAGGACACTGAAGATCGTCACAAGGGAAGAACAGTTGCTATACACCACCAAGCTCCTAACAGAAATCTCAGAAATCCCTATTTTTTCATGAAAAGGAAGCATCTGCTGGAAGATATGTAGCTCTTGTAAACCATTGTAAAGCTAGCACCTCACTGGCTGTCTGGCTTTACAGGGCACCGTCATCCGAGTGTTCTCCATTCCTGAGGGCCTGCGTCTGTTTGAGTTCCGCCGGGGTATGAAGAGGTCAGAGTTCAAACACATCATATAAGATCTGCACTCTATAACGGAAATACACTGTCCAATGTATGAGCACAGCTAAACCTCACTAAATAGCCTAGATCATGATTCCAAATACATATGGAGTTATTCTTGCCGTGCTGCATTGCAGGCACATTGGACTTGTGCCTGGAGACTTTATTACACGCTGATGACTGATTTGTAGTTATTAAATGGCACATTATCTGGTTTGCTGAGATCCTCAAGAGCTGAGTAGACTGATGAGGTCAGAGGTTTCAGCTAATAGCCTACTAATGGTCAAAGTTTATTATCCACTTGAACCTTGAAAATGTTCCACTAAATGAAATGATTATTCCTCAAGAGTTTGCACTTTTCTGTGTGTGTGTGTGTGTGTGTGTGTGTGTGTTTGCCTGTCTGCCTGTCTGCAGGTACGTCAATATAAGCTCCTTATCCTTCAGCCCTGATGGCCAGTTCCTCTGTGCATCCAGCAATACAGAAACGGTGCATATCTTTAAACTGGAGCAACTGGGACCAAGGTACACACACACACACACACACACACACACTGTAAGCTAATTTAACCATGTGGCAACAAACATGGAAAACTAGAATTTATTACAACCTGGCTTTTATTTTTTGGAGCTCTGGCCACTGGTTGTATCAGTTTTGATAACATTGTACTCACCAAAGTAATTGTAGGCAAGGCAGCTTTATTTATAAAGTGCTGTACAAACACAAAGAAAACCATTTAAATGACATTCAAACAAAAGGCAATAAAAACCAGAATAAAGTCAATTAAGATAGAATAAAATGAAATTTTAAAATGAAATAAAATACGTAAAATGAAATAAAATACAGTTACAGTGCAATAATAAGTTGTAAGTTGCTCCAAATGCAACAAAGGAAATAAAAGTGCAGGAGAGAAACCAATTAATCGAAGGCACAGGAGAACAGAGTTTTTCATTTAGAATTGAAAGTGGCTAGGGTTGGGGCACTCAGCTTTCCTGCATTCTCTTTTCTGACTTGTGACAGCTGGGGTGCTTCTCCATGGTGCTTTCTGCTTGCCAGAATACAGTACACCATATGCGTTGTACTGTGGAGAGGGTGACTAGAGTAGTGGTGGAACTGGATGGGGTTCAGGGGGTGAAGAAAGTGAATCCTCACAGGTGGTAGTTGGCATGTTGGGTGGAGACTCTCTCTTGGCTCTGATGTCCCTCTCTTCAGGCGGGGGCTGAGATGGCTCCCCTTCAAGGTTTCTGGCATGTTGTGTTATGTCTTGTTGTTTTGATTCCTCGTGTCTCTTGTCCTTGGCAGAGGGAACAGATTGGTGATGCAGGAAGCAAAATAGGTTAGAGGTGAACAATTTTACTGCTGACTTGTTAAGGCAAAGTCCATCTGCCTTAAAAAGATGTCTGCGGTCCCAGAAAAAGTTGAAATTGTCAATAAAGTGCACTGAATGGACGGTGCATGCAGCTGAGAGCCATGTGTTCAGTGCCAACAATCTGCTGAATCTCTCAGCTCCTCTTCTGACTGGTAGAGGGCCACTGATAAACACCTCAGCATTCAGAGAGCTGACTGTGTTCAACAGATCAATAAAGTCCCGTTAAAGCACTTCAGACTGTCGTTTCACAACATCATCGGTCTCTATGTGCAGTATGATATTTTCCACATTTGGGTGTGCAGTCACGATATGCAGGATTCTTTCTGTCAAGTCAGAGACCATATCCTTGGGAAAGCACAGTGTTTTGGTGTTCTTACTGCACATGCTTCTTGCATTTTTTACAGCAAAATCACCCACAATCAGTGTTTGAGGAGCAGATTTATTGCCAGACAGACAGCCCTCCTGTTTCTTGGTAGTCTTGTTGGTGTTAGTTAGCTGTGTGTTAGCATTCTCTTGCCCAGTGTTTTGAGTCCATGGTAAAGTGGTATCATTCCCACACGGTCCATTGACCTTCACATTCACTTCTAATCGGTGTACAGTATCTTAGTTTCAAGCACTGTAATTTTCTGAAGAAGTTTGTGGAAGTCGTCTGTGGAGAAGGGGGGCATCTTGCTGCTAACTAGCTTCAGCGAGTCCCAGGTTTCCAGTCAGTGTAGTACAGTACAGTGAGACAGTAAAAGGCTTGTGATGTTTTTTTGGCCACGCTCGTGCAGTACTGGAGAAGTAATAAAAGTGATCAAAATGATGGTGGTAGCATTCTGTGTCTTTCATAAATGAAAGTCCCAGTGATATATAAGTATCCAGGATCCACTGTCCATAACTTTTAGTAGAAAAAACAAGGATATCATCAAACAATGTAAGCAAAGCAGTGAACAAGCAGCAAAGCGTCTGCACTTTAAGAAAGCAGGAAGCAAAGTGAGGATGAACCTGTTCTAAAGGAAGCTTGTTACCCTGTCCGTAGTGGAGGGGACGAGGCTGCCACCTGGACAGCCTACATGGGGAAGATGTTCTCAGCAGCCAGCAGCTACTTCCCTGCTCAGGTATCCGGCATGATGAGCCAGGACCGGGCCTTCGCCACCGTTCACCTCCTCACGTCTGGCCAGAGGAACGTCTGCACCCTGGCCATGTGAGCGTCTCTGTGGTCTTTAGGAATCACCTTTAAATTACAGTCATTCTGTGTTTGTGTGTGTTCTTGTAAGTGTATCCTTGACAGAACTAGTGTTTTTAGACCTTGACAGAGAAGTGATTTTGACCAGTCCTCAATCCACAAAAGACTCACACTAATGGGGTTGACTACAAACTAATTTTAGGGTGATTAAGTATAAATTAATCACACCCTTGTTCCTCTCATTGTTGGGTTGGACATAAGTTCCAAAACAACTGAAATGGATATTCAATCTGGTGTTTCAGGATCCAGAAACTCCTGCGGCTGCTGGTGGCCACAGCTGACGGCCAGCTGTTCATCTACAATGTGGATCCACTGGATGGAGGCGAGTGCATGCTGGCCCACAAACACAGGTGAGGCTACAACTGATTTCACAGGGGTGGGGTGGATGTTAAGCATTAGGGTTAACAAGACAGAGGGGGGAGAAAGCCCTGCACTCTGATTTAATCTTTTTATCATAAATCAACGTTTTAACACACATGGTCTTATTCAAGATAAATTTACAAAGTCAAAGCTCTACTCACTCAAAGAGCAGAATTTTTAGTTCATAGTTAGACAGTCAGATTACTTGGATGGAAGTAGGCCTAGTTTTTTACTTGCCAGTAAAATAAGAAATAATGATCGATTGGCAGACATATCTTCAATCAAGATTGCAAATGGAGATTTGTAACACTATCCATTATTAATAAATCATGAATTTTAACAGTTTTACCCAAAGTTGTATACTTTACCGAAGTAAACTTTACAAGGAATAAGCTGGATCATTTCTTTGAAGGTTTAAATCTTCCAAAACTCTCTGTCTGCGATGTTATGATGTTATGTTGTGTTATGATTCTCTAACTACTGAATTCAATTCAATTCAATTCAGTTTTATTTATATTGCGCCAATTCATGACAGAAGTTATCTCATTGCACTTTTCCTATAGAGCAGGTCTAGACCGTACTCTTTATAATATTATTTACAGAGACCCAACAGATCCCACCATGAGCAAGCACTTGGCCACAGTGGCAAGGAAAAACTTCCTTTAACAGGCAGAAACCTTGGGCAGAACCAGACTCAATGGTGGTCGGCCATCCGCTGCTGCCGTGTTAGGTTTGAAGAATACTTCAGGGAGGGAGCTTTCATAGAGATATTCATGTTGCTCTCTCTCTGCTCCACAAGACTGATAAAGAGCCTAAGTTATGCTCAAGGTGACGTCCAATATCTATCTATAGATATAGATATAATGAAGTGTTACCAACCTTGCATGTTATATTTAACAGCTGAATAACAAAAGAGGAAAAAATGGTTTTGTTTTTAATGTCCTTTAAGGAAACATATAACAATAGGCATATGAATTTAAAATCAAAGGGAAGTGGTAATGTGTAAACCTCCAAAAAAAAGCAAAGTTATAGAAAAGGTCTGACATCCGTTTCTACATTAAGGCTGAGGAGCCATGCAGCTTTTTTCTTTTGGCTGAAAGTTGTTTTATTTCCAGCACATTCCTCCAAGTACATTGACTCCGCTTTAAATGAATCCATAATACTACAGAAGGTGATACAGCAGGGGCGATTCTAGGATCAAACCTGAAGGGGGGGCTCAGACCCTAATGAGAATGTGACATATAACTGTCCACTTGCTCACCTGGTTCTTCCTGCACTCGCTCGCTCTCTCTCTCCTCTTTCTCTCCATCCTCCTCTCTCCCTCTTTGCACTGACAATCACCCACAAACATATTGTCTGCAGCTAGAAAACGACATATAATCTGATAATAAGTAAAGCAAACAAACAGAGTATTTATGATGTAAATAAATGTAAGAGGAGGTTGGGGAGACTCCACATTTGATAAGAGTATATCAATACACCACTTGTGAAATGATGATGTGAAATCATTGTGGAGTCCACTGCAATGAATGTGTGGAGTTATATTGATGCAAAAATGATCATTCCCACTAATCATGAATCATATCGTAATCGTAATATCTGTTAAAATAATTGCAGTATGAGCCCTACTGTAAATGTATGCAGAATGCACTGCAATAGGAATGCAATCAGATTGACCAGACCACATCAGGAGCTGGTCTGGCCAACATCTCTCGTGATGGAATCTCAACCAGTTGTAAATGACAGTTTGGCCACATTTTGAAGAAAAATAGCCTGGTCACCTAACTCCACCTCTTTCTGCTATCTCAATCAAACCTGGCAAAAAGCTACAAATGACCTCTTCTTCAGCAAAGGAAAAAGTAAAGCCCACACAGCAGCCAGGGACACGGCATGTTTGTTGACATGTTGAGATCACATAACAGTGTCGGCAAGATTTAGATAAGTTCAGTTATTGATACCATGTGTGAATGCAAAGTATATATTGAATATTGATGCATGAAAAGCAACAGGTGATGACAAACTGGAACCATTAGCTCTGAAATTCTCAGCACAGCTTGTTTCTGAATATATAACTCGTATTTTCAACCTCAGCATTACCTCTGGCGTCATTCCTACATCTTGAAAGACTGCCTATGTTCTTCCTCTCCATAAAGGTGGTAGCAATTCAAATCTAATCTAATTCAATTCAATCTCAAAACTATCTTGTCTTGCAAAAATACTTAAGTACACGCATTCCATACTAACTCCATTTCAGTCTGGTTTCAGGCCTAAGCATAGCACTATTTATGCTTCATTAGGTATTAACAATATAGTCTCAGCTTTAGATAACAAAAAACACTGTGTTGCTCATTTTGTTGATTTAACTAAAGCTTTTGACACAGTTGACCACTCTCTGCGCTTACACCGACTTTCTTGTTTTTCTCCCCATTACAAAGGGAGTTCCTCATCTTATTTATATATAAACAACATCACCTCTTCTTTGTACAGTTGCAATTTCCATCTTTTCACTTATGACACTGTCCTTTACTCATGTGCAGATTCTACTTTACCACTCTAAATCTGCTTCTATCATTTAAAGGTCCAGTGTGGAGGATTTAGTGGCATCTAGCAGTGAAATCATAGTTTGCAACCATTTGAATACCGCTCGCCTCACCCTCCCCTTCCAAGCGTGTAGGAGAAACTATGGTGGAAAACACAAAAGGCCCTGTCTAGATCCGGTGTTTGGTTTGTCCGTTCTGGGCTACTGTAGAAACATGGCGGTGCAACATGGCGGCCTCTGTGGAAGGGAACCCGCTCCCTCAGTAGATAAAAACGGCTTATTCTAAGGTAACGAAAACACAACAATTCTTATTTTCAGGTGATTATACATTAATGAAAACATACTTATGAATATTATATTCCATTTCTGTCAATAGCTGCTCCTAAATGTTACACACTGGACCTTTAACCTCCTTCAAAAACACCTCCATAATTTGAAACTGCTCCTAAACTGTGCAAAGACAAAATGGATGTTTTCCAATGCAAGAAAAACTGATTATGATAGTGTTGAAATCCGTTCTGCTGATAACACCATAATACAAAGAGTGCAATACTATAAATATCTAGGCATTTGGATTGATGAAAAACTTACTTTTAAAGTCCATATTGACATGCTGTTATCTAAGCGGAGATTGAAACTTGGCTTTCTTTATAGAAATCAATCTTGTTTGCCTTTATTTACAAGAAAACAAATTGTTGAAGCAGTTTTCCTCTCTGCATTAGACTACGGGGATGTTATTTATGGTTCCACTCCCAAACCTCTAGATGCAGATAGTTATGGGACACACCATTGTCTACTTTACCAAAAAACTGGCATTCCTGTGCTGTCAACGAGGAGATGGAATGTGCTTTAAAGACACTTTAAGATGACCTCATTCATACCATACACAATTCCAAGGTTTAATTGCTAATTTTATTGAATTGTAATTCTTACTGCTTTTAATCTTTAATTGTTATTGTTTTGTTATTTGTCTGGTTGTCAATTCATGCACCTTTACCTTCTAACATTGTTCATTTTACCTTGTTTTTAGCCCCTTACTGTGGTAGTTTTGGGGTTGTCTCTTCCTGGTTTATTTTGGTGGTATTCTTCTTCCCTTGTATGTCTTGTGTTTTTACTTCCTGTCTGTGTTTTCCCTCCAGTTTTGATTGTTGGTCCTCCCTTGATTGTTTGCACCTGTGTCTCGTTGTCTCACCTCCCCTAGGGTAGTTAGTCTGGGTCTTTTCTTTGTTCAGTGTTGGATCATTGTTGTACACATCGTATTGTTCCTGCCAAGCGTGTTTACAGTAAGTTTGTATTGGATTCTTTGTTCTCCCGTGGACCTTGTTTGGATTTTGTCTGCTCATTACCTGTCTGCTCACCTCTGCCTGTTCTTGCCTGCATTCCACCCCACAATAAACACGGTAGTCATCCGGCTACTTCACCCCGAGACCGCTTCCTCGTCATCTGCTTTTGGGTCCACATACCTCCATACAGCACCCCTTATGACAGAATGATCCAACCTTCTGTCGTAAGGGGTGTTGTATGGAGGTATGTGGATCCAAAAGCATATTTTGGGGTGGAATGCAGGCAAGAACAGGCAGAGGTGAGCAGACAAAATCCAAACAAGGTCCAGGGGAGAACAAAGAATCCAATACAAACTTACGGTGTACAATGATGATCCAACACTGAACAAAGAAAAGACCCAGACTAAATACCCTAGGGGAGGTGAGACAACGAGACACAGGTGCAAACAATCAAGGGAGGACCAACAATCAAAACTGGAGGGAAAACAGACAGGAAGTAAAAACACAAGACATACAAGGGAAAGAGAATACTACAAAATAAACCAGGAAGTGACAACCCCAAAACTACCACACTTTCACTGCTACCTCCTAGCTTTCCTTGATTGATTTTAGTTGTCTGCTCTTATTGTATGTCTGTACCTCGGCACCATTCTCCCTCAATGTGTTTTCCGAGGATCTACATAGAAAAAATGATGATGATGATTATTACCCAGATACAGATTGCATTACTATTTTGCCTGTAGGTTTTGAAGCCCCTGAATCCAAAAGCTACAACTTACGGATCCTCTAGAAGCCATTGAAACCAACACAACTTCTTGTGTTTTACTGTTTTACCTCTGCATCATACATTTGTGGGTGGCAGCTGCATACTGTGATGTGACAGAGGATTAGGGAAGGTTGTAAAACTCAAAACTTTGCTTCATCGTTCACAGTGCTAAATGAGTCAAGAGAAACAAGTCAACTGTAAAGTTAATTTACTCCTGTGTTCTTGCTTCCTTCTTTCTCCTACTGTCTTAGGCTTTTTGGTGTTGATGATGACCAGAGTGAAGGAACAGTGTCAGAAGGGTCGGAGGTCACAGGGCCAGCACAGGCTTGTCCATCCTACGCTGCGACCGCTGCCTTACCAGCCTCTGGTCCCATCACTGCAACCCTCACTGGTTAGTAGTCGCAGTCATTTCTCCATCTGTGTGTAACAGGACGAGTTTGACTTCGCTTTACGTTCAGCTCATTCAAGATGTGGGTTTTCTTAAAAAACTGTATCACTGAAATAGCTTCCCCATCTAAACAGAAGTGTTTAACAAGCAAGGGCTTTTTATTCAACTTATGGCTGCGATAGCTTGATCTAAGGAGGACTGCGATGTATGTGGTGGACAACATATTTTTGAAGACAGAAGCAGTGAGAGTTAGCACTCTTACCAGTCAATAGAGGTCTTTATGGGTCCACTATGGGTTCCTAAACCAAGACCGGACACATGTTGTATCGGGTCTAATTATCCTCAGGTGTGTTTGGACTATATCTTAAAAACATACTGAAATGGACAATCCGATCACGCCCACTCTATGGAGCAACTCTCCAGGTGTGTGGAGGTGTGAAAGTATACAGGGTTTGAACTTCCATCTCAACGTGTACACATTTACACTTTTGCCCTTCGGTGTTTGTTTGGAGCATACTTAAGCCTTAATGCTGTTGAAACTGAACAGATCTGATGGGAACTCCTTAAATGTTCACACAAGTTATTTGGAGAACATGAGTTCTGCCTGTGTAAAGTATAGATCAGGCTGCTCTAATGATTTGTCTGACTCCTTCACCTCTTTCTACCTAGGCTACTCTGAAGATGGTGGAGCAAAGAAAGGCGAAGTCATTCCAGAACACGAGTTCGCTGCTGGACCTGTGTGTCTGGACGACGAGAACGAGTTTCCTCCTGTGAGCATCCAGAAGTGCTAACTGTCAGCTATAGTTAGCGCTCCCACAACAGGTGTAACTTAAAGGCATGGCAGAGTATTCATGCAAACAGAAAGACTGAGATTGCAAGCTAACTGACTCAGATGATGATGAAACAGTGATTCACTGAGTAGAGAGCGAGCTCACGATGGTCATAAAGCTTCAACAGCTAAATCAGTTTAAATTCACCTTTGATGCAGCCTGTGAGAGAACAGAACACTCTTCTACCTTCATATGACTGTCACATCTGTTCTCCAACAGTGACACTGCTCCCTCTTGTGCACCAGATGGCAAATATTGCATGAGCATTGTGGATCTTTCCATAACATCTGAATAAAGCCATAAGGAACATTAATGTATAAGTCCCCTCTGTCTGAATGACAAAATGCCAGCACTTTAACAGACACCTAAAGCCAGCAGTGTTACATATTGCATGTCTGAAAAGGGCTTAATTGAAAAACTGTGTAGCAATTCCAGTGATGTAGCACTGATGTGGCCTTTGATTGTTTGCCATCTGCAGGACCTTTTGTGATTTCCTCTTCATCAGCCATTTTAAACATCCCACTCAGGTTCTATGGCTCCACACTATGTAACTACCTTACTATATGAGCAGAGTGAGTACTGTGGACATTACCAGATTACATGCCTGCCTTGCATTAAAGGAAAATTCCGGTATTTTTCAACCTGGGTCTTACTCTCATAATTGTGGCCATTCTGTCTACGAGGGCCATGCTAACTTTACACTTGCCACCTCTTTGTAGAGATTCAGGAAATGAAGAATCCGGCAAAAAGATGTGCATCAGGGAAAGTATGTGCCTCCTAAAGCTTTCCAAATGTACTTTAATTTTACACAAATCATTTTAACAACTTGTCTCTGAGTCCAACTGAAGTAAACACAGAAATGAGCTCCTTGATTAGCTATTACAGCTAAATACGTCTGGGCTTTGCTTCTGGGGCAACTTTCCGGCTAACCAAACTAGCTTCCTATGCATCTGCAATAATAACAAAATATTTATTACTTATTGCTTCACATATGTAGGATGATTCTATGTCAGCAGAGGTAAACATATATTACAAAAAATATCTTGAAAGGTTTTGATTGCTTTGCTTTTGTACCGGAATTTGCCTTTAACTGTGTACCAGAGACTGGGGCGTGAGCTGCATTTGACAAATCCTGTGGATAAAACTAACGGGTGTGTTCATGTGTTTTGGTAGATTAATTGGTGCCGCGACGGGACTGGAGGTGGCCAGGCGAGGCGCTCATGAGTGAGTAGAAGGACAGATGGACAAACAGACAGACAGGCGCTGGCAAGTGAGATGAACAGCAAAAAAAGTCTTTCAGGGTGCCAAGTTATTTTTTCAGTTAGAGAGAAAATAACATGAATTAACATTAACATTCAAGTTGACTTGGGAAAAAAAACACTGACCAAGAAGTAGAGGTCATGTAGTAATTTCAGAGAGAACCATAATCTGGTCCTCATGTTACATAATAATTGTGTTAAAGGTACACTTCTGATTTTGTCACAGCACCAGTAGTACCTCTAAACGTCCTTCCAGTTCACTGTTGAGTTTCAAAACATCGACTGTGAAGTGAGAGGAAATTTCTGAACTTGTAGATGCTGTTGGCCACAAAAAATCAGGGAGTTTATCTTTAAGGAGTGTTTTATGAAAGTATGAGGTGCATGCTGGAGCAGAAATATATAACCACAATTTTTATAGCTTTATTACTTGACATAATTTGCATTATTGTAGCAATATTTTTATTTTTCTCATTAATAATATCTTAGTTTACATCCATGATAAAAAAATTTAATTATTTTAATTTTTATTGTGTATTGTAATTTACTGCATTGACATGTATGAAATGTTTCTGTGTATGCATCCTGAATGCATTTCAGAAGGTGTGTATGTACGGTTTGTGTGTGCCTATTATCATTTGTAAAAGTATTTTGCTAATTGCACAAGACCAAAACAAGTGAAAGAAACAAAGAAATAAACACATAGATTGGAGTAAGAATGAACCTATGCAAAGCAAAGATTTTGTCTTGTTTTATTTTATTTTATGTATTTCATATTTCACTTGATAAATAAGCTTATAGATAAGATTTTGATGATTGATGTATGACCATTCTAAGCTGTGATTAATTATTACAGCACAGGACACTGTGCTTTTATTGTTGCTTTTATTACGTGTCAAAGTGTCACTTTTGAACACTACTCTTAGCGCTAGTAGGCCAGTATAGTCACTGAGCCAACATGGCAACCTGAAGGCCGCAATATGCTTCAAACTAGGTGCTTGTCAGATTGTCTAACAGGTTCTAAAACCCCCTTTCCAACAGCAGAATCAGAGGGGAGCTACTTTTGACAATTTTTTGTAACTTTGCATAACAGATAATGTGACTGTCACTCTCTGTACACCATGACTGGCCAGGTGTGCAGAGGTGAGAAAGTAAGCAGGGTTTGAACTTCTCTCTCAACCTCTCTTTTTCCATTTCTCACAGATCTACTTCCATCACATTTTGTGTGTATAAACCGAGTGCAACACCAAAGGCCTTTCCCCAGCAGACATTTTGACTTGTCATAATGGGAAAAGTACAGGTGTTACTAATAACATTAACAATGGCTCAGTTCTATTCAAGTGTCCCCGTAAGCCATGACAGTGTGATACCAGGACCCTGAAACTGAAGCAGCTAAATGGAATTCAGCCATCATTCATTATTATTTACACCTGAGCTTTTTCTACTGTCACATAGTAATGCCTTTGAGAAGATTTTTTTTGAGGGTGTGTACGTTATCCCCATTTGTACGATTCATCGTGTCTTGCCCCTTTCTGTGAATATACCCTTATATTTTGACATTTGGCATACCTCAGAATGTCACTCTGACAAATGGGAACATCCCCATGGTTCATCCGACACATCAAAAATGTTCCGAAGGGACCGAAGGGAACCTTAGGCCTCAAAAGGCCTCTTTGAGTGCATTCCACTGGATCTTGACCCTTTATACTCGAGCTAGAAACTTTTTCCCACTGAAAGTAGGTGTTGCAGTGAAGAGCTGACATGAATTTGGTGGTCCTGGGTGCATGCTAAGGTGCCTAAAGACCTGCACAAAGGTCAAAAGGTTGCCAGGTGTCCCTTGTGTCAATTTTGACATTTGGGTCAGTCCACTTAAATTTAATATTTTATCATTCAGCTGGAAAGTTGTAACCTTTTCCAGATGAAAGTTAGTGCTGACGTCAATTTGATGGTTCTGGGTGGATGCTAAGGTGCCTAAAGACCTGCACAAAGGTTAAGAGTTCCCTAATGTTTTATTATGATTTATATTACAAATATTCATATTTTGTCATAGAAACGTCCCAGAGACCCCAAATTTTGCACACAGAGTGTGGGCAGGGCCTAGAACAAGGCATCTAGAAAAAATATCTAGTATATTTGAAAAATCAAGTGAGGACGGGGTGAGACATGACTGTTTTTACACCCTCTGCGAAAGTTAGGTGAGATTTGTTTTTGAACGTCAGGAATGTTCCAAAATGGTAATATTCATATGGCCATATTTTCATAAATAATGGCCCTATTGACTTGGAAATTGCACCAAGCACCTTGTCTCAGAACCTTCTTTTAGCATGTGCAGGGCTGACTATGTAGGCCCTTTGGTTAGCTGTCTTCTTTCGGGAGCATCCTTTGGAGTCGGAAATGAGTCAGACTTAAAGAGCTGCCCGTTTTATGGAACATATTTGAATTTCATACTTTTGCGTTGACGGCAAATTACATTTTGCAACCGCAACCTGATCCTCAACTCGGTTGTCAAAAGTCACTGTGATAGTGTGTGAACATTTTTGACATGGCGGTGGCCAAATGGGTCAGCTGACCACTCCATTCAAAGGTATGCCAAATGTCAGATTTGGAGGAAAATCGACAAAATGTCCCCATTTGTCAATATATATTTCCATATGGACATTAATAACAGTAATATTCAACAATGTTCCAGTTTGTCACCGCGGTTTCCCAAATGTACAAACACAATTTTGACAATACCTTGTCATTTTCACCGACAAACGGGAACCTTTCCCTTACACTGCTTAGTAATGTGAAATCATTGTGGAGTCTACTGCTATGAATGTGGGCACAACAGTAGCTGACTTGGCATTATAACACCATGGAACTATAACCAGAGACTTTCTAAGTCTTAAATCGACTAACTAACTTTAACAGTACCCACACAAGGAAGTGTAGGAATTGTAGAATGGTGCTGGTTTTCAATTTACAAGCATTTAAGCCCATTTAAGACAAGTTCAGAAAATAAGGTCCCGGAACACAGAGAAGGTGCTGTTCGGCGGGTCAGGGGGAGAGAAAAAGGAACGGAACACATCAAAAATCCACAGTACCTGGAGCACACTGGACAACACCTAGCTGCTAGCTGCTAAAACTAAACTAAACTGTCATCACAAACAAAGTATTATTTATATACAACATTCACAATAATCACGCAAAATCTCTCTCTCATTGACTGTCCCTTCACTTACAAGTATGTCAAGCACTTTATTCTGGTATCAGCAGGCGAAACATCCAAAGACTGCAACCTGTTCAAAACGCTGCTGCCAGGCTTTTAACACGTACTAAGAGAAGCGACCACATCACACTGATCCTTGCTGCCCTTCACAGGTCACCTGTGAGTTTTGGAACTGACTTTAAGATTTTACTGCTTATTTTCAAAGCCATGAATTCTCTGGCTCCTGTCTGTATCTATGATCTGCTGACTCCCTATGAGCCTGATTCCTGCTTGAGATCGTCCGGCAGGGCCTTTGCTGTCCGGGCCCCTCAGCTATGGAAACTCGGCATGCTCCTTTAAATCTCTTCTTAACACTCACTTTTATCTTATGGCTTTTTCTTAACTGATGGTATTTGTTGCAATTATTTAAATTATTTCATCCTGTTTTTTTTGTATCTTTTTGACTTTCATTATTAGTTTTTATTGTAAAGCACTTTGTAACTTTGTTTTTGAAAGGTGCTATATAAATGCACTTCCTTGTGGTTGCAGTATAGCTCTCCTGCACCAAAGCTGCTAAGATGGCTCCTGGTACCAACCTACCAGGAGTTTAGCCTGTAGACCATCTTGGAAACCTCTTAAATGGTGTTTATAATCTTCCAGGAGTAATGCAGAGAACAGCTACTGGGTGTATAGGAAAAGTGGATCATTATCACCATTATGTAAAGGTCATATTACAATGTTACGGGAAGAATGTTAAAAACTGGATGGTAAGCAACTTGGATTTATGGTAGTAAAAACAACATCAGATGTAAAGTAACAAAAAAGTCCATACAAAACGTGTACAGATTTCTTTTTCGCTCACGGACTGGAGTTCTACTTAGCAGCAGTGTGCTCAGTGCTGTCACTGGTGGCCTGGAAGATATATTAGAGTATTGAATAAAACTGTAGTCTCCTTTCTACTGTATATCTTCCAACTGCCAGTGGCAGCACTGCTGCTGAGTAAATATTTATAAAATATCTTTTGGGGCATTTTTTATGCTTTTATTTGACGTTTGCAGTAAACAGCTGACAGGAACAAAGGATTCAAATGATTAGCTAGAAGTATTGGATAAACAGTTCAAATAGTTAAAAGTATGGATAAATGGTTGAAATAGTTAGCTAAAAGTAATGACTAAACAGTTAAAATAGTTGGCTAAAAGTAGTGAATAAATGGTTGAAATAGCTAGAAGTAATGACTAAACAGTTAAAATAGTTAGCTTAAAGTATTGGATCAACGGTTGAAATAGTTAGCTACAGGTAAATAAATGTTGGACCATTCAGCTTAATTCCAAGTGGTTGTAGTATGATTGTTGACCAAACCTACCTTAAAGGGATAGTTCGGGTTCTTTGAAGTGGGGCTGTATGAGGTACTCATCCATATGCAGTGTATCTGTGCAGTAAATGGCGGTTGGATGCACGCTTTTAAGATAAGCAATATACTGCTGTGGATGGGATCAGCAGCAAAACTTATTTTAGCCACCTAAAAGAAGGCCCACCAAAAGAAATCAACATCAGTTCAAGTGTACGAGATATTTTCAATATTTTCAGCATTTTACCTTGCCGTCAGACAGCCATTGGACAGTGACACTGTGTCTACCTGACTGCCTTTGGAACTACATTTTCCCCACCGTAGAACTTCGTATTCCTACATGAGCGCAACTTTGCCACACACTATATAATGCTAGCGGAGATCAGCTGTTTGGGTCAGAAAGTTCTGTTGGGAGATCTGCGAGACTGAAATCAAACTTTTCTTTCATTCGTTGTCTCTTCCATAAACCGCTAAAAGTCTGACCCAAACAGCTGATCTCCGGCAACTCTCTACTTCTCCAATTTGGGGTCAGGTAATACACTGACTATGGATAGTAGCCTACCTCGTACAGCCCCACTTCAAAAAACCCGAACTATCCCTTTAACATTGACACTTCAATTGTATGAAAAAGATATTGTAACAATATCCACTTTTATATAATCAATAGTGTTATACATTTGGTACATGATAGGTGGGAATCGATGAAGGGGGATGTGAGTTCAATTGACAGTGTTGTGGGGGTACCTTAGACCAAAAAGGTTGGGAACCACTGCCTAGGCCGCCAGGACACCACGTAAGTTTGTATTTTCAACTGACATATCCAGGTTCTGGACTACATGGTCTCATTACCTTATGGTGACTACATCAAGTTATTCATGTGTTTAACCATAACACATAGGATTGTTACAAAGAGGCTAAACCTGGTGCCATTGTTGGCCTATTTTTGACTGTTAAGCTGTTTGCAGTATGGAGCTCTAAGATTAAGGCTTCTTATCCTTTTATCAGCACTTCAACCACTCTAAAGTGCACCAGCCCAACACTTTTATGGCTTACATGTTCTCATTTCTGCTTTTTGATTTAAAATGCAAACTACTACATGAACCAACATCCTGAGGCACTTGTGTAATTAACCCTGAAAAGACCAGTGTGTACAACAAATACTGCAGTTACAGGTTATTGTGCTGTAGCTCTTCTCACTATGTATTTCCTTTATCAGTACAGCCTTGTAGTTGCCAAACCTTATGCAACTCAGGAGTTAAGAAACCTATAACCAGCTGTAACCTCACAGTCAGTGGGACAACGCACTGCTGAGGGAAGACAAAGACAAATGATCCCAGAGGAAAGAGAAGAAGAGGAGAAGCAGAAGACAAACAATAGAAAACAATCTCTGACAGTTAAACGTAAAGGGTAGAAGAACCCAGGTCTCTGAGGCAATGGGCAAGTGTAAGAAACCAGATACGTGCGTACAAGAATGCTTTTTTTCTTCTTTTTTTTTTTTTGCATGTCACTCCAGGGAATTTGATCACTGAGACAAACCTCTAATACAATGAAATCTCATTTGAAAGACAAAACAGTTTGATTTTACTGGAATCTCAGAAGCACAAGCTGACAGAGAAGACTGTGTGAGGAAACCAATCCCACAAAGTCTTAGATCTTCTGTCGGTTTGGCCTTCAGTTAGGGGAAAAGAACATGTTTTTTTGTGATAGTCCAGCTTCTAGCATGAAAAATAAATAGCTGACGGGAACAAAAGCGTATGAACTGAAACAAAACTTGCAAAGGAAAGGTGAAGCCACATATGCAGACCAGGAGAGATTCTTTTAAACATGTTTACTGTTTCAGCAACAACGACTGCATGTTGACATCCTGTCCTTATCAAGAATACATAACAAAAGGATGTGGAACACCTCTCCACAATGACCCACACATGAAACAGCCGCCTGGATATGACAAATGTTTTTGTTAGAAATTTTGTTCTAACATCAGCAGTGTTGAATGGTAATACATTAAACATTGTTACATATTAAATTTAAATGGCAAAGTGCTCAGATTTAACCACCAAATACAGTTACCTATTTGGAAATTCAAGTTTTGAGGTGGCACCTGGGTGGTCCAATCAGATTTCAGGGCTGGACCTTGTGTGGCCACCCCTTAAATACACCACTGCATCCAACTGAAACGTATTCCAGATCAGGGCACGACTGAGCACTGAACAGTCAAAGGATCAGTAACAGCTGAGAGACAGGTGAGTCATTTATAAATTATACAGCGCTAAATACTGGCTAACTGAGTCATGACATTCATCAACATTCTTTAAAATGTGCTAAGTTAAACTATATTTAAACAAAGATTCAGTGTGTTTTTTCTGAAAGAGGAAGGCAGTTTTACAATGACATTCTTGCACGTTTTTGGTCAAATTCCATTCATGTAAGAACATAAATAGTTAAACTGAGAGCCATCTAAACCATGTCATGATGTTTTCATGCTCCCTCCAGTATTTAGCCACAGCACAATACTATGTGAAAGCATGGCTGAGAGGTTGCAACAATTTAAATAACTTAATATTATATACTAATACTTCTCCTGTTGCCACAGTGAATAAAGAGACCGACTGTTACAGCTTCTTTCTTCTCCAAAAGAGTGTCCAACAGCCAAATGTGAGTCATAGGTTGATCACATTTGATTTAATAGATACATAGACTTGAGTGCTTTCTTTGGTGTTGAGGAATAATCAACCTTGTGTTCATAGAAATAAAATGAAAAACTGTTAAGGATCATTTTCATCACTGCCAGATGTTAAAAACATTTCACAGTTATCCCATCTGCACTCTAGTAGCTGTTCATTGTGTCTGTGATAGCATGCTGTTGGCTTACATTGTGCTCACATTTCCCTTTAATTAATGGTGGTGACTAACATCTGGGTGAGTTTGGCAAAAGGTAGCCCAACTCTTTACCCGACCCAACCTTCCAACTTAATGTGGTAGAGCTGGGCTACAAATGCTCACATGCTTGAAGGGGAAAAAGACAGAAAAAGGGGGGAAAAAGAAATGGGAACAAGGACTTCGAGGAAAAGAGGAAACATCAAGTGTTACATCAAGTGCCTTTTTTCTTCTTTTGCCTCTCTTCAGTCCTTCCAAATCATTATTAATTTGTGTTCTCGGATCCAGTTATGAAACACCACACGCGCACGCGCACGCACACACACACACAGAACTCTTCAGTGACACAACAGGGTGGAACGGGATGCTGCCTCTCAACTGGAATAAACCTGTTAATCTCAGCCGCGTGCCCGGTGTACACTTGTGCTTTAGCGCGCGCCGGGACTAGCTCGAGCTGCATTCAGGTACCATGATAAAATTCGTAAAAGTAGGCTACAAGCTGTGAAACCATTGTTCATGCTTGCTGTGTGCGTTCACATCATTCACAGTAACATTTATATTTCATCCATACGCTTTCATTTGTGAACCCCCAGTTTCTCTGAAAACCTGATTTTTTTGTAACGTCAAAGAAATAAGCCTATACTAAACATATCAAAACTACTAAGACTGTAAGATTACCGTCAAATGTCAATTTTGTGACCACATGTATTACACTGTAAATCACATTTACCAGGTGTATTTATGTTTGTGGTTAACCATGTTCAATTTATTGTAAAATCTAATTATTTGCTAATTTGCTTTAGAAATATTTAGCCTATAGGAGCAACCACATTCTATTTCAACAGAAACCTCAGATAAAACGGTTTTTCTCCTGGTGGGATTCTTTTCCATCGGCACTGAAACGCATCAGAACAGGCGGCTGCGGTAGCACGCGGCTCAGTGTGTGTGTGTGTGTGTGTGTGTGTGTGTGTGTGTGGAGAGAGAGAGAGAGAGAGAGAGAGAGAGAGTCTTTCCGCGTCTCTCACGAGGGACTGCGCGTTCATGAAGCCGAGGGATTTGCGCGCCCGCGATTGAATACCGGCTAGAGCCGGTAAAGAGCTGCCAAAACAGGCAGGAAATAGTTCACTGAAGACAAAAGATGCGACTGGCTGTCATAGAGCGAAAATAGACCAAAGCAATATCGGCTTTACTTTTAGCCTATTTATTTTTTAGCAGGAGCAGCAATATTCGATTTTTTAAAAGAAAATATTTAGAAACCATTGCTCTCTCCAGCTTGGCAAGTCGGCCTCAACATTTTAGCGACTTTAAGGCCACAGTGAAATGACGACAAGATAGAAAAGCCGGCTTTGTTAGGCTACACCAGAAGGCTGCTCTTTCCGCCCTCAACCCTGCCGGTAAGTAAGATGTCAGCTTGGCAGCTCCAGCTGCAGGATGCTGCCGAGCCTCAGCCCACTGTGGCGCGCAGCGGCAGCGGTCAGTCTGGAGGAAAACTAACTGTAGGTAGTTTTCTGGTGTCTGGGAATAACGAGCCATTATTTTTATTGATATTATGTTATTGACACATTAATAAACCAGTTGTTACAGCAGACAGGCAGGCGCGTATACAAATCGGCCTTAAAAATAGGTATGTAGCCTAAGTTCACTCGTCATTTATCTGTGAAATAAAATAGATCAAAAGAAACCCCTGGGATGCCACACACTGACGTCATCCCTCCTCCTCTGCACTGCGGATCGCCTGACCACGTGGCACACATGAAGTTTGATAGCCTAATGATAATTATACTGTATCTTATTTTGAAAGATGTGAGCATGAAGAAGCCGATATTAGTTATACAAAAATAAAGGCATTTAAATAACAGCGGGAGTAGATAGCCTAAATAGTCTAAAAACATTTATTCAGTCGCAGACATGGCAAAAGGTATTAAAAGATAAAAGCAATTCTGGCCCCCCAGTTAAGTCAAGCCAATGGCATACCCCGGATTCCAGCCTTCCCTATTAAAATGAAACTATGGCTCATATGATAAGTTCAGATATGTAGCCTGGAGCCAGATGTTCTGTGCTTTTAAACACATTCATGAAATCTCAAACAAATCTGGGAGGTAAATGTGTCATTTGTTTTGCTCGTAAAGTTCAGCTGTATAGTGCTGGATCACCTGACGCCAAGAAAAATCACTAAACCAAGAGGATTGAGAGATGAAAGCATGTATAACTTAATTAAATATCAAGAAGAACCTGTTGTACAGCTATGAGGAAGGGATCATCTAGTTGTTTTTGTGGGCAACAATTATATACACACATTTTAATTAGAGAGTCAAATCTAAAGTCCTCTTAACAGTATCTATATTTCATTCTTGGACTATTTTAAATAATGTAATGTATACAGTGCAAACTAATTTAATCATAAAAGTTGGTATTAGTGGTACTATTATAATGGTGCAGTTACGTTCCTTACACAGTGCAGCACGTGCAAACTAATTGACATTTTTGCCTCTCCAGTGTACATTTACTTTCGCTGCTGAAGTGCCACAATAAACATGAGTCCCCCCCCCCCCGCCCCCGGCTCTGGAGTGTCTGTGTTGAATCATCACTCACTCCTGGCAACAGCACCTGAGAGACTAAGGGCAAGGCGAGTGCTGCGTTCATGACACGTAGGAATAACCTTTGGAATGACTCGTTCGAAGGCCCAACAGGCACAACATCATCATTTTCTGTGGGCTTGGTTTGTTCCTGATCAGCTATATTTATGCTAATACAACTCAAAGCCATTAGCTGTGGAAAAATCCTCCTTTGCTCTTCTGGCTCCTCCATGGTTGTCAACCGTGCATAGTTGCTTCTACTTCTTTCCGTTTTATGGAAGATTGTAGCCGCCACCTACTTTACCGCAGGCGTTGTTGCGTCTATGAGTCGCGTTATAGCGGTTAGTCAAAATAAAGGTCCTCTGCTACCTTCATGTTTTTATTGAGGGTGACAAATGCACGTGTTCTAAATATTGAGGGGGACGTGTCCCCTGCGTCCACCTCTGGCCTATGTCTTCAACTAAACAATAGTACTTTTTAAAATTGCTATACGATAAAGACATGCAGAATTAGTATTGAAATTTGCTTTGTGTAATTTCTTGTGAAAAACATTAAGCTTTATTTAATCAGAAAATTGACACTTTTTGAAAGATCTCTATGCTACCTTTGACATTTAGTAATCCATCTTAAAATCTGAAAATAATGAGACGTCTTTCAGTTCCGCCATCGCCGTGCACACATACATCCGGCCTTCCCCCATCTTCTTATGGTGAGTTTTATGGAGGTTGGCATCCATAAGTGTTGCATTACCGCCATCTGCTGGACACATGGCATGTGTGAAAAGGCACAAGACTGAAATGTTCCTGAATGAATTTGCATGTGTGAATAGTGAAAATCACTAGTGGTGCCTGAAAGGTTATCCCAGTAATTTACTAGGAACTATGTGTGAAAAAGGCTTTAGACCCTCCGTGTCTGGTAAACTCCATTTTTCAAACCCAACGCCCCCAGTTTGTAATGCAGGCTTTCTGTTAAACATTTGAGGTCTCAAGCCCAATTGGAAATAACCCTGATGACATCATTTGGGTTATTTTCTCAGTGGAGTGCCTCTTTAAAAATAGCTACACTCCCTTGTTTTGTTTTCATACCCACTAGCAGCGTAAGTGCCCAAGTGGGATTTGGCCATTTTACAAGATCAGGGAGTGAATCTTTAAATCACTTTACTGCAATGAGACATTATTTTTAAAATCATCAAATTCAAATAAGATAGAGAATTAGAAGTATAAATTGAGTTAGTGATGAGTAATGTAGCATGAAAAATGTTCATATAAACTTCCTTAATCTAAAGAGAGAAGAAGTCACTTCTTCAGAGATCTTTAAGGTTTTTAGATCCAGTGTCTCGTGGCCTAATTGCATTATTTCAGGTTTCAGCCATGGTGCTGGTTGCCTGCATCTCCTGCAACCTATTGAGCTTAAATTCCAAAATGAAAATTATTTTGGATGTGCTAGTTCCATGCTTTCCATTTCTAGCATAAAGTGGGACATCGTTACCCGTTGTTTTTTCGTTTTTTGCTTCTTCATAACACAGCATGACGTGAGCAGTAATCTGTAGTTACAGTAACCATCTGAAATCTGAGTTGACCAGTATCTTCTATAACAATAGCTTATACCTATTGTCTGTGGGATATGAGCTTCAGGTAGCCTGTGGTGAAGGACGGATACCCACCCTATGTTAGATTAAAGTTTATGAGTTATCACTTCATATGTTGTTCTTCTTGATCCCAGGTGACTTTCTCTAAGCCCTTAAGTGGAGATTCTTATTGTTCAGAGGCAGGATGGAGTTCAGAGATGAGACCCTCGAAGCCAAAGCTTATCTTGTTTGGGTATCCTTGCGTACACGTTTTTTGGAGGGGGGAAAAAATTGATTAATGTGACATTTTGATGAAATTCCAATAATATTATCAGCCTGGCTTTCACTGGAAACTAGTGTCCCATATGGTCTAAGTGACGCTTCAAGACATTAAATATTGGTTCAAAATATCCATTACGGCTTTCCAAAACCCACACTAGTCCAAGCTGAGTGCCCGAGTAGCCGCAGGGTGGCACATTAGATTTAGTTTGACATTTCTTGTCTGATCTGTGGCCTCGGCTGGGCGTCTCTGTGGCTTTTCATCTGCACGCAGCAGCCACCCCCTCGGTGATGAAAACTCAGCACTGCTTCATATTCTGCCATCGTTATCTTAGTGGTCACCGACACAGAATCATTAGATCCTAGTGGAATGCTGCAATGAGTCATGGCTTTCAAACGATTTGGGGAAATCATTCACATGTTGCTGATAATTGGTTGAAAATACAAAGTAACAGAGTACATACTATTGTAACAATACTGCATCATTTAGTGTGTAAAATCTATTTTAACTGTCTGTGCTGCCACCACATTTAACATGGACACTGAATCATTAAAGAAGACATATGTTTTCCTCTTGTTACTGCCCACTGCTCAGTCACCCATACTGTATGTCACAGTCAGGAGCACATTTTGATGTGAGGAGGAAAGTAAAGATGAAGACTAATTAAACCGCTCAGAACATCCAAGTGTGGGACAAAAAGGACCTGAACCATCAACACAGTTGATTTATTGTAGCAACAGCATGAAACATTGTTTCCTGATGAAATGTCGCCATGTTTCATGGTGTGTTCTCCTATAAATAAGTAAAGTCTGAGTGTGTCCATGGCAGTACAAGACAGTTGTGGACCAATTTTGGCAAACGTTCCTCAGCCTTAAAAATCTTTTTTTCCAAGCCTGACACTGAGACATTTAAAGTTGAGAAAGCTGATTGCTGAGATTTGAGACCAACTTGCAACAGCTTGATCACATTGTCGTGGCCACATTTGATCAAGATAGTGGGTGCCTGCACACTAAATTAATGCTCCCAAAAACCTCATCAGGTATTCAGCATGTGACCAAGAAGATCCATATAGACATCACCTGATTTAACACAGGTGTGGGTCCCAGAGCAGATGATTTACAACATGAAAATCTAAGATATCAATTACATATCAATCAATAGGATGCAATCCAATACATCAATCCCTAGAAGCAATATAATGTTTGGTAAATATAGAGATATAAAAATCCATAAGATTTGCACACATAGTAGTGAGGCTTACACAAAAAGAGGACTTGCCATTATTCAACAATTGAGTTTAAAAAATGACACATGGCTCCACCATGTGTCAGACAAGATTTAGACATTACAAAAACCCAAAGATATTCAGTTTACAATGATTAAAAAAACAGGAAAGCAGCAAATGCTTACATTGGAAAAGCTGGAATAGGCAAATATTATGCATTTTTGCCTTATAAATGACCTGATCGATTAACTGACCAATGGTTTCAGGTCTAGTTTAGTCCCTGAGGAGGTGCAGTCTTCAGGGTATATATCCAATATTTGATATTATCAATGAATCAAATAACTATGTGCAAAGTGGGTAAAAAAGGAAAGAGAATTAAATGACAAAATGATTTCCCACCAACTCTGCAGCTACCAGGGCTTTTTAGCCTCTTTTAGATCATTGTTTTGGTTTTACAGCACATTTAGTGTTTGGTTCAGTCTCGGTGCTCTCGTCAGCTATGTTTCCAGTCTGTCAGTTCTTCTGCCAAGAAAATCAACAAATACAGCTGTAAGTAGGACAAAAGAAGCTCACTGATGTCACCTCTGTTTCTCCCTGCAGGTGGCCAGCGGTAGCCATGAGGATGCCTAATTCCCAGCATTGTTGGGGTCCAAATGTTTACCCAGAGGTGCCCGATGGAGGCTGGGGCTGGGCTGTGGCCGTGGCCTTCTTTTTGGTGGAGGTCTGCAGCTATGGGACCCTCAAGAGCCTGGGTGTCTTCCTCCAGGATCTGATGGAAGAGTTTGGGGAGAGTAACAGTCGAGTGTCATGGGTCATCTCCATCTGTGTCTTCATCTTTACCTTCACTGGTCAGTCACTTAAGCTTTACTCCTGTGTGTTTCCTTTCTTGTACTTGAAGTCATTTTAGGACATTTAATAACTGAACTTGAAGTCCAATTACAAACCTAATATATTTGCGTTCATTAGGTAAGACTAAATAATGTAATACAACCATAGACTGTATAAAACTTGGACGTAGTGTCCGTGACGTCACCTGTAGGTTTCTGAAGAGCTGCTGTGAAGCTCAAAGTGGGCGGTTCCCGGCGGCTCCGGCCGTCGCCATCTTGGCAGTCCCTGACTCCGGCTAATCCAAAAATGGGCGAAGAGGTGGAGCTGAGGCGGCAAGCCACCTGATAGGGCACCCACCTGTCACTCAAAGCGGCCACGTCCTTAATTAAGCAGAACTTGAAGCCTTAATATAATTTAAATGGGTGAGTTCTTCTACTGTTGTCATGAACGGGGAAATTAGCTACAGAGACCAAAGCCATTTTTTGTACCAGGCTGTAAACGTGTTTACTTCTGCTGTAAAGTCGGGCATTTTAACACGGGGCTCTGTGGGGACTGACTCGCTCTTGGAGCCTGCCTCAAGAGGCCATTGGAGGAACTGCAGTTTTTGGCACTTCGTGTTGGCTTCATTTTTCAGCCCCAAAGGTTTCGCGCTTGAATACAACACAGAGTTGTGTTATATTAGCAGTTCATGACGTACTGATGATCACCTTCCCAAGACACCGTATCTCAGTGTCTCTGGGAGGCCTTCAGCTGACTATGCTCTAATGATCATCGGTCTGGATGATGTGATGATTATTAGAGATCTTCATTTTAGTGGCCAGGCAAACAGTGAACCACTTTGTGCGATTAGTGAGAGTTTCGGCATTCAGGGTAGAGGATTAGAGAATCCTGATTCCCAGCTGAATTTGTCCTGGAGAAAGCTGATTTCTTGGCCATGTATACATGTAACCAGGTTTCTAATGTAATCACTGTGACTGCAGAGCAGCAGGATGAAAGGCGACACGCGCAAAAAATCATAAATACACGCACAGCACCTAGACTGGACTAATAATGCTTAACATAATTCTGAATAAACTGTTTGTACTAACAGACAGATATTAATGTCTGCAGTCAGTCTGCACAGTGATAACACACCTGATTCGACATCACTTGTTCAGAGACCATTTAAGTTATTATGCAACTAATATGTGACTGAGTTGAAAGCATTTTGATAGAATGACTGTTCTGTTGCCCCCCCAGCCCCCCTGTCCACGATGCTGAGCAACCGCTTTGGCTATCGTCCAGTGGTGATGGTGGGGGGCTTCCTCATCAGCCTGGGAACCATCACCTCCGCCTTCACCAACTCCATCAACGAGATGTACATCACCATCGGCTTTGTTTCAGGTGCTTACCAAACTCACACCACCACACCTATCAGCTCATCCATCTGTCCATCAATCTATCCATCCATCTGTCCATCTATCCATCAATCTATCCATCTGTCCATCAATCTATCCATCTGTCCATCAATCTATCCATCCATCTGTCCATTTATCCATCAATCTATCCATCTGTCCATCAATCTGTCTATCTATCTGTCCATCTATCCATCAATCTATCTATCCATCAATCTATCCATCAATCTGTCTATCTATCTGTCCATCTATCCATCAATCTATCTATCCATCAATCTGTCTGTCTATCTGTCCATCTATCCATCAATCTATCTATCCATCAATCTATCCATCAATCTGTCTATCTATCTGTCCATCTATCATCCATCTGTCCATCTATCCATCAATCCATCCATCTGTCCATCTATCCATCAATCTATCTATCCATCAATCTGTCTGTCTATCTGTCCATCTATCCATCAATCTATCTATCCATCAATCTATCCATCAATCTGTCTATCTATCTGTCCATCTATCATCCATCTGTCCATCTATCCATCAATCCATCCATCTGTCCATCTATCCATCAATCTATCTATCCATCAATCTGTCTGTCTATCTGTCCATCTATCCATCAATCTATCTATCCATCAATCTGTCTATCCATCTGTCCATCTATCCATCAATCTATCCATCTGTCCATCAATCTATCCATCCATCTATCCATCAATCTATCTATCCATCAATCTATCCATCAATCTGTCTATCTATCTGTCCATCTATCATCCATCTGTCCATCTATCCATCAATCCATCCATCTGTCCATCTATCCATCAATCTATCTATCCATCAATCTGTCTATCCATCTGTCCATCTATCCATCAATCTATCCATCCATCCATCCATCCATCCCTTAATCTATCTATCTATCTATCATCATTCATCTATCTATCTCTGTCCGTCCGTCTGTCCGTCCGTCCGTCTGTTGATTGATACATGTGTCTGTCTTTGTGTCTTTGAGTGTCAGTGTAACATGCCATTGACTGAATGACTTTTGCTCTTGCAGATGTGTTTGTCTTGTTTAACAGCCTGTCATGAATGAACTAAAGGGACTCCTAGCAGTGTCAACAGCAAAAACTGCATCAGTCAGTTTCTACCAGAACTGTCCAATGACTGAGAAGTGATCAGCCTCTTCTAAACACCATGCAGTGATGTTTGTCTAGGAAGGACTAACAGAGCAGAGCAGGAAAAACTGCAATATATTCTCCCAAAACACTAAATTCCCTTTCAGATCAGGATTGGTGGAGCAGGAAGTGGCTGAGGCGGAAGGAATACATACTGAATGAAAGTAATAGATTAGATGATGAGCAAATTGGTGAAATGAGTTTTGTATCAGAGCACATTAACTTTTTTTTCTTTGACAGAAAGCACTGCTAGCCCTCCCACCATGATTGCCATGTCTGCCTCTGAAACAGACCCCAGCTAATTTGACAACCCCTTCTCCTCTCTCCCCCTGTCTCTCTTTTTTTGTCTTTACATGCGTTTTGTCTTTCGGCAGCAGCTGTAGCAAAGCTGAATCATCTCAAGCAGCCTGCCACCTTTGATAAAGGAGTGACCTGACACCTTGATCTTTGACCCACCCCACTAGCCACGCAGTGGTCCTACCATGCGGGCCAATGGCTGTGATGTCCCCCTTTTCTCTTCTCCTCTTTGTTTACAGGCCTCGGCTACTGTCTCACCTTCATCCCCACCGTCACCATCCTAGCCCAGTACTTCTCCAGACGGCGAGCCCTCGTCACCTCCATTGCTTCCTCTGGAGAATCCTTCGCCGTATTTACATTTGCTCCAGGTGAGTGTTCAGTCACGGAGGGGCAGTTAGCTAAAATATGACCTTTATCATTTCTTACTGCTGCCCATTATGACGTGGAACTGTTTTTGAGAATAATTATTATATTGAGTGAAAGTTCCTTCTTTACCTAGGAAACAATTGTTTGACATAAAAAGTCTTAACTCAAGGTCCACTTACTAGCTTTTTCCGGGGCTTTTAACCACATCTCCTCAGTGGCCATTTGGTCACATGATAATATGACATCAGCAGGGCATGGTAGAGCTGGTTACCTTGCTGAGGAGCTAGGTAACAGCTCACTGTGGCTCCCTGCAGTATTTACAACAGATCCACTGACCAAAAATGATGATGCATTTATGATGAACGGTGTTTCCTGCGACTGCTTCACAGTAAAAGCCCTACCATGTTTCACCAGTTGAAAACTTTTAATGTGAATCAGCAGCAGTAGGAAATGTTAAGTTAGCATTAGCAGTAACTTCATCCGCTGGCTGTAGGAGGGGGAACAGTAAACAGTGAGGCTGACATCAAATTACAAACTGTAACACTGGATTATCTGCATCGTTTCCTGTCAATCCCTCGTGTGTGAAGGCAATTTGAATCCAGCATCGGAATGGTGGACCCCGTCAGTAACATTGAAAACCATAAACCATATAGACAGCTAACTACATAATGTAAATACATTTAATGGCTTTTGCTGAAAAAATGGCGACCATATATAGTATCCAAAATGGGGTTTGATTTCATGAAAATCTTAAGGATTATAACTTGAATTACATAGTTCAGCTGGAATTCTGGTCTGCTCTCCAGAGATGTAATAATAATCTGTTCCATTCATGCAATGCTTAAAATACTGGCCACAGCGCTGACTAGTGGTTCAGTAGTTGAATGCTTGACTAGTGAAGTAGTAGGTGAAATGTATGATGACAATTGAGCAAACTCCATCTGAGGAAGACAGTGAGATGTGGTTGAAAAATCTGGAAAAAGCTAGTAAGTGGAGTTGAGTATATAATAATAATAACCTATGCTGTCCTCTCTCTCCACAGCCTTCACTACACTGAAGGAACACATTGGCTGGCGCTACTGTCTGGTTATCCTCGGCATCTTTCAGACTTCTGTGATTGGCTGCGGGCTTCTCCTTCGTCCAATCATCATTAAGCCGGAGCCTGTAAAGGAGGGCGATGAATCAGACAAAGAGTCTCTCTCTTTGAAGCACCTGCAGACTGTTTATGAACTGGAGAACGAACAAACCAGAACCTCCATCCGTTCAGGAGTCTCGCAGGGCTCAGACGACTCCGGTGTCACCTCCCTCTCTGCTTCCAACTTAGACTTGAGGACTGCAGGAGTTGAAAGCAAGGCTCTGATGGAGTGGGAGGTGCAGGACAAGGAGGGCCAGGAGCCATCACTGTCCACACCTCCCACTCCAGTCAAGGAGAAGGATGAGGGGGACCTGGCAGAGGTAGAAACGGGTCCTCTCCAGCCCTCCAGCCCCAAACTCCTGGACTTCTCTGTGCTTAAAGACAGTGCCTTCATCTGGTACTCCCTCTTTGGCTTGTTCGCCACTCTGGGCTTCTTTGCCCCGCAGCTCTACATCATTGAACTGAGCAAGAGCCGGGGCGTGGAGCCCAGCATGGCCTCCTACATGCTCTCTGTGATGGCTGTGGCCGAGATCTTTGGCCGCTTGTCCATCGGGGTGGTGCTGAACAAAGTCCGCTGCAGGAAGACCCTGGTGCTGCTGGGCTGTGTGGTTTTGCTGTGCCTGGTGCTGGTGGCCTTCGCTATCGTGTGGGAGTTCTGGGGCCTGGTGGTCTGCTGCGCCCTCTACGGCTACTTCATGGGCACCGTCGGCTCCACTCACATCGCCATGCTGGCTGAGGAGGAAGTGGTGGGCATCCAGAAGATGCCGTCATCAGTAGGAGTGTACGTCTTCATCCAGAGCTTCGCTGGGCTGGCAGGGCCGCCGCTAGGAGGTACAAGATCTCTGCTACCCTTGCTGTTTGACTTCTCTCTGATTTCACTCATCAGTGAACCTCTGTGTAGATCCTAACAGTTGTCTTATCTTTCCTTCCAGGTGTGTTGGTGGATGTCACACAGAACTACGGTGCTGCCTTCTACTCCTGTGCGGTGGGAATGGGCCTCAGTGCCATATGCCTGGCTCTGGTCGGCCCAGCCAAGTCGGGCATGTGCCAAAGAATGAACAGAAACAAAGAGAAAGGCAGCAGCACAGAGGAAGAGGAGAAAATGTCTCAGGACAGCGGCCAGTCTGACTTTTTGGATGTGGACTTAGCCCCGGAGGACAGTCCAGTCAGACAGGCTGTGGATCAGGACAATGTCTCTGTAATATGAACCCAACTATAGCATGACATCACCTCATGACCAACAACAAATACAGTCCAGATGCTCTGCGAGAGGCTGCAGTGTCCCACAGCGATGGTCTTCACAGCTGCTGCACTTCTCAGGTGTCACTCTCTCACATTCTGACAAGCTTGAAGTTCACTCCTTCCCAGGAAGGAAGCAGTCTCTCCTCTGAGATCAAAGACATAGCCATGCTGAGCACACGGGGTCACACCGTAGCCATTTACCGATTTCTGTTCCAGCTGTTTAGCTTTCACAATCCTCTGTGTATTATTAGTTTGTGTTCAGTTTGAGTGGGAGTATCTCTATCTCAGGAAAGAAGTGTTGTTGTCATGGATACTGAAGTGACATGAGAATGAGTTATACAAAACATGACATCTGTCAGAAGCCTCTGTGATATTGTGACTGTGTTGTGCTCGTTGATTCCTGCTTATGTCGAGGCGTGCCTCCTCATTACAGCCCTGCAGCGGCTCATTCGTTCCTGCTGACCTGTGTTGTTCGACCCATGCTGGATGACGCTCAACGACCACACGACACGGTCTCTTCTTCAGCAAAGTCTGGAGAGTGAAACACATGCCTCATGGCTTTAAAATGTAATTCTCCTTGGCGATCTGCCTGTATGCATTTGATGTGTGGAGAATGATTTTACTACTGCTAAAGCTGGACAAGAAAATGTAGTTGATATTTAATTTCTATGGTAACTATAGCAATATTGCAGCAGTGTTCACTGATCTTTTAGAATGAATTAAGCACATGGAGCCAGTATTCTGTCATTCTATGAGACTGGAGGTTGTGGGATTCATTTTGCATGAGCCTCAGAAACTTCCTTAATTCTGTACTGCTTTGGTTAAATCTATTATCATGTTACAAGTAACAGCATAGAAACTGAAGAACAATCATGAGACAGTGATTTATTTCCCAATGCCATGGCTAACTTAAAGACAGTGACGTACATGTTAAAGTATAGAATGAGAGTTGGTCATATGCAGTATAGATGTATGCAAAGGTGCAACGGACAGATTTGACAGGAGAGACTCCCCGTGAAGCACCTCCTCCCAGAGTCCCTCCTGCAGCCTCACATCGTCTCCACACCCACCACATGACTTGAAGTTTAGTTCACAAGCCTTTCCATAATCACTGCATCACCGTTATTTAAATTGTTTATAATGATCATTTGATGTTGACTTTTTTAATATAACCTTTTTCAGTTTTTTTAATCATTTGAGTGCCAGGCAGGTCCCTGCCTATTAAGTGCTGTACTGCTTTCATTATGTATTTTCTAAATAAACTCCAAATAGACTTTTATGTCTGTTGTACTGTTTATTGGTGTAGAGACAGAAACTGGGTCAGCGGTATGCGAGGGTGGTAGAGGACTGAGTGGGAGTTTTGTCAGCAGCGCTACTGTAAATAAATGGGGTTCAAATCCTTTTGACAGCGTGTCACCCTTTTCATAAAAGCCAAAGAAATCCAATGCTAAACTGATGTGTGGTGCTGACATCTATCACTTTTCACTATCACAGATGTGATGGACTGTTGCTGTTTGGAACCTCAGTTTCTTCATCTGTCACTTAAATACTTGAGACTAACATGAGGTTAGGCAGATAAAAAGAATTCTCACTCAGCTAACATAGTTCTTTAAATTCAGTGACTCATATATGCATTTCACTGCAAATGTGTATAATTTGTACCTATAATGCAACATTTCATGCATACAGTACATACATTATATTATATATCATCATCGTATCAAACATTACAGTATAATATATATTTATATTTGTCCTAAACACGCTCCATCTGTTCATGAAGATCGTAAGATGTGGATGAAAGCTCTGAAAAAAAGCTAGTAAGTGGACCAAATTTTGTCACTCCATTACGAAGGTCAGGATGAACTTTCACACTCAACATCCCATATAATTGTGTGACTAAATGACAAATCTGTCTATCTTGAGTTACCCTTGAGACTTCAAATACTTGACAGAAAACCTGCATTATGAAATGGGGGATGTTTGAAATATGAAGACATTTAACAGGTAGGCAAGGTGTGATAAAAGATGCTATTATGTTGCATTATGGGAAATGTAGGTTTCAGTGCTTTTGAAGCTTATCTCATACTAGAGATTAAAAGTCAGGATATCTCGGCTAGTTGTATTTTGACTTTCCTTTTTTAAATATGTCTTGCTCAAATCCCCATACTTTTATGGATGTGCATAATCCAATTAAAGGTAGTGAGGAGCAGAGGGGACAGTTCTTTTTCAAGTTTTTTGTACCACACAGATGGAAATCCGTCACTACCATGTGCCTTGTTTGTTTTTAGTTTTCCTATTACTTTCTGGATTTCATCTGTAGTTATCATTATCATTATGCATTTATTTTGCATTGTACCTATATATCATCAATCAATATAATTTTGATCTGAGGCAGATGATTGAGTGTAGAGCTCTTTGAAGTAGCCTCTGAAAATGTTTTCAATTTATTTTGGTTCATATTTAAGTTGATTGGTTTTTGGATCATGCAGTTTATGGACCATAATTTCTATCTGTTTCCGTAATCATCTCGTAAACTGAAAATAACTTGGCAGCTTTGGAGCCTAATTCATAGTAATTTTGTTTTAAATATATTGCTTTTGTCTCTATTTCCTGTTGGACTAGATCATTAGTTGCATGATACCCAATTATATCTATCAATCAAGCCAGATGGAACTAACCAGTTAGTTAAAGTTCAAGCATGCCTTAAGGACATAAAAACCTGGATGACTTGCAATTTTCTGATGTTAAACTCTGACAAAACTGAAGTTATTGTACTTGGCCCCAGACACTTCCGAGACACATTATCTAAAGATATAGTTGCTCTAGATGGCATTGCCCTGGCCTCCAGCACCACCATAAGGAACCTCAGTTATCTTTGATCAGGATTTATCCTTTAACTCCCACATGAAACAAACTTCAAGGACTGCCTTCTTTCACCTACGTAACATTGCAAAAATCAGGCACATCCTGTCTCAAAATGATGCCGAAAAACTAGTGCATGCATTTGTTACTTCTAGGTTGGATTATTGCAATTCCTTATTATCAGGATGCCCGAATAAGTCCCTTAAGACTCTCCAGTTGATCCAGAATGCTGCGGCATGTGTACTGACAAGAACTAGGAAAAGAGATCATATTTCTCCAATATTAGCTTCTCTGCACTGGCTCCCTGTAAAATCCAGAATAGAATTTAAAATCCTTCTCCTCACCTACAAAGCTCTTAATGGTCAGGCACCATCATATCTTAAAGATCTCATAATACCTTATTACCCGACTAGAACACTGCGCTCCCAGAATGCAGGGTTACTTGTGGTTCCTAGAGTTTCCAAAAGTAGAATTGGAGCCAGAGCCTTCAGTTATCAAGCTCCTCTCCTGTGGAATCAGGTCCCAGTTTGGGTTCGGGAGGCAGACACCATCTCCATATTTAAGAGTAGCCTTAAGACTTTCCTCTTTGATAAAGCTTATATTTAGGGCTGGCTTGGGTGAGTCATGAACCATCCCTTAGTTATGCTGCTATAGGCCTAGACTGCCGGGAGACTTCCCATGATGCGCCTCTTTCCTCTCTCCTCCTCTCCCTCTCCATCTGTATGCATTTTTAAACCATTACTGCATGTTACTAACTCGACATCTTCTCTCTGCCGTAGTTCTGTGTTTTCTCATTTCTCGTACTATTTATTTATACATATACTGTATCATTTGCACTCCTACATTGCATCATTTGCAGTCCCATACTGCATCATTTGCACACACTTTATATACTGCACTTGCTTATTGCACTTCTTGTTAGACCTAAAATGCATTTCGTTGCCTTGAACTTGTACATGTGTAATGACAATAAAGTTTAATCGAATCAAATCAAATCAAATAATTCCTCTCCTTTCAGCTACCTCCGGAGCTGCAGAGTCTGGATCTGTGGTTGTGGGCCACCTGCTGCCCTCGTGTTCCCTGCTCAACAACTGCTACTACAGTTGTTGTTATTGGCTCTGTTACTAATACTGTCATTATTATTCCGATAGCTGTCATTCCTATTAATGTTTCCACTACCATTACATTATGACTATTTTAAAAAATTCTAAGTGGTATTTGCATTGTGCTTCTCTCTCTTTTATTTCTCACCTCTTTCATTTGTTGTTGTGTCTTTTGGTCAGTTTTTCCTTTATGTTTTTATTCCAATTAAAAGTATCTTATATTGTGTTACTCTTTCTTTTTTAAAGGTCCAGTGTGTAGGATTTAGTGGCATCTAGTGGTGAAATTGCAGCATGCAACCAACCGAATACCACTCGCCTCACCCTCTCCTTCCAAACGTGTAGGAGAAATGGCCGCGAAACTCGCGAAAAACACAAAAGGCCCTCTCTAGAGCCAGTGTTTGGTTTGTCCATTCTGGGCTACTGTAAAGACATGGTAGTGCAACATGGCGGCCTCCGTGGAAGGGGACCCACTCCCTCTGTAGATAGAAAGGGCTTATTCTAAGGTAATGAAAACACAACAATCGTTATTTTCAGTTGATTATACATTAATGATCTAATGAATAAGGTTACTTGTAATTGCAATCAATTTTACTCGTATGACTGCTTTTAAGGCATCCCATAGTATAGCTGGGGCTGTCTCGCCATTATTATCAGTTCATTATATCATGTCATTAATATCAGCCTTGATTTGCTCAACAACTGACTTACTGTTTAATATTACCACATTCAATCTCCATATTGTATCTTTCCATTTGCAACTCAAATAAACCTTCAGGTAAATAGCGCTATTATCGGACACGTCAGCCACTCCAATTTGACATCCTTGTATTATATCCCTAGTCTCTTTTTACATGAAAAAATAATGAATTCTAGAGTAAACAGAATGTGTTACTGAGTAATGACTAAAGTCTCTCCGCAGAGGATGAAGATCCCTCCACACATCAAAAAAGCCCATTTCCTCCCTCCCAAGCCCGTTTCCTCCCATCCCATTTTCACCAACTTTGTAATGGGTTTCACCCAAAAAACTAGCTGTGTCCAGGTCGTAGTCCATTATCACAACTAGCACATTATTGCTACTCCTCTTTTGCAGGTATTAGAGTGGGAACTATAAAAAGTATTTTTGAATTCGTGACAGGTGAGTTTCTTGTAGGAAGTTAATCTGCATCTTTTCCTTTTTAAGTCTGGTGATAATTTTTAGCTCTCTTGACTTGGTTTCCTAGACCATTAACATTTAAAAACATAAGCTTGACCGCCAAAAAGAGATGTCAACAACCCTCATTATATGTTAACTCTCTTTTTGTTTTGAGGGGGGAGGCCTTCCATAAATAAAGGGCCCCCAGCTAGCAATGAGATTTAACCCTCCTACCCATACTAGACCTGTATTGTAAGCAGCTGTGTTTCAATCCCTTTCAAGCCAACAAACCAGTTATCTGTCCTTCTCCTTTTCATTTAAACTCAGGTTGATGTAGACATTTGTCTTGCGTTGTTATCCTTGTGCTGGAATTTTTGCAGCCGTCCTCTCGCACACCTATTCATCTCCGGGGGTTTGATCGCTTCTGATGCGTTTCCAAGTTGCGATCCTGGTCGACTGGAGCCTTTCAAGGAGGGAAGAGTATCGCCCCCCCCGCGCCTTCCACTGCATATCCTCATCTACGCAGGTTGCATCCTCTGCACTGCAGTTTTCACTCTGCTAGCCCAGTGGATGCGCATCTTGTTGAGAAGTGTCTGGAAACGGATGCCTTCCCCCTTTAGAGTCTTCTTGATGTTTCCACATGCTTTGCATTGTTGCAGCACCCTCACAGAGTAGTCGTGGTCAAAATAGATAGTTTTCTTATCCCACGCTTTTTTCAAAACCATCTCCTTTACATTAAACTGCTGAAAGTAGAAGATAATTGACCTTGGAGGTTGATCTGCTTTGGGTTTCGGTGCCAGAGCTCTGTGGACACATTGGATCTGAAGGTCTGTGTCTATCAAAAACTCGTCTCGGAGCCATCTGAGTGCACGTTCAGTGAGGAAGGTAGAGTGTATTTGGTCTGCGACCTGGGGGATGATGAAAATAAATTGCACTTAGTTTTATTTTAGGCTACTTCATGTGACAACCTGCGTGCACCTTTGTAAGAATGCAGAACAAAAACTATTTTGGTTTGATGAAAATGAGAAGTTGGACTGAGTGGGCTAGTTTTATTTTATTTTTAAAGCTTGGAAAATTAGGTATGAAGGCATACCAAATATACTATTCATGTTTTTTCCTATAATTTGTATATTTGGTCTCACACCAATACATGGAAACTGATAGTCTGCCTTGTAAGCCCATTTGGGCTGGGCATCTATTGATGCAAGATACTACATTGATATACAGACTTTTGCTAGCTTATTCAAGAAGTGACAAGACAACCCAATGCGAGCCAACGAGAACGTGCATCAGGCACACAACACTCTGTGTGATGCAGGACACAAGGATGATATTTTCAAATTATTCCGTCTGGACCTCGATTCTAAGTCATCTAGCTTGTCCATCATAATTTTCTGCTCTTTGATTATTTCCTGCAGTGCACAATTTGCTTTGGAGCTCCACAACTCGACTTCTTCAGTGGGAGTCAAAGAGGCGTCTATCCTATCATTTTGCTCTCCTATCTCTATGGTAATTTGTGCAAGTTTCTGGTTTATGTCTTCCTTGAATTCAGTTCGTTTCTCATTTGGATAATGATTTCATCCTTAAACGTTTTCAGGTCTGTTTTCAGTTCATTTTGCAGGGTTTGAATTTGTTTGCTAATGCCATCCAAACTGGTTTGAAATGAAGCCATGGTATTGCTAGCTTCAGGTGTTAGCATATTCTTCTCATTAACCGAATGGTTTATTTCTTTATCTTCCCTATCCGGGTTTCTTTTGTTCTTTGTTTTCGTTGAACCTCCACTCATTATCAAAGGTCCTGGCTCCGAATTCTCGAGTTTTGGCAGTTCTTGGCAGAGTTTATTGTGTTGGCCTAAGGGAACTGACAACTCAAGTATCCATGCTGCGCTACAGTCCCACCGAAAGTCCCTTTGACTTTCAAAGTAAAAAGAACATAAAATCATTTTCTGGCTGCCTTGCATGTTTAAGCATGAGCGTACACTGTTCATAGCAGTGGTTGTTGGGAGAACTTGGAGCTGAATTCCTCTCACTGACTGACTGTTTACAGAGGGATAGAGTTCTGCCAGAGAACAGTTGAAGTGGTCTTTCTTTGCGCTTTAATACTGCAATACTGTACAGCCTACACTAGCAACTTTGATATTTGCTAGGTCATTACATACATACAACATACATACATACATACATAACGAGCTAGCTACGTTTGTTTAAAGATAAACCCGCTGCGTGCCATTATCATCTAATTTCTACGTTCTGCAGCAAAGCCAGTGTGTACATGTATATATTTTCATTCTTACAGGTCAAAAGGTGCAATAAAAAAATTGTTTTCAAGACATTGCTCAAGATGATGAATGTTGAGCAGCGGTGTGTGTCTTTGTCTCCTTTTTCCTAAAATCAGTGATCAGCTCCTTGGTTTTGCTGACGTTGAGCAGTAGATTGTTCTCTGTACACCACTCTGCAAGATTGTTGATTTCCTCCCAATATGAAGTCTCGTCATTGTTTGAAATCTCATCCGCAAACTTCACACCAGAATTGTCTCCATGTCGGGGGCTGCAGTCATGGGTGTACAGCATGAACAGGAGGGGACTGAGCACACAGCCCTGGGGGGCTCTGGTGTTCAGCACTAGAGTGGAGGAGGAGTGACCTGCAATCCAAACTGTCTGGGGTCTGTTTGTAAAGAAGTCCGATATCCAATTGCAGAGTGTAGTACTCAAGAAATGGGGCTGGGACTCTCAGGCAGACGGCCCAGGCGCAGGACAGAAATGGGGCTGGGAACCTCAGGCGGACAGAAGAGCAGATACTGAAGGGCTGAAGGGTAGAGTAGGTCCGGGTGATGACCAGATGTACAGAGCAACTCAGGAGGTCAGCAGCGAAGGCGGAACCCCTCTGGAGGCTGGCGGCGAGGACAGAAGAGACAGGCAGAGGAGCTGGTGGAACCAGTGATGCCAGGGAACCAGGAGGCTGCTGCTCAGGAGGATCACAATCCAGCAGCAGCAGGAGTGTGCTGCAGCTCAAGAGATTTCAGGAGGTTCTGGCCCAACCGGATCTAGAGGACGTGGCTGCTGCGATCTAGCAGAGGCAGGAGTTTCATGAGTGTGCTGCAGCCCAGAGAGTTTAGGGAGCACCTGGGACCCAACAGAGAGTTCAGGGGGCTGCTGCGGCCCAACAGGGACTGGAGACCTCAGCAGCATGGTAACTGGAGACTGGAGTGCTAGGCAGTGGAAAGTCCATGCGGAACTCAATGTCAAATGTATTGCTGTGGGCGACAGTGAATCCTATTTAAAACTGCTCGCTAAGGATAAACGTAATTACAGTAAGATTGTTATTCACGTCGGCGGTAATGACTCCCAGTTACACCAATCAGAGGTCACTAAAGTTAATGTTGAGTCGGTGTGTACATATGCAAAGACAATGTCGGATTCCGTAGTTTTCTCTGGGCCTCTGCCAAACCTGACCAGTGATGACATGTTTAGCCGCATGTCTTCATTCCGCCGCTGGCTGTCGAGGAAACGATGTGGGCTTTGTAGATAATTGGCAGACTTTTTGGGGAAGACCTGGTCTGATTAGGAGAGACAGCATTCATCCCTCTTCGGATGGAGCAACTCTCATATCCAGAAATCTGACTGATTTTATTTGTGGACCTAAACCATGACAACTCAGAGTTGAGACCAGGAGGCAGAGTTGTAGTCCTACACGCTTCTCTGCGCTTCCAGAGCAGTTACCCACCTAAAACTCCTTAGTGACGGTGTCTGCCCCCCGACCACTTGAATTAATAAAACCAAAAGTTAACAGAAGAGTTATACATAAAAACCTAAATAAAAATGCTGAAAAGCACAACAAAAAAGGAGAATTAAATGTGGACTCTTAAACATCAGATCTCTGTCATCTAAAGCTGTACGATTTACAGTTTTTCTCCATTGGTTTGGCTCATTTTTTGAAACTGAAATTACATTCTCAAAACTCTAAGATAATTTGGCAAAACAGTCTTACAGTTCAGCACAACACTATAGCTCACTTGGAAAAGCTCATATCTCTACCAAAACTGTTCACTCATGGTTCAAAACTAAATTCCTTTTCCATATAAAGAGTCAGTGCCACAGAAATGGCAAAGATCCTTCTCAATTGCTTTGGCTCATTTCTCAAAACAGACCGGACATTCTCAACAGTCTTGGTGCTTTTGTCAAAATAATGTGGATGGTTCGGCACAACACCATGGTTTACCTGCAAAAGCTCATACCTCTCCTAAAACATTTTACTCGTGTCAAAACTAAATTTCCTTCTCATTTAAACAGTCAGTGCCCCCAAAAGGCTTCGTCCCTTTGGCATTGTGTAAGCACTGCAAGTCAAAATGTTTAGATGTTTTGTCACTATGGCACAATGCTTACTGTACTGTTTGTTTGTCTAGCTAACAGAATACAATGGTGTAAATAAAACTGAAAAAAGAAATATGATTTTAGGGTAAGAGTAGCCTCCAAGGTTTGACATCACACATTGCACTCATACTGCCAAGGAAATTGTAACCATTTTTATTCACACAAGAAAAAAGAAAAAAGTAAAAAGAAAATGTATACAGCATAATATACTGTAATATAAACACACAAACAAAAAACAATGAAAATTATATGTAGCCTACAGTGCTGTAAAGAAAGGTTCTTTACTGGTCGCTGTCCTCACCCTCCCTCTCCTGGCCACCGTCCTCACCCTCCTGGCCATCCACATGCTGCTGTCCATCTGGCCACAAATTCTCGTCCACATCACAGCGTATATTCTCCCTTGTGATGCAACGTGGGAAGAAACAACGTGCATGTCTCAACCATCCCCTACAGTTATCACCTGTAATATCGTCACACGCTGCATCCATTGGATGGAGCAGGGACCTCTGATCGTGAGCCCTACGATCATACACTCTCCACCTCCAAGCGGAGAAAAACTCCTCAATAGGATTGAGGAAAGGAGAGTAAGGTGGTAGGAAAACCATGACCATCCTTGGATGAGTCGTGAACCAGGGCCACGGTGGAAATTCACATTGTCCCATACAATAACATATTGTGGTAATTGAGGCCCTATGAGACCTCTCTCATTTTCAGGGACCAAATCAAAATGAAGGCGGTCCAAGAAGATGAGGAGCTTCTGTGTATTGTATGGGTCAAGACTGGGGATGTGAGTGGCCACACCATTCTCAGATATGGCAGCACACATGGTTATATTGCCCCCTCGCTGGCCTGGAACATCCACTGTGGCCCGGTAGCCAATAATATTACGGCCACGTCTTCGGCCCTTGGCCAGGTTGAAGCCAGCTTCATCCACAAACACGAGGATGTGAGGGGTCTCGTTTCCTTCCAATGTCATTGTTCTCTACAATGGTGTAAAAAAAGAAAACATCAAATCAGTCATACAGAAGCGTCATACACTACAGTTACAGACAATTACACAGGAATGTTCTATGTTTTCCACAAGTTCAATATACTACTGGCCACTACTCCAGTGGTTCCAAACCTGGGGTACTTGTACCCCTATGCAGAGGTACTACAGGGGGAATTTGACTGAAAGGGGAGGGGGGAAATCATCAATGACTAGACTTACTGAAATGTTACAGTAAAACCCACAGTATTAGATAGATTTACATGGGAGGCACCTTTTTCTTCTTGTATGTTATATTCTTCAAAATAAGGATTATAATGATAATTGCATCATACAGTAAGCTGCCGTTTTTAGGCAAAAGTTGAAGTTGAAGTTGAAAAGTTGAAGTTGAAATCAGGTAAAGTGGGTACTGGAGCCGAAAAAGTTTGGGAACCACTGCTTAACTGTAAAAAGGTTATAGTGATGGACAACCAGTAACCGACTTACTTGTGCATACTGGTACCGCAGCTCTTTCACTCTATCAGAGTTCCTCTCAAATGGTACCCTGTAAATTTGCTTCATTGTCATCTCATGCTTTTTCAATATCCGGTCTATTGTGGAGATGCTTATAGAGTTGACATTTTGGAATATGGCATTGTCTTGTAGGATTGCAGCGCGGATCTCTCTCAATGTGATGGCTTTATTTGCCATCACCATGTTACAGATCTCTTGTTCTTGTTGTTCACTAAGAAGTTTTCTTCTGCCACCCGTGCAAGGTTGTCATCCAATCCTAGACATAGAATTCAAAGGACACTTCATTCGTAATGTATACCTTATGTATTCCTTACAGAATGAGTTACCTATGCAATTGTATTGTTGTTTTACTTACAGTAACTTTACCACAATTCTAATGCATCACTGCACAGTGACTGGAATACTACTGTAAACTGTATCATCAATACTGTAGAAAATAAACTATTCCATAGTTTATTTTCTCCAATGTTTTTCTAGTCATTTTTAGTATCATAATAGGAATAGGTAAATGTGTAAATAAATATATTTCTTGGTCTATGCACAGTGTCCTGTCCTATACAACATATAATTCCATCATTGACTGACAACATACCTGTTTTCCCTGTGAAAGGTTTGGATGATGGAGGAGACTGTAGAGCAAGGCACATTAGGCTGCACTCGACCACCTGCCTCCACCATTGTGAGGCCATGGTTGATGACATGGTCTATAATTGTGGCCCGAATTTCATCCGGGACAGCATGGTGTCTTCGTCCTCCTCTGCCTCTTCCCCCTATTCCACCACCACGCACCCTTACTCCTCCTCCTCTTCTCCTTCCTCTTCCTCGAGCAGGTAGCTGCCCTTGTTCATTTACTTGGCCAGGTGCGTCCATGTTCAGAAACTGTACTGGTCCTGCATGGTCAAGCTCTTTACATACATGTTTGGCAGCATTCACAGTCATGGACAGCACCTGTCAGGTAACTAAACATACTGTTTGATTGGTCATCTGAGATGTGTGAAACTCCTCCTTCATTAGTCAAGTTCTAGTTTCACCTGACTGTCAATTGCTGTAATAATTTATCAAATGTTCCAAGGATTCATATATGGTATTCACGGTATTATGTTCTTGAGTAATTTTGACAATTAAACAAACTATTGTGCATGTGATGACTTATACAATGAAATGACGCTGACACGTTTTGGAGCAAACAATCATTAGACTGAGAATCGACAATCAGTTTAGATCAACAAGATCTATTCACTTGGAAATTGTGCTAAATGTTGGCTACCTGTACTTAATCATTTGCAAAGATGTACTGAGACACTGAGACATGTACTTAGACATTTGCAATTTGCAAAATGAATGAGAAATTCAATTCTGTTGTGAACAATTGCCAAGTGGTTTAGAGGTTTGTCCATGTAGTTTTGAGAATATAATTTCTGTTTCGGAAACACAAATCCAATAGTGAGCAGGCAAAATCCAAAGACAGGAAAGGTACAAGGGAAACAATAAACCAGGACACTTGACAGAGGTACAACAACAAACTGACAACTTAAGAAATGAAGGACACAGACTTAAATAGACCTAGGTTAGAGAGACAACGAGACACAGGTGCAACTAATTAGGGTGGGGCAAACAATCAAAACTGGAGGGGAAAGCAAAGAAAGACAGGAAGTCAGACAACAAGACATATGAGGGGAGGAGAATATTTCAAAATAAAACAGGAAGTAACAGGACCAAAACCATGACATGCTGAGCTGAAATCAGCAAACAGCATTCTGATGTAGGTGTTGCTGTTCTCAAGGTGGGTGGAGACTGAGTGGAGGGCAGTGGAGATGGCCTCCTCTGTGGATCGGTTGGCTCTGAATGCAAACTGGTGAGGGTCCAGACTGGCTGGGATGTTGTTCTTTATGTGCTGGAGAACCAGTTTCTCAAAGCACTTCATCAGAATGGGGGCGAGAGCCACAGGGCGGTAGTCATTTAGACTAGACACTGCACAGGTACAAGGACAACAGTGACTGTCTTGAAGCAGGTGAGGGCCCACATGAGGGCCCTGTATACTCAGACCACTGTACCAGCCCAGAAAATCACCAGCTACAATAAAAATACCATCAGGTTATTTGTCATGTGACTGCTGATGACCTCATGCAGTTCCTGTAGTGCATTGTTTGAGTTTGGATCTGGAGGAATATAAACAGCAGCAACAAAAACAGTGGTGAGACAGGCTCTCATCAGTGCATTTACCTCAGCTACTTGGGCAGAGCTTGATGGTGGCAGGGCGCCACTTTCAATAAATGTTATCACAAATTGCATACCCTGCGTATGGCACTCCGTTTCCTCTATAAGCAGAGCCATTAGTGTAGAAAACAAGATCAGAGTTGGAGCGATGAGTTTCTGAAAGGTCAGGACGAGGTTAAGATGAACATGAAATGACATCCATGCAATTACGGGGATCACCATCAGTAGGTAATAATGTAGCAGGGTTAAGAATAGAACATCTTTTAAGTGTAATGTGTGGAGCAGTGAGTGATAGTTCACACGTGCCTCTCTGGTCCCTGTTACATGTTTGTGTGCCCCTGTGGGACCATGACTGTGAGTGGAGAACCTAAGACAATATCAGCAGCTTTGTTAATTCTAAGTGCAGCTGCAGTGACGGCTTTTAGACAAGGTGGAAGTCTTATCTCTATAGGATCCAGTCTGAGGGAAAAATAAGCAACAGGTCTGTAAGAAGAGTTATGGCGCTGAGTGTGAACAGATTGTGCAAATCAAAAGTGGTCAATTACAGTGACTCAAGTTGGCAGGTGTTATATCTTAGTTTAGCAAAGGTTGAATTACAAGTGAAATGCCTTCTCTGCCTTCTCTCTTTTCCTGAGAAAGAGGATACTGTGAAACCTTCAGTCCAAAACCCAAAGATATTCAGTTTACAATGATATAAAACAGGAAAAAGCAGCAAATCCTCAACCTGCAGAAGCTGGAGCCAGAGATGGTGATCAAAATAGATGCAAAATAGTCTGGCAATTAATCGACTAATCGTTGCAGCTCTAAAGCTAAGTTATGCATAAGCATGATATGATAAAGCATGAACAACTTTGTACGAAATAGCCATGTCCTCTCCGCAAAGCAGAATTTCAATAACAACACAGACGCTGAAAGACGTGTTTTTTAAAAAACAGTTGGATTTATTTAGTTGGAGAGTAGAAGGGTAAGACTGCATAAGTTAGACTGTACATTGAAAGCTTGTTTATCTGAAAATGCCAAAACTGGAAGAGAAATGTTATATCTGAATAACTTGATACAAGGACATCAAACTGCTTGTGTGGCATCATTTAAAAAAACCTAAAACACAGTATAAAATCTTTGTTGACATGATTGGACAGTAGAGGCAGAGCTTTGAAAAGGAGGCACTGAACATCAGTATATTTGGCAGATCATTTGCAGACTTCTTTACAGACAAATTTCTATAAGACACTGGCATTAAGAGAATCATCAGTCAGTGAACTCGTGATTATTTTTAACACAACATAAAACCAAATCACGACTGTGGAGCAGTGATGTTGCATAGTTTGGACTGCGTAAGGTGACACTGGTTTCCTCTCAAGTATTTACAAAGAAAAAGCTTTTCTCTCAATTTTCACCTCGAAAAACACAATCTAAATATTTGATTCATACGGTTACAGTCACGACAGCAGAAGATTCACAGAACAACATACACAAGATGCAGTGTACAAAACCAGAATCACAGAAATGTTAGAAGGCAAAGTCAAAGTTTCATCATGGGTAAAACACTGCTTGAGGTGGAGCTTTGGGAGCAGAACCCAAACCGGTTCTTCCCTGTTCCCAGATCAGAAAAACCGATCACCATCAGATCCCAGGGCGTGATGGCACCTAACACTAGCACTCCTCTCCCCATGGCCCCCTGGGATCTGGTGACAAATCCATGTGGGTGCTGACTGACTCAGACACAAAACAGTGTGTCACCCATCACAAAGCCTGGACCACAGTCCTACAGGACAGAGAACACATACAGCTCCTGAGCACCCAGGTGACAACTGAGAGAAACTCCTCCGCGATGTTAAGCTGAGGACTTAAGGCAAGATTTAGTTTGGTGTGGACACTTTGAGTCTCAGGAGGCTTCAAACAAAGTGCTTGTCAGATCATCCATTGCATCCAACGCAATCTGTAACTACCTGAAAAAGACAATTAGACCACAATTAAGTCGGCTTTACTCAGTGACTGGTCAGGTGTGTGGAGGTGGAAAAGTAGGCAACTTCTCTCTCAGGTCTCTATTTTTCATTCTTCACACAACCACTTTTTATGTGTACAACCGAGTGCAACATCATGAATGAATCCAGGAGTGAGGGAGTGTCTGAAAGTGCGCGCTGTCGTGCCCATTTGTATGCTTCGTGGTGTTGAGACTGCAAAGACGCAAAAGACAGCGAGTTCTTGGAGAGAGATGGAGGTGTGATGCAGAAGGCTACGGAGACAGGATTTTCACGTCGCACAAGCTTGTTTGTTTAAAGCATACTGAACCCTTTAAGGGATTCAAAAGTGCCAGTGGGCAGTCATTTACAGCAGAGCCACCACTGGTCTGTCTTTGCAAGAGAATTAGGGCCACGAGAAAATAAAGTAGTACGAGTTTAGAAATCAGAGTTTAATCTGACTGTGTAAAAAAATATCTACACTCGCATGAACACTTACTAGCCTTCCATAGCTTTCAAATGCATCTCCTGGTCTTCATCAGCGACTGGAGCTGGCTCAGGTGTCAGGTGGTCTGTCAAAGGATGGTCTTTCGCGTCGGTGCTGAATGAGATCCTGAGCTAGTTCCATTCACTGACGAAGACCGTGAGATGCAGTTGAAAGCTGCTGGTAAGCGTACCTTTGAGCTTAGCTTTTGTTGCATACTGTTCCAGATTTAAAATTCTCTCCTGTGCTTTAATCTATGAATGTTTTCTTCCTGGAGTACTGATCTAAATTTTTCAATTCTGACTCTGATCTCCAAATTCAGACCTTTTCTTCAGAATTCTGATGGGTCTCAGAACTGATGTTCTCTTTGTTCCCCACATAGCTCCAGTCAGTTTCTGTATCCATCAGATGAGGGAAGAAAAAGCAAGTGCTTTGAAAGGATGTGGCTCCGTTTTGCTGCAGGCGTCAACTCAACTCTGAAAGCCTGTCAGACAGTGGAGGCCTTGGCTTAGATCAAACTAATAGTCGGACTTCAGATACACGTCTAGTTCTAGCTGGCTATGAATTCTGGGTAAATTTAGACATTTTTCAAACTAAAATACATGGCTGCTCGAGCAACCACCCCAACCCGTTCAGCTCCACTCACTCCAGCAGAAAGTGCTTGTTCTTGGGGTTAGCGATGAGCGTGGTAGCTGTAGCCACAGCACCTGTAGCAGCGCTGCGGTGCTGTGCCTCTTAACACCACAGGGTCACTCAGTCCTTCTGCTAGCTCATCACGCTCAGGACACTTTCCTTGGACAAACACAAATGACTGCGTTCTATTTCCAACGGCTTACCGAGGTCTGTCAAAACGTTTTCCCTGCTCGGTGCTCGCACAGCCGTGTTTTTGTTAGCCTGGTGGCTAACGATTTAAGCCTAAAATAAGCCAGCCTTTATTTTTGTGAAACTATCTTGCATTAGACTAATCTAACAGCAAAATTAAGACTGGCCTAACACTACAGACCAGTCTACAATATGTTTGTGAAACTGGCCCCTGACCTTAAAGGATGGTGGAATGTGACATCACAGAGGCTCCATTATGGAGCAGGGACAGTCTACCAGCACGTGGGACATCATCACTCACCCATCTGCTCGTGCTCCTGTGTGACAATCTACTGTCTGTGCTCTAACAATCAAAACCAAATCTGTTCAGCGTTGACAAAGGCCATCTCAGGGTACAGGCCTGTTCTGCTAGGACTTCATGGTGTGTGTGTGTGTGTGTGTGTTTAACAAAAGGCTTTCTTCTGGCCTGAAATGACATGACACAACAGTCTGAATCCAGACAGAGGCCTCTAAGAGGCAGCAGCACACGAGAATCCTGCCCGGCTCTGCACGGTTCAAGGAATTCACCGAGCTTTGGTAGACAGTACTGTTGGTCAACTTCCTCTTTTAGAGTTTAGGGAACACACACTCCAAAATCAGCCATGTGACTTCACTGCTCCATGCTAACACACATGTAAGTACTACACTGATATAGCTATCAGGGACACAGAGGATCCGATTTGTCTCTCAAGATGTCCATTTCCCCTTCATCTCACCCGTTAAGGCAATCATTTATTCAAAACTAAATCGAAATGTGGAACAAATATCAGAGCCGCAGTAAGTCATCCTGAGGAAAGAGGAACACACACTGAATGCGATGTAAACAGAAAAATGTGTGACCCAAAGAAGACTAATCATGTGACGTCTAACTGAAGGTGGAGGTTGCGCGGCGGTCAGTGACCCGAGCTGCATGAAAAACAGCTTTCTGCCTTTAGTTGCAGCAATTAATGCTTCTTTTCATCCATTGGCTTCCATTCATTTTTACACAATATGAAAATCTATTAATAGACAATTGAAAATTGCTTGAATTGCGCAATCCATCCACAGTGAAAGAAAATAATGCAGACTCCATGGTCAAAGTAACACTACAGTTATGAGGCCTTGCAGTGCAGACTTTTCTAATCAATTCTGCAGATTCTTTTTCAGAGTGTACAGAAAGGGATGGAAGCCAATGGCTGTCTGAAACATTCAGAAAAACACTCCTGAACACGCCAACACGTGTAGCGAGCATTAAAAAGAGAACGACTTGTGGTGAAGGAACTAAAACTTGCAACTATATCGTAAGGTTTTTTAAAAACACTTAAAGAGTAACTAACACCAATGTGCAGCCACACAACTGGAGAGCCAGGTATTACATACCGTCTCTGACGGCCATCCACAGTTCATAGAACCATAGTTCCATTTCTAACTTCGAGTTGTATTTTGAAAAGTGATCGAGAGCGTGCTGCCGACAGCAGCTGGGTCATTAGTGCGCCCGAGGGGCCAAACAGCTTTTCTCAAGTTGCTGCTGCTCAGCAGATCATCAGTCTCTCGTTTTCCTGTGTAGACAGCTGTCCTGACTGAAACTGAGACCGAAGACGAGGCTGAAGGCGTCCAGTGTAGACAAGAGGTAAGACGGAGGGATGCCGGAGCAACGATCTGTCAGAGGGGGTGGAGAGTCAGTGGTTGCACGGTAACTGGGGCACGTTCATGCTAAAACAGGGTGTCGTTCAGTGGATAGCTGCCATTAGCAATTACAACCACAACTATAAAGACAAGAGTAAAAAAAGAACTTCATGCGGACGTACTGTATGTAGAATGTGTTCAACAACACAAACACAAGACTATGCCCTTTCTGTTAAACTGAAGACAATAAAAGCTTTTCTGTAAATCTGGTTTCAGGTTGGGGAGTAACAGCTCAATAAAAGGCCACCTTCATTACTTCTGAAACTTGTGTTATACATTTGTATGATGAATTTCCTTCTACACATGCTGAAGTGTTAGCATGAACCAGTGGAGCCAGTTATCTGGCGGGGAGTTCGGGGTTCATGGCTCAACACATCTGGAGGAAGCTGAGTAACGGGACTGTCTCCTCAAACACCGTCCGACAGGCCACCAGCCACCTGCTTTTGTTTTAAATCCAATAAAAATCACACTCATGGTCACACACACAAATCTGTGTGGGAGGTTACATCAGCTGTTAGAAACCACAGTGAGGTTGGTGTGAGAGATACACACCGATACATTAGACATTAGAAAAGGAGTTAAGAGGACAATGTGAACTGTACGTCACCTGTACACGAGAGTGAGAGTGGCCAGCAGACACCAAGTGCTCCAGTTCAGAAGTGACATACCGGCTTTTGTTTTTAACTTAGGATGCATGGAAGGGAGAGCACTAACAGCACTAACAGGTACCTTTCAGAAAATAAGACTGATCTGAGATAACACAAGAAAGACTGAGCCACCTCTTCACTATACGCAACACTTAAGGTGGTAATCCTACAGAGCGAGAAGGAAGGCGCTTCCTTCCCCTGGTGGAGCTGAAACCTTCGGGCTTGGGTGTGAGGTTCCACAGGGCTTCGGTATGAATTTGGCCCACATCATCCATCATTGTTCTGCAAAGGCTACTCCAAAGACTTCCCTTGAGAAGCATTCAAACAAGACAACATCCACTGTACAGCTGCCACAACATCCAAGCTACGTGATGCTAACTGGAGGACATTTTCAACCCAAAGACACAATGTTTAGTGCAGTGTTTAAACACATTACCTCAAAATTCTGCCTGACACGTTTGGTATTTTTGGAGACTTAATCTTAAAATATTTTTTGCAATTATTGATTCAGCAGGATTGCTTACCTCAGTGTGCAGCTTTGCAATGCAACTGTGATGCAAACAGACACTGGACATGTCCACGCTTTCAGTTTACTGTGACCACACTGCTTCTACTGTTCACTGCTGACAGCGGGCACGGGGTAATGGGTAGTTTTCATGGCCGTCTTTCTGTCCCATTACAGGGATTTTTCGGGATTTTGGGGTTGATTTTTGTTCCCACATGTTAAAAAACATAGCAAAGCAAGCACAATAAAAAAAGTTCAATAGATGCATACCATGGACCTAATGTACCCTTGGTATTAACATGTGATCTGCATCTGGGTTATGTTATCTGGATAGGGAAAACCCCATTCATTGCACACAGAAAACATGGCGATAGGAATGCTAGCAGACATGCCACACCATATCCGGTGTCTGTGGAGGTGGGACTCCTGTGAGGCTCCAAGCACCAACAGTGTTGCTGGCCTCCTAGCTGCTCTGACGCAGTGCGCCTTTGGTTCCGAGCGGCGTCGGGTACTTTGACCCTTGTATGCATATTGAGATCCGACCAGGATGTGGGCAGAATTGAGATAACAACAAGGCTTTACCTCTCTAGATACAGATCACATGTTAATACCAGGCAGGTATGGGGTCCTGAGTTCTGTTTGTCCAGACCCTGATGGTAAAATATGGTCTTGGTTGAAGATGGCCAGAGTCCTGCTTTTTTTAAGCATAAGGAGTCTTCTCTGGAGACACATACAGAGAAGAGACACCATGAAATCTGTCATTTGACTCGTGTTTAAGGGCAGAGGCATGAGAGTTCTGGTTAGCTTCAAATCACAAAGAAGTGGTTCACAATGTGCCCTGAGAAACAGCAAAATACAACGTGTCACTCTTAACCCTGCACCAGCTACCCCGATAGCATGGTGTTTAATGGTCTATGTGTTTGTGTCTGCGCTCTCTTACCAGCCCCCCTGTTTAATTAACTGTAAGTCCATCAGCAGTCACAGATCCACAAAGTGTAAACCCCTCTAAAATATAAGTTACAGAAAAATGCATAGGTACATACAGTATATTCATATATTAGAAAAAGAAACAAAATGATTAGAAAACTAGAATCAGGTGGAATTTGGAACAAATATTCCTATCTGTGTGTGTGTGTGTGTGTGTGTGTGTGTCAGCCCTGTTCTCTCCTGTTCCACTGCCCTCAGAGGAAATCCCCACCCCAGCCCAATGATGTCATCACTAAGCGCCAGTGGAAAGCAGAAGTAAAACCAGAGACAAAACAAAAGAAGTTCTGAAAAGGAAGGCAACACCTGGCAACAGTCGCTGATTGACGACTCCTCAGTTACAACAATGTAAAACAAGCTCCTCCCACTCTCCCTCCCTAGCAACAGTGGTCAGGGCAGCGTGGAAAAAAGGACAGTGTGTGGATGTGACTCAGAGTAACACATAGGGAGGAAATACCATAAGACATGTCGGGAGGACGGGGGGCAGACAGTGGGGGTTAGAGGTCATTTACAGTGGTTTCAAGGGTCAGATGGTGGTTGGGGCTTCGAGCCAAAGGTGGCTGTTATAAGTCACAGTGAACAAGCTCAGTAAGGCAGAGAGCAAGCGTGGGGGGAATGGTGGTAGTAGTGGTGGCTTTAATACACAGTCAAAGTTCAAAAGTGAGGAGCAGGTCAAAGTCAAGGAAGGAGGATGGATGGGTGGAGGGACACTGCCCGCTCCCCTTACGGGCTGGTGGTGGTGCGGTGGGAGGGGGGTTGGGCACCTTGACACCCACTTTCCGTCTGCCTCCACCCATCCCTCCTCCTCCTCCTGGTCAGTCCCCTCACTGCAGCATCAGCTGCTTGAGGTTATCGTGCAGGATGGTGTCCTTGACGTCGCGGAACACCAGCCGGATGTTCTCAGTGTTGATGGCCGTGGTGAAGTGGTGGTACAGAGGCTTCTGCTGCTGCTCGCGGCGCTTTTTGCGAAAGCATTCCACCAGGAAGCGCTGGACGTCCGCCAGGCACGAGGGGTCACCCGAGAACTCGGGGAAGTAGTCTTTGATGGATACCTGCTTCACCTTCTCCTCCAGCAGGTCCGTCTTGTTCAGGAACAGGATGATGGAGACGTTGCTGAACACCCGGTTGTTGACGATGGTCTCGAAGATGTTGAGGGACTCGCTCAGCCGGTTGGTCTGCCGGTCCTCCATCAGCACCTGGAGATGTTAGAATGCAGATGTGTGCTGAGGTCAAAGGGGATTGTGACAGTGTGTGTCTGGTATGAGCAGCAGGTTTATTGAACCGTGCTTAGCACAATGAAAAAATTGCCTTTCAACAATTGGACTTTACAGTCCACTGCAGGAACTTAAAGTAATGTAACGTGGTGTGTAGCCTTTATCACAGGTTCTGCTTTTGTTTCCTCTGTTCTCTGACTGAGTTCCTGGAACTAAACTTGGGAACTACAAATGCAAGTTCCAGGTACTTTCAGGGGTTGGCGGCAGTGCGGTCAAACGTGATGCGCAGATGTGACATCACACTGAAGTTAATATGAGGCTTCGGCCATCAGTTAGACAAGTCAAGTATGTACAGGAGGAATGATTACAGGACGCAAAACCTGTGTCAATGTTCACATGGTCAGCTGACTACTGTTTTAAGATAGACTTGAGAAAAACTGTCAACCTATTCTTTAACAACGTATGTGGTGCTCCCCACAACCCGAACCTTTTAGAACCTTGTGATGCTCTGTTACTAGGATCTTCCTTGTGTTCCCACGGTATTTTACAAACCAGGACATTTTAATGGTACGTCATCAAAAAGGCAAAAAGGAGAACAACAACTTCATTTTTATGTGCTGTTTGGTAGCTGAATGAAGTAAGCAAGTGGGACAGACAATGGAAGAAGTGATGCTTAGAAGTTTATTCGCCAACTGTGGGGCCAGCAGGGGCCGGTCGGTGGGCCAAAACGACGTTCAGTGCCACTCATTGTAGGTTTGCTCCACTGTACACATTGCGAACCTTTAATTTTTCAATAATCTTGTTTCATCTTTTTAACTTTTCCCTGCACTGATTGGCTTTGACTTAAATCGATGGTTTTCTCGCATTTAAACAAGATGGCTGCCTCATGCGTTTGTGCAGACAGAGGAGCATTAGAATCCAATAGATATCTCTTTCAGGAGTTGCCATCCGCGTGATGTCTTCGGTGTATGGTGTTAATGAACCAGTTTGCACCAGTTTTTTCTGAACTGCAATGGCAGAAATGGTATCTGTCTTAAAGTACTCTATGGACTTTTAGTGGCCAGTGTGAACAAGAGGAATGATTACAGCAAGCAAAACCTGTTTCAGTGTTCATACGGGCACCTGTCTGTTTCAAGACAGGCTTGAAAAATTGTGAACCTATCCTTTAAGTTCATGCAGTGAAAAGGGCACTTAGTTCCCGATTTTCTCTCTTTTTACTCTCTTCACATGTTATGTATACACTGTTAGGTAGTATGCCAAACACACACACACACACACACCTCACTAGCTGCCAGAAGAAAAAAAAAAAACGCCATTTCTCAGAAATAAAGTTGAAATATATATAACCCATGGCCATAACACAGTATTGTTAAATTACCTGGGAGACCCCCAGGCCGGAATGTTGGGGAACACTGAGGTCATTATTTGTTGAAATCTTTCAAATGCAAACTTATGGCAGCAAAAACAAGTTCTGGAACCTGCAGCTCCTCCCACTCCACTGTGAGATATTTCATCCAAAAGACTTGAGATGATGTTGAATTTCTCTAGATCTGTGATGAAATTTTGGTCTATGTGAGTGGAATACGCCACTATCAATTCTGCAACATTCAGGAGTTCTACACCCAATGTTTGTGTGACCTCACCGCACTGTGTGGCTTCCAGCTTACTCACCTGGTCGTATTCAGAGGAGGAGACGAGAAAGAGGATGGAAGTGACTGAGTCAAAGCATTCGAACCAGCGCCGCCTCTCGGAGCGCTGACCACCCACATCCACCATCTTGAAGGGCACGTTCTTAATCTCAAAGTCGTACTCGTGGATGCCCTTAGTGGGCTTTCTGGCCAGGAGGATGTCCTGTTGGCTGGGGAGGTAGTCCTGCAAGAATATGATCAGATTTATTATATCATTTTTGACAGGAGTTTTGCAGTTTTCATCCAAGATCTACATCAAAACTTGCATATTCAAAAACACAGTGCTTAAGCTGCATTGGTACATTTTAAGGTCTTTCATTTTCACAAGTTGTGAAAAAAAAGATTTTTCTTGGTACATATCTTCAAGCGAAACCCATTGAGGAGATTACCTATGAAAAAAATCTCTGACCACACGCGCATACACATAAACTCGATCAGTGAAAACAAGAGAGTTGGGGAAAGAAATGCAGATCTTTGTGTTCCAGATAAAAACGGTACACACACTTTTCACGCTGTTGCTTTGGGACATCCCTATGTAGCATTCCTGAAATACCAGAGCGCATTAACAAATGTGGGGCTTCAGGAGCGTGTGAGCAAGTGTGTTTGTGAGGGGAGCAGGACTGGGTAGTTCTCCTTGGCGATGACAAAGCTTAGCTAAATCAAGCCAAGGCAAATAAAACAAGTGCATCTTTAACTATTTGGGACCAAATACGATGTAACATTATTCCCAATCATGTTATGACAGTGTGTGGCACTGTGCTCTGGCTACACCAGATGCACATTTCTAACATTCCAAAGGTGATGACTCATCGCTGACACAGACCATGCTGGTGTGTGCGTGCCCACACACAAACACACTCACAAATAATAATGATATTTTCCCAAAGATCCCCCTTTTTCCCCAGACACACTCCCCCAGTACTGCCAGTGCACTTGTGTGTTCATACCATAGACTGTATAAAGATGGACGACGTGACAGCTCCCCAAAAGTGAAGCCAAAACATCTTGATCGCCCCCTGGTGGCTGGCTGCAGTATAGGTCATAAGCCCCACCAAACTAGAAACTCAAAGTACACGTCAAATACATTTTATTTAGTTAGTTATGTGACGCTATAAAAAAACGGGGTGTCACGCCATGATTGACAGCTGAGCCCGGCTCGCAATTGAGTTGGCTGGGTGTGTGGGCGGGACCTCGATACCGAGGCGCCAACTCCGATCACTACTGCGCACACTCTGGCTCCAAACGACGACACCAGTGCAAGATGGCAGCTCCCGTATCCGGGATATTTTGCCATCATTTGGTACAGTGGGAGGAAGAGGAGACACGTTGTCCATCTTTATATACAGTCTCTGGTTCATACACAGCAGGAAAAGAGCACCAGCTACAGAAACATCATAGGTAGGAAATCCAGCACTGAGAAAGCAATAATGTTTTCTGGGTTACTTCTCTTGGGAAGCACTTAGAATAACGTCAAATTCATCAACAGCCTCATATATTAAGTTAGTTTAGTTAGTTATCAGGGTGGAGAGGGCATGACATTAAAGACCCTGGAGAAAGTGAACCAAACCAGGTTTTTGGCTAGAAAAGCTCATTTAAATTGCTAAAGCAAGTTTAAGGCTGTCTGCCAGTTCTCTTGCTTTTGAGTCATTTGGACTAATAAAGCCTTGGGTGGTTGCTCCCAAAGGCTCTAGCTGAACAACTACAACTCAGTGTGGCAAATAATATTTATAACACAAGGGTGCTTTCAGACCTGTAGTTCAATTCATTTGTTTAGGCCAAGGACAAACATTGTGGCTTATTAGTTTGGTCCATTTCATGCTCACACCGACTCATTACAAATTAATTACAGCTTGTGAGGAAGACTGCAGACACTACTCAGGGCTGACAAAGTCCCCGAAATCTTCTGCATATGTTTAACTCCTCACTTTCTAATGTCTCAGGCAAAAACCCTGCACTCACGGGCTGACGTTGATACGTGTAACCATAGTTACCAAATGATCTTGCATTAATATATACTTGTGTCACTTATACAGATCACTTAGGAGACCAGTGAACAAAATCCTGTGGTTGGTCTGCTTTCTTTTGACTGACAGGGATCACACCGAACAGTACAAACCGAAGCAAACGCACCAGAGTTTGTTTGAACTACACCAAACAGGTTAGGTGTGAGAACCACGAGACAACTTTATTTGGGTCAGGGGAACTCACGCCCACCAGACTCGAGATGGTGTTGCTCACTTGCGCTTACAGAGATAAAATACCAACATGGCTAGTTTGTTCCTTTAGGTTCTATGATGCCAGAACCATTTCACATAAAAATCAGCAACCACAATTTCAAAAGACGGTTAAATTATGGTTTACTGGAAACTAACTTTGAAGTACAAGCTTAACATTCACGTTATTTGTATATTTCATGTTTTGCTGTTTTACCTAGAGAGATTTGATTGATTTAGGAATATATTTAATCAGTTTGTTGACAGTATGATGTCACATGGACTGCATTTTGCTCTCTCTAATTAAAAGAGTGTGTCAGAAAGCACTGTCCCAGACACGTCTACCTGTATATTCCCATATACTAGATGACTAGTGTAAAACTGACTGACAACTGCGTCTTCTGTTTAGAATAATTTCCCTTGTTTCTTAGAAAAGGCATTGATTGGCCAATAGGAACCTGGGTGGGGGGATGATACAGAGTGAACAGGGAAACTCTCGCTTAGCTTAGTGCTTAGCATAGTGAGTGTACACTGGAACAAACCACTGTGGAGACATGACCGAGGACAGGAAGACAACAGTTTCACTTCTCTTTTCAACAAACTAGCGGAGTGCTATCACACCCAGCTGCTCAATCAGCCATCCTGCCTGCTGGAGATCTGTGATTGGTGGAGCCTCTGCAGTGTGGGTGGGACTTACCGACTGCCCGAGCTTTTCCAAATTGTCCAGGAAATACTTGACTGACTCCCCCTGACAGAGAGAGAGAGACAGAGAGAGATAGTGACTTTTTCCTCACAATTCTGAATTTAATCTCTTTTAATGTCATACATCACATGGCCCGAACTCACATCCATATCAGTGTGCCAGCAGCAATGTTACTATTTGGCAAATAAAGAAAAAATGTCCATCACAAGTTCCCAGAGCCCATGGTGACATCTTCAAATGTCTTGTTTTGTTTGACCAACAGTCCAAAACCCCAAGATATTCGGTTTACTATCATCGAAGATAAAGAAAACCAGAAAACATTTACATTTGAGAAGCTGGAACCAGCTAATTTTAGCCATTTTTCATGATAATACCGGTTTATGTGCCCACGTAATAAAAATGTGTCACATTGTGATATTAAGGATATTGCAACATGTTGACATATTTACAACATGACTCCGTTCAGCAGTAACACACACGGCTGAAAGTGAAAGTAACATTGCTGCTGGCTCCACTTTGGAGGAGTTCTTCCAAAAAAGAACAATTTCGGTTGTGTGGAAGTGGTTTGATAACATTAACCTTCACAGAAAAAGACGAGTACATCACACAACATACATACGGCTACATACGCTGTCAACTAGTCATTGATTCATCGATTCAACTGAAATTTTTATTCAATTCATTTTTCAAGTCATTTTTCAAACATTCCTTGGTTCCAGCTTCTCAGCTGCGAGGAGTTGGTGACTGTAAATTGAATGCCTTTGGGCTTTGACTGTTGGTTGGACAAAACGAGATATGTGGAGACATCACCTAGACTGTAGGAAATTATTATGGGTTTTTTCTCTACTTTTTGACATTTTATGACAAAATGAAAATCAAATAATCATGAAAATAATCAGCAGATTGATGACCTACATGTTTTACTCAATAAAGTCTGCATTGAGCTGAAGTTAGTTTCAAGTTACATATTGGCCAGTTGCTTGTATTGTTATTTCATTGTTGCCAGGTGTTGACTGCTTCCCAAAAATACCTCACAATATGATATCATTTAATGCCTACTAGATGACAGTGTGTGTGGCCTTTGTTGTGTGATGTAGCAGCTCTGCTCTTCTTCTCTAAAGGTTAACATTATCGAACCACGTCCACGCTACCAAAGTCACTGCAGATTTGGAACCCTTTCCTCCAGAGGAGCCAACTGCAATGTTACTCTTGCTTCAGCCATGCTCGCTGCTGCTGTAAATAACCCTAACCCTGTCATGACGTAAATACATTGCAATATCAGTAATATCCTGATATGATACATTTTTATCACATTAAATATGCCACATTAATTATATTGATAGCTGTCATGAACTTACTGATACTGGCAACCCTAATGTGAATGCATGCTGGCAGTTGTGATAAATGTGTGTTTGCTCTTTGGGGAAGAAGCCATATTGACTTTGGTGACATCAAATGCATTCCTTCTACAGACCATAATATGTCTTGGAGGAAAGCTTACAAACACCAACATCACAGAATGCTAATATCTTTAAGGACAACGCATAATGTGCTTTCTTTGAATCTCAGCTGCTCCAAACAGATGCTTGGTGAGCTCATTTCCCTGCAGGACAGTTACAGATCATTTTCCTGTGAGCAAGACCACAATCTAAACTTGTGGAGAGCAGTGAGGGAGAGATGGAGGAAGGAAGGGTGTGGGGAGGCAGAGGGACAGAGAGCAGAGAGAAGCAGCCCTTCATTAGCTTGTCTGTGTCCGTCTGTGTGCTCAGCAGCTGCAGCTCTGCTCTATCAACTCTGAGGAAGAGCCTTGATCTGTTACTGTCAGTGCTCGCCTGTACACTCATCCTCAACCTACTCACAAGTAATCACTGGACATCCCACAGTCACATGCAAATAGAGGTAAAAGTAAGCATCATGGATGTCAAACTATGCAGCACAGGGCAAACATTGAAGCAGCAAAATGAATCCTCTTCACTAGATGCCACTGATGCACTGGACAATGCTACACAGACCCACCTCTGCCCTCAATCCTTTCAACTTGTATATACAGGGTCCAAAATTAACTTTTTGGCAAAATATTTTTCAACCGGCCATAAAACTGCATAAGATACGATGTCATAAAAAAGCCAACCTCCCCTCACCCCCTTATCTGTGAAGCGCCACTTCTCGGTAAACGTTCTTTTTACCGTACTGCCAACGTACCCTTCATTCTTCCTTTTAGGTTGATCTACTCTGGCAATGTGCCGCCACATACTTACAGATTCTCTTTGCAGTTAGCACGAAATTGTCCTCTGCGGTACCCGGTAGTTAGCTAGCTAAAGTAAGCGTAACCGTAGTGACGCTTGACAGCGAGGGTCAATCAAAGAACTGCGATACCATTATTGACTGTCATACGTTGCATGCCGCCACCAGTGTGCAGAGTCGATATGGTCAATCAGCGTATTTCAGCAACCCGCCAATGGCGGCTGATCTCATTTATTTTATTCGCCAATGTAGACTTTCACTCACATTTGGCGAGTCCTAATTTTGGACCCTGTGTATTTAGCATCAAGGATTGCACCAAACATGCAATAAGGTCATTTGGTCCTGAGTCATACGTCGACCAAGTCGCTTGCAGTGTGGACACTGGGTAACGCTCTTACTCACCAGCTGGAATTCTCTGCGGCGGTCGTAGGCGTTCTGGATGCCCTCGTCGGCCCACAGGGCCCAGATGGATGGCAGGTAATGCTGGAAAACTTTTTGCTCCACCATGCCGTGACCGTGGGCCATCGCCGACCGGGTGTCAAACGCCATCATGGTGTCTCCGTGCCGCTGGTTGGACGGGTTGCCCCATGGGATGTGTAGCTTCTCTCGAGCGTCCACCAATACTCGAATACCTAAAGCAGGAGAGAGACACGTCACGTGTCACAATAGATATGTGGCTTTTACAAAAAATGATTGCACAAAAACACTTGTTTGCACCGGACTGTCATCGGAGGAGCTCTGTCTTTACCAAAATTCTGTTGATTCAGTGGTATCCTGATGGTGATGGACTTAATGAGAGTAAAATTACCAACAATCTGCACAATTATAGCAATATCACTGGACACCCACATTACATGCAAATACAGTTACAATTTGACACATGGATGCTGAACCATGCATAGAGGCCAAACACCATATATGCTTCCAAACTAACCAAAGGCTAAAACAGCTTATTACCGGATTACTGCAGGGTTTCTCAATCTTTCCTGGCCCGTGACCCCATATTTAGATTCCAAAATTATCAACTCCAGCACTTAGACTGCCTCCTGCTCTCTGTGCTCACGTATAATGTTAGTTATCACACCTTGTTGTCCTCATTTGTCCACCCTATTTATATCAATAAATATTATTATAAGATCTCTCAGCATAGGGGCCACAGAGAGGGTTCGAGGTCACAGTAAGTTGGCTTCCCAACTATTCCAAAAGCTCCATTGATTGCACCCACCCAACGCGTGGCCAGTGTTTTCAGATTTGAATCATTTGAGCCGGCTTAGTGTAGACAGTCTCTGGCTGCTTTACAGCACACACTGGCCCTCAGCTCGGGGTCCCTAAGTTGGTTCCTGAAACCATTAAGTGCCTTCTTCATGAGACACAGGGCTCTGTCTGTCTGTGTTGGTCTCTCTGTTATTGCCATCTAATTGTCTGAAAGTAACAAAAACTAACAACATAAGATAGTCGGTCATTCCAGAGAGACTGCAGGTCAACATCAAACCGGTATGATGCCGCTCTGAGTCCTGAGTGATCAGGAAAGGGCCGGCCATCCTTAGTAACATCCTCTTTTTCCTGAGTAAGAGTTGTTACCATCAGGCTGCACGGACAGGTTACCGTTTTTAACTGTTCTAGCTGTGCTTCTAGATCCGTCATAGCCACAGCATAGTAATACCAAACACACACAAAAGCTGGATCCTACACTTGCACTTGGATGCGACTTGATGACATGTTTCATTAGACCCTCCCCTGTCTGTTAAATGTCCATGTCTTTCAAACTCCACACCCCCAGTTTGTAACGCAGGCTTTCTGTTATAAATATGAAGTCTTCAAGAACATCTCATGGTAAACCTGACATCATCATCAAGTTATTCTTTCAGACTTTAGTGCTCCTCGTGATGAGTAAACTGAACTTTGTGTAAAATCAGTGGAATGCCCCTTTAATATACTGTTTGCCAAACATGCACATTGATAGAGGTTTCCATTTTACACACACACACACATCTAATTTTGACATGAATACTCTTATTTTATTGGCAAAAGTGACCAGTGGATCGATTCCTTCGAAAACAGATTTGATTCTAGGGTTTGCCACAGCCTTTCATAAAGGAGTTTTATAATAAAGAGAGCTTCCGCTAACATTGGAATAAATGATTACATTTTTACGAAATACAACATTAGGTGTATTAACCTTCAGGGAAAACAAGTGGTGACGCTACATCACACAGCAAAGGCCATGCTTTTAATGAGTGAGGCGATAGGTTAAACCGTTGAAACAAAATAAGAAGTGAATGAGAGAAACGTGAATTCAGAAGGTGTACGGTTGTATTTTTCTGTTTTCTCAATTTATTTTGTGTATTTATTAGACTAAAAACAGAGTCTGCATCAAGTTGGGAGCACTTACCACCTCCACTCACCCATTTCTTGGGGGAAAACCCTGAATATGGTATTATAGTATATTACACTTGTGTTGTTTGACAGGAGTGCTGAAGGAACACTGAATACTTTTTTTGCAAAGACAAACCCGTTGAAATTTCTGTTTCACAAACACTGCAGCCACACATCAGATCCAGTGAAATGCTGATAAATGCCAACAAAAAGCTCATTTTAGGGAGCAGAGATGAGCAGCGAGCTGAGGCGGTGAGTTTACATTACTGCTCTGTGAACTCCGCTTCACCCCTTCAAACAACGCAGGTTAATCCAGCTGTCTGCTGCGGGTGTGTGTGAGATGACAGCTCAAGGATGAGTGTGTTGAGTCTGTCTACATATCTTCAGTTCCTGTGCCAAAAGATGCAGCTTTCATCCAAACACACACACACACACACACACACACACACACACACACACTGCAGTCCAGCGCCTTTGTCTTTCAGTTTGGGACAGATAACAGGATGCCAGACCTAACCAATACTTTATACTGACATGTCACAATTTCAACTATATACACTCACACGAGTATCAGCTTAGGGCTGAAACAGGGAGAAACAAGGGACTGCCAAAAAAAGCCCAGCACTAGATTGATGATTAACTTATTATTATAAGTTCAATTTCCACCTGCCAGAAAAGCTTCTTACTCTCCACAATTATCATTTTATGCTCTTCAAAACAAGATAATCTATAATTATTATATTTGTATACTTCAGCACAGTTTGCTACTGTATAGTCTGTATCACGAATTTGTGTGTCATCCTGCTGCAGGGGCCGTGCTAAGCTTTCTCTGTATCGATTCCAATTATCATATGTGCTGCCCAAACAATACCATCTGCAGAAGAAGCAGGCCTTATACAAAACATTAAATTAGTCTAATAAGACTGAGTGATTTTTATTGAATTCATTTTTATTGCCATGACTCATGTATCAATATTTTTAGTTGGAATATTTGACTCATGATTTCTTGCTATGTTTATTTACCAGACCATTCATTTGACTGGATATTTTGCTGAGGTGACAACTGTTGCCAGTGGATTTTACCAGCTGAGACTAATTTTTCCCCTCAAATGAGCAAATTACAAAATTAAACTAAACTAAATGTGCTGTGCATGCTGTTGCTCAAATCACTTTTATTAAATAAATTTAATATAAATGTATATATAAATTTAGCAGCGAGGTGAACCATACAATCTGATATTTGATCAAAGCCAGGGGTCCCAAACTGGGCCCTTACCTGTTCATTATTTTTTGTTAAATCTGACCTTAAAAATAATTGATTTTTTCCCCCCATTTTGCTTTATCCCTAGTTTTTATATCGTAGCAGAATACCATAAAACTTCAATTAACAGCTCGGGCTTTTATTTGGTTCAATCACTGAACTCAACCTGCCTATATTTGGGACAGGCCTTTAATTCCTTTCACAGAAAACTTTTGCTCAGCAAAGATGGGATATACTATCAAATTGTTTATTCAAACTAGTATGAATATTACTTGTATAAAAATTAGGCTATTGAATGACATAAATTTCAAATCATTCATTTGATCTAGCTCCAATGTGCACAGAGAGAGAGCATCTAAGATGAAAGCCGAAGGTTGCCATAGTTATTTCAACGTGGATACATTTTTAAGAAACACGTTTTGATTATTTTGATCGGTGGACCCTTACGGACCAAGGAATATAAATAATCAAGGAATTGACACATATTCAGACTTTATGACCACTTCTGAGGCACCTGTCTCAGAGAGTTTCCTGTCTCTCTTGTTTACCAGGCGGTAAATCTGAATGAATTATACTTTGGTGCTCATGGTTTCCGTAAAATGAACTGAACGACTGAACTGTGGAGAATCTAACCAATCTAACAATATGCAGCCATATTGATAAAAGTTTAAACATTTATATTTGTGTGCGCGATCTAAGCAGCTTAGAACTAGTAACTTGTTAGCTTATTTATACATCCAGCAGGTACAGATCAACATGATCATTCATTTGGAGTTGTATTTGTGTCACCTGATGAATGGAAGTCCAATATTCTTTTAGCTCTGTTTTTGGTCTCCACCAACTCCTGAGGGAAACATCTGGCTCTTCAGCTGCTAAATGCTCCACTGTGTTCACCAGCTGCTCTCTGACTGTGTCTGTCTGCTGTTTGCTGCTGAGCAGGTAGTGTACAGTGGCTTTATCAGAGCTTTTTCACTGGAAACAGCTGCCTGTTGCAACCGAAAACGACACTGTGAAGTTGTGGGCCAGACAGCTGAACAATGAGCTGAAAGTCGCTATAAAAGCTCCGTAAAGCTTGGGAGAGCTGCAGATTCAGTTGCTAATTCTCTGTAGGTTCATCACTACGAGTGACCCCTGTCACATGCTGTGACCAACTGCATTCTGATATACCATCACCTGGCCAGTGGCTGCCCTGATCTAAACAAACTATGCCTTTTGTGTTTAAGTGACATTTTTAAAACGTGTGCGTCGGTCCGCTGCTGTAGTCTGATTGTTCAGCCAGCAGCATCGTCTCTCTCCCCGGACAGTTACTTAGTAACTTTATCATGTTCTCAGCCTCTTTGGCTGTCCCCTTCCAAAACATGACTTCACAGCAGACAGAGCTGAGTGACAGCTGGAGCTGTCAGATGTGTCAAAGTACCGACATTCAGTGGCTGGAGGGGACAGAACTGAGGCTAGATTATAGTGTATTGTAGTTCTGAATGTGAAACACATTTTAAGAAATTAGAGCCCAATCGATATATCGGTCAGACAATATTATTGGCTGATATTGGCTTATCACAGATATATCGGTATCGGCGACTATGTTATCCGATATGCGCCAATGTAAAACTGTTTTCTTTTCAGTTTATTGGGCAGAAAGAACGGCATGTTAACATATTGGTGTCAATACAAAATTTAGCCAGCAGAGTGCATTGTCACTAAAGTGGCAAGCATTGTCACGTCAGGAAATGTAACAGCCACCTCACTAATGGTTAAACCATGAACCAGCACAAAAATGCCAACTACCAACATAAACCGCCATGTTCTGACCAGACACATTACAAACACTAACAAAAAGTAACATAAGGCAGCTAACTTAAACTGCTTTCAGCACTAGGCAGTGCATGCTGGGAAATGTGGGCGGTCGCTATGGCTACAATACTCTCAGCGCCGCGCAGCACAAGCGGTGCGTTCACGGTAAGCTGCTAACTAGTTTGTGTAATACATTGCTTCAAAGTTGCAGTCCAAAAGATGCAGCTTTCATCCAAACACACACACACACACACACACACACACACACACACACACACACTGCAGTCCAGCGCCTTTGTCTTTCAGTTTGGGACAGATAACAGGATGCCAGACCTAACCAATACTTTATACTGACATGCCACAATTTCAACTATATACACTCACACGAGTATCAGCTTAGGGCTGAAACAGGGAGAAACAAGGGACTGCCAAAAAAAGCCCAGCACTAGATTGATGATTAACTTATTATTATAAGTTCAATTTCCACCTGCCAGAAAAGCTTCTTACTCTCCACAATTATCATTTTATGCTCTTCAAAACAAGATAATCTATAATTATTATATTTGTATACTTCAGCACAGTTTGCTACTGTATAGTCTGTATCACGAATTTGTGTGTCATCCTGCTGCAGGGGCCGTGCTAAGCTTCTCTGTATCGATTCCAATTATCATATGTGCTGCCCAAACAATACCATCTGCAGAAGAAGCAGGCCTTATACAAAACATTAAATTAGTCTAATAAGACTGAGTGATTTTTATTGAATTCATTTTTATTGCCATGACTCATGTATCAATATTTTTAGTTGGAATATTTGACTCATGATTTCTTGCTATGTTTATTTACCAGACCATTCATTTGACTGGATATTTTGCTGAGGTGACAACTGTTGCCAGTGGATTTTACCAGCTGAGACTAATTTTTCCCCTCAAATGAGCAAATTACAAAATTAAACTAAACTAAATGTGCTGTGCATGCTGTTGCTCAAATCACTTTTATTAAATAAATTTAATATAAATGTATATATAAATTTAGCAGCGAGGTGAACCATACAATCTGATATTTGATCAAAGCCAGGGTCCCAAACTGGGCCCTTACCTGTTCATTATTTTTGTTAAATCTGACCTTAAAAATAATTGATTTTTTCCCCCATTTTGCTTTATCCCTAGTTTTTATATCGTAGCAGAATACCATAAAACTTCAATTAACAGCTCGGGCTTTTATTTGGTTCAATCACTGAACTCAACCTGCCTATATTTGGGACAGGCCTTTAATTCCTTTCACAGAAAACTTTTGCTCAGCAAAGATGGGATATACTATCAAATTGTTTATTCAAACTAGTATGAATATTACTTGTATAAAAATTAGGCTATTGAATGACATAAATTTCAAATCATTCATTTGATCTAGCTCCAATGTGCACAGAGAGAGAGCATCTAAGATGAAAGCCGAAGGTTGCCATAGTTATTTCAACGTGGATACATTTTTAAGAAACACGTTTTGATTATTTTGATCGGTGGACCCTTACGGACCAAGGAATATAAATAATCAAGGAATTGACACATATTCAGACTTTATGACCACTTCTGAGGCACCTGTCTCAGAGAGTTTCCTGTCTCTCTTGTTTACCAGGCCGGTAAATCTGAATGAATTATACTTTGGTGCTCATGGTTTCCGTAAAATGAACTGAACGACTGAACTGTGGAGAATCTAACCAATCTAACAATATGCAGCCATATTGATAAAAGTTTAAACATTTATATTTGTGTGCGCGATCTAAGCAGCTTAGAACTAGTAACTTGTTAGCTTATTTATACATCCAGCAGGTACAGATCAACATGATCATTCATTTGGAGTTGTATTTGTGTCACCTGATGAATGGAAGTCCAATATTCTTTTAGCTCTGTTTTTGGTCTCCACCAACTCCTGAGGGAAACATCTGGCTCTTCAGCTGCTAAATGCTCCACTGTGTTCACCAGCTGCTCTCTGACTGTGTCTGTCTGCTGTTTGCTGCTGAGCAGGTAGTGTACAGTGGCTTTATCAGAGCTTTTTCACTGGAAACAGCTGCCTGTTGCAACCGAAAACGACACTGTGAAGTTGTGGGCCAGACAGCTGAACAATGAGCTGAAAGTCGCTATAAAAGCTCCGTAAAGCTTGGGAGAGCTGCAGATTCAGCTGCTAATTCTCTGTAGGTTCATCACTACGAGTGACCCCTGTCACATGCTGTGACCAACTGCATTCTGATATACCATCACCTGGCCAGTGGCTGCCCTGATCTAAACAAACTATGCCTTTTGTGTTTAAGTGACATTTTTAAAACGTGTGCGTCGGTCCGCTGCTGTAGTCTGATTGTTCAGCCAGCAGCATCGTCTCTCTCCCGGACAGTTACTTAGTAACTTTATCATGTTCTCAGCCTCTTTGGCTGTCCCCTTCAAAACATGACTTCACAGCAGACAGAGCTGAGTGACAGCTGGAGCTGTCAGATGTGTCAAAGTACCGACATTCAGTGGCTGGAGGACAGAACTGAGGCTAGATTATAGTGTATTGTAGTTCTGAATGTGAAACACATTTTAAGAAATTAGAGCCCAATCGATATATCGGTCAGACAATATTATTGGCTGATATTGGCTTATCACAGATATATCGGTATCGGCGACTATGTTATCCGATATGCGCCAATGTAAAACTGTTTTCTTTTCAGTTTATTGGGCAGAAAGAACGGCATGTTAACATATTGGTGTCAATACAAAATTTAGCCAGCAGAGTGCATTGTCACTAAAGTGGCAAGCATTGTCACGTCAGGAAATGTAACAGCCACCTCACTAATGGTTAAACCATGAACCAGCACAAAAATGCCAACTACCAACATAAACCGCCATGTTCTGACCAGACACATTACAAACACTAACAAAAAGTAACATAAGGCAGCTAACTTAAACTGCTTTCAGCACTAGGCAGTGCATGCTGGGAAATGTGGGCGGTCGCTATGGCTACAATACTCTCAGCGCCGTGCAGCACAAGCGGTGCGTTCACGGTAAGCTGCTAACTAGTTTGTGTAATACATTGCTTCAAAGTTAATAAATAATGAACCCAAATTTTCCCCTTTCAATATTACTGTAATATAACCCTGTCCCTGACAACCATCACGTCACTCATGCTCATCACAACTGTTTGCTGTGTTAGCGAGGCAGCTAGCCAGCTATAGTTTGTCAGTCAGTAGCAGACTGAAAGGTTAGCGTCAGAGCATCTCTTCATCATTCTGCAGCTCAGCAGACGACGGTGCGGAGGTGGTTTGAGTCTGTTGTTACCTTGTTGGTGAGATGCTGGAAAGTAAATAAATAACGTCAGAAGCCGATTTTTAAGCGGAAACATTGAACGTTTATAGCAGAGGCGCTGCTTATCTCCTGACTCGGCAGCAAACCGTGAGTTAATGTTTGTAACCATTACATTAACAGCCAAATATTGCTACAGAGTTTCTGATTGCAGTTCAATCCTTTGAAATAATGGTTCAGAATCAGAACAAAGCTGTAGCATGAATCTCAGAGCTTGATAGAGTAAGTTAAGTTAAGAGAATATGTGGTTTAGTAGAGAGCAGTGGTGGAATGTAACTAAGTACATTTGGTAGTACTGTACTTCAGTACAATTTAGAGGTACTTGTACTTTACTTGAGTATTTCCATGGCATTTTCTGCTACTTCAGCAATTGACTGATACTGAACATACAGTACCGATATGCTATTGCAAAGGCATATCGGTGCACAATCCACATAGAAAAAGTCTATTTTCAGTCCAGCTCAAAAATTCAATATATCGACCGCCTGTAATCGGTCAATGTTTCCCCTCTAAAATCATTATCCGTCTCAAAAATCTCATATCGGTCAGGCTCTAAAAAAACCAAAACAACTCTTAAACTCTTAATACAACAGACTTTTTATACAATTCAGAAATACATTTTGCCTCAATGCTCAAAAGAATAAATAGCTATTTTTATCTTAAAATTGGCAGGGCATCAGATATTGGTGATTGTCTCTTTATTATTGTCTGTATCTAGCTGTGTCCAGGCTTACATGTGGAACCGACACCTGTAATAGTGGCATCAATGACATGACATCTTATCATGGTGGATGGTCTCACCACAGCATAACAAATGAAGAGATTTCATTTAAATGACAGCATGCACCTTTTTTTAAGTCCTCGGCTACAAAGTAACAAAGATAACCAGTATGTGCGTCACAGAAAGAGCATGTTAACAACCCCGACTGATTTAACTTTTATACTGAAATGACAGTTTCCTTTTCAGTTTAACCACATCACGCGTCAGTCAGTTCCCCCTGACTGAACCTGAGCAAGCCTTTCCAGCCTCACACATCACATTTCCCTATTTGCACTAATTCAAAGTTTACGTGTAACTGCCCCCCACAACCCCTGTGACATCATGGAAGTACAAATAAAAGCTCCTCTCTCTCGTAAGTCACTGGCTTATTGTTATTCACCTGACACTGTGCAGAGCCAATCACCTCTGAGCTCAGGCCAGAGCAGATGATGGGTCCAGACGGACTCTGCACTGCTGTCTCCATCAACATTTTAAACCTAAGTCTAACTGCAAGCCTGACTAAATCTCACGCAATTAAGACTCAATAACTACTCGTGACGCTGTCACAAGGGTATCCACACTACAGAAGGGGGGAAGATAAGGAGGAGTGATGAGATTGGAGATCAGCCTTAGAAACAGGCCATTCTTGCAAATAGTCAACAGGCGAGGTCCTCAGAGCACATTTTAATAGAGGACCTGCCACCAAACACTCAAAACAGCCCTGCATTAAAACAGGGCAAGGGGCTGAATGAAATATGATCCAAGTAGGATGGTTTGAGTGGTATAGATCTTTGAGTTCCAGGGCTTATCAGATGCCAAACACTGCACTGCGATTTATAACAATATGAAGGATTTTATAACTTGTGACGGTGGCAGTTCTTTTATCCTGCCTCAACAAGGGGTGCCCCAGTGGTTCACCTGGTGAGCGCGTAGGACATATCAGTGCAGAGTCCTTACCGCAGCGGGGCCGGGCCCCTTGCTGCATGTCATCCGCCTCTCTCCCCTGCCTTTCCTGTCTCTCTTCACTGTCTTTATCAAGTAGAGTGGAAACGACAAAAAAAAATCATCAAAATTTGAAATCCAGTCTCAACAAATGCCAGGTAAACAGTAAAATGATGCCAGCCAAACTGCTGATCACACAGGATGGCAGCACAGGAAGTGGCGTCAGTGCCTGGTTCAAAATTTGTTTAGCCGACTTTGCTAAGATTTAGCACTGAAGCTGCGAGCATCGGAGCAGCAATCAGAAACAGCATCGCAATCCATTTCCATCGCTCTTTGCCATTTCCATTACAGTTTGTTTTGTAGTTTTCTGTTATCCTGTGTTAACCTGACTACCACGTGGTGTGTTACACAGAACCATCTGAGAAGTCTTCCTTGGGAAGGTGATTGGATGAACCATCTATCACAAAATGAGGTTCTACATGGACACTTCTCAAATGATGATTTCAGGAATGAGTATTTGCATGTATCTGATCGCCCAACACGGTGTGTTGCTGGATGACGAGCCAGGTTCAACTTTTTTTTGGCTGTATGATCCTGCATTGTTTTGCCAGAGCCTCTGCATCGGCACCCCCACTGCGCCAAGACCGTGGCCTTATTCAGTAAGTTTATGTGAACACAAGAAACCAGGTTAGTCAGAGAAATCAGTAGTAAAATGCAACATACACATACATGCAGCAGTAATATGAATCCAGAATCATCAGATATAACAGGAAAACTGACAGGGACCATTTTACGGCACAATGAATACTTTAAGTAAATGTTGCTATAATACTTCCACACTTTTCCCTTTAGTACGGTTTAGAATGCAGAACAGCCGGTAACACACAGGTGCAGTTGGGCTGTGGGTGAGCTAACCAGAGGTGGAAGAAGTATTCAGGTCCATTACTTAAGCAAAAGGACTAACACCAACCCCACTGTGAAAATACTATAGATAGAAAAGTGTCTGAATTTTACAGCCAAGTGTTCAACTGTGAAAACTGACTTCTTATATACACTAAGAGAGGCTGCTTTGTGTTAGTTCCAGAGAAATCCAAGGATGTATCACCTTGTGTAATGATCTCTCCTTTTACCACAGTGATACTTTCTGTCTTAAGTCTTCGTCCTGCACATGCTCACATTAAAAAAGCTGATTATAAACCCAGTTACATGTATACATGGCCAAGAAATCAACTTTCTCCAGGAGAAATCTGGCTGGCAAATGAAAGAGGGGACTGCGTTTTTTCACACATTGCTGATCTGGACATGGCTTTAAATGGGAAGACAGACACTCTAAATTGTGAACTGAGCCAACACTAAAAGTAGCAGCAGTGTACACTGTTGCTACAACTTGACGACAAGGTGTAAAATCAACACCCACCCAAAGCCAATCCCAGTAAAATGTCTGGTGGAATAAATAGTAAGGGTCAGCCATAATGTTGGCTAAGGATAATTTAAATGGCAAACCAAAACAGCAGCTCTGTTTCCAGGTTGAGTCACATGAGAACAACCAGAAGGAGCAGAGAAGCTCAAGGGTCGCTGTGCCACCAACCCCCTGTGTGAGCAGTGTGTACCATATTTGAGTTTTGTGTTTGGATGGCACAGTATGTGGTCTATAAACCATGATGGAGATAAGCATGTGATTGATGACACGGTTTCCACATGAGCATCCAACACTTTATGATGATTCAATATGTTACCACTAACAGACTTATTCAGTCTTGCCAATTGCCAACAAATTCTTGGCCTTTGGTTGCCATCAGTGGCAACCACTCTCTTTTTCGAGCTTCCAAATCAAAAGCAGAATCGGCAATTCTCCAAATATATTTTTTTTCTCCCCCACGTCTACTTGCGTGCGTCCGAAGAAAAAAAACGACACCACTTCAAAGACACAGCGTAGCTTGCCGGTAGCCTGCAGCTGCAGAAACGGCAACCATATGTTCAGTTTCGGCAACCAAAAGCTGATGCCTGGTTGCCAGCCAGGCAACCACTTTTAAAAATTAGTGTTGAGCGCTGTTAGTGACAGACCGACCGATTAATCCTAAATGACAGCAAATCTAATCTAAAACCATTACTGGCTAGTGCTAAATATATATTATAATGTACAGAACAATGCAGTTGAATGACATTGCTGTACCCCACTCTCCCGTAAATACCAGTCACGTTCTGAAATCTACAGCATAACCCAATGTATTTGCTATTTCATTAATTAATAAAAATTCCATCTAAAACAACACGTTACTGGCTAAGATAACCATGTATATTAGATTGTAATGTGCATGCAATAATGGAATTATACATGACTTTTCTTTGTTTTGGTATCGGCATTATATATCGGCCACCCTGCTGTCTAGATATAGGCATCAGACATTGAATCGGTCGACCACTAATTAACATCACCAAGATGAGCAACCAGCTTTCATTAACCAAGCTGATGTGTGACTGACAACTTTGATAGCAACGGTTAGGCTAGACACTACGCGTAGCAGCAACTGTCTTCACACATACATAGCAAAAGTTTGTGTTTATAGTTAAGCCGGGTTCAGACTACACAATATTTTTGTCTGTAAAGATGGTTAATATCAGATTAGGTGATTATGACGTCATCGGGAAGGAGGTGCTAGGGACCAACTTCCGGGACCAAGAATGTACACAAACAATGGCGTCTGAAGAGGTGTGTATGACACTGGCTGTCTTGAGTTTAGAAAAGCCTATTAAAAAAAACAAAAAAAACAACAACGGTGACCTGTCCTCTGTTTCACAGTTCCACCTCGCAGCACCAACATCATCGCTCCTCTTTCGTTTCGCCGTGTTTACAGCTGAAGAGCGCTCTGTGCTCCTATTGGCCAATGTCTGAAACACATCGTGGAATTTGTTGTGGAAGGCAAAAAATTCTGACACGCTAGTCTTTTGTTGGGACGTCATGAGGCGTCCCAGATGCTGCGTCAGTTGTTGTCCACTATGATACAATACTCAAGATAAAACCATTAAATGTCGCACCCGACACCCATTTCTGTTCCGACACCCTATGTCTGTCGGAACAGACATAGGGTGTCTGTTAAACCTCCGTTCAGTCTCCTCTTGCATCATTACCCAGCTGTTGAAAAAAGTGTTAAAATCATTCTTTCACGGTTAATGACAGGAGCTTTGCTGTGAGATTGGCTATATTGACATTAAAATGAGTGATCACACAGAAAGTTACAACCAGAAGCAAGGTTGTCATATTCAAATACAGCCACAAAGCATCTGTTAGCACATCTAAATCCGCTGCAAACGTGCATTTATGTGTGTAAAACACAGAACAACAAACTAGATCATAAATGTGGCTGCTGAAGAAATGACGCTCCGCGTCTCAAACACTTCCAGTGGATATGGAAACCACGACAGAGCAGTGACTGAGCCGCAGTGCCACCCGAATGCGATGCAGCCGGATCCCGTGTACATTTGGCAGATGGCGCTGGTGACACAAAGCTAGCAAACGTGTCTATACGTGTCCTAGGACAACAAAAGGGTACATCGCAGGTAAGAAATTAGCCTACAGCGGATAGGGGACTGGGCATTCCAAACTGGGAGAAAATGGGGGTGGGGGCATCTGCAAAAGTAAGTTAAAAATATAAATGCTTGTAGAGATGGAACCATGTTTGAAATCTATTTTCCAGGCCTGCAAACTCCAGTGGGATGAAAAAGGTGACAGTTCTGAGAACAGGGCCGACCTTGGCTTTGGAACGCACAGCTTTCAGTGTGTTGCCGCTGCCGCTAGGCCAAACACGCCTAAAGTAGGCAAGCTCACTTTGGACAAGGTTACATTATTGAAGCTCAGTTAAACAAGAAAAACAGTTTCATTACAATCATGAGGTCAAGCAGGGTCCTGCTTTAATGAAGAACTATACACATTTTATTCGGGGAGGGGAGTGCATATAATCACATAGATTCTTGTGGGCATAAGATGTTAATACGGGAGATTTTTCTAACAATACACATATAGTGTAAAAACTTTTCCTGCACAAAATCAGCTTGTATATGTGATCTATCTGTGATGTAATAGACAAGACCCTGAGGTCCACTCTAGATTGTTGTCACCCTTTAAATGCAATGTGTCTGCCCAGATGGATCTGTACAAATCACGAGGGTATTTTTCATTCAAAACGGTGAATTTCGCTGAAAAGGTAATGAGTTTGCAGCTATGATTTTCATAATAATCCTGTGGATTAATCCTAATGTGGACCTGACATTAGTCACGGATATAAGCAGCTGTAGTGTACAGCTAAGATTGGAAACTAATGATGTAGAATAATGTATTATACAGTATTGTAGAAAAGGTTTCAGTCGTAGTCATCTGGACACTGTTTTCAGAATCAAGACGTTTCGGCTCCCATCCGGAAGTCATTCTCAATTGTGAAAAAATTGGACGGGAACTGGAAATTTAAACTACTCTGAGTTACATAAGCCCTGCACTATACACTATTTAAAATCTAAGGTCGCCTTTTTCCAACTGCCTAAAATGTGGAGTTAAATTTTTTAACTGAAATCATGAGCAAAAACACAGGAACAAGAGAGCATAGGTTAGCATGTTTTTATTGCAAACTCAACACTTTCTGTAGTTGATTTTCACAGTGAAAGCGTTCCTGCAAAGACAACTGCGTGTGTCTTTTAGTGTCAAGTAGCCGCAGGAAGCTGTGAGTAAGTCTACATTTTAGACATTTTTAACCACTTTTATCAGTTTGACACCGTGATGTGGATAGGTGAACAGCAGCAGGAACTTACTGCACACATAAAAAAGGTACGCAATGCTGTTTTCTGTGTTGCTGGTATTCTAAGAGGAGGATGGGTCAGTGTTGTCATACAAGCAGTGGGAGGCAGTGACAGACAAGCTAACAGATAACCGCTCATATTCTCAAAGTCAACACCTGAAGGAAAAAAACGATACAACATACATTAGTCATTTCTGTGATACAGCTCAATACTGGGGAAAAACTAATGAGCCAAAACAATGTTGAACGGGCGGCACAATCAGATTCTAAATCACCAGTAGGTTAACTGATGCACCTTAAGGCAACAGCTCAAGTGTTTGTATGTGGTTTCCCTCCATAATGACCAGGGGTAATACTAAAAGTCAACTGTCCCATAAAGCAACGTGTGTGTTGTTGTGGGTACATCTCAAAGCAATGCGCAACTTCATTGGCTCATTAATGAAGTCTGTTAGCAGATAACACAGCAGACTGCTAAATGTTGATGTAGACTGGAAAGTTTAGTGAAGTGATTCTGTAACTTTTACAGAAACTGCTGAAACTACTGACCAACCTGTCCATCTGTACTGTAACATAACGGTCACACACACGTCATAAACTCAGCCTGAATAGGTGGATTTCAAATGTTTGGAGAAACCAGACTTCATTCAAAAAGCGGTAACAATTTATATTTCAGCACCGTACAGCAAACAACCTGCAAACACACACACATATCTTCAAAAAGATGACTTTTTAGTTGATGCATGGCTCTTCCTGTAAATTTCGTACCAGACTTGATTGAAGGTGCTGTTCAATTTGTCAATGTGTCAACTTTCAGAAAAGGTTCACAGTGTTCAGTCCTGTTGTAGTTCTGTTAGCGAGGACTTTCCATGGTCTTATTTGATGTTGGTTAAGTTTACAGTAAACAGGCACATTTTTCCAAGGATTTTGGTGTCATGTTCTCCCCATACAAGACAGAGTGGCATGTTTCGGTGCTAACAGCAGCCATGAGGAAAACACTAGGACAATGACAAACCATTTTGTACATTATGTGTGAATTAATATGAAGATGGTGGAAAATGAAATCATATTTGGGAAGCTCTGGTTGAACACAAACAATGACCCCACTGCACGCGACCCCGTCCCGGTCAGCCCCGCCGTGTAAACAAACAAAAACAACATGGGCGTTTCTTGGTCGCTTAACCAGCTAACCACACTAGCTTTGTCGAACACAGAAAAGTGCCCCTCCAATCGGTTCAGCTGCAGCTAGCATGGCTACCAACTTCCCACTCAATACTCTTTTCACCCGAAAGTAGGTGACCCATACAGAGGTCAAAACAAGCCAGCGTCCGTATTTGAAATACACTGGATGCCCAGGGTAGCCTTACCTTTTATAACATTACTAAAAATCGTGGCTCTGAATTCTTCTTTGGCCTTCTGATCGAAGTCCTGCCCATGGATAATGCGCATCTGCTTGAGGAAAGTGGACTTGCCGCTTTCGCCTGCTCCAAGTAATAAGATCTTCACTAGCCTTTTTACATAAGTCTTATCTCGATTAATACACTTATCTATCTCTTTAGATTTCCGCAACTGTTCTACCTCGCCGCTTGTGAGGAGACAGTTAGGGAAACATACAGATAAGAGCGAGCGGGACGGCAGGAAATCCGCCATCTTTGAAACAACTTCATCGATACAGACAGCGAGGAGGGCTGAGCTCACCCCAGTCCGCTGTTGCATTCACGTGTCGTAGGAATCCACTTCAATGTAACTTCCACCGCAACTTTCACGAGTGTAGTTTAACAATCGAAATCCGGTCCGCAAACACTGAACTGAAGCTGAACCTTCAGATTCTAAAGTTTGCCAAAATGATGTTAATCTCGTGAGTCCACTGGCAAATGCTGCGTGGGAAATGTGTTTTTAAGCAAAATGCATTGGTTTCTTAAAGAAATGGAATTCTGGCAACACTCATACATAAATATCACGTGAAATAGCAAAGTGTCTTCACTCCACATATAACCAAAGGAATTAACAACATTCAGGTCTATCCCTTCCTGGAATTTTGATGTGTGGTTTATTTATCAAAAAAAAAAAAAACTATCATGAAACCATGAGGGTTTAGCATATCAAAGGTCCATAGAAAGCTTGGGTCGAATGAGGTTCAAATGTCTGTTACATGCATGGTTACAAGGCATAGCTTATGTGATGGCATTTTTTCCAATATACATGAACTCAGCACAAGTGAGAGGTACAGTGGCGGGCGAGGCACGCTCAGGATAGACAACGTGAGCGCGCCCATGCTGCAATGTTTGGGCGGGTCGCCCCGAGCCCTGTCTCTACGTCTCTGCGATGTTCTCAGTTGGACAGGTACTTCAGAACACCCTCTGTTCTAGACTCTACTGTGTGGAGCTAAATACATAGATGGAAGTTAGGAGTGATACATTTCAACTTTATTTCATAATTCTGTAGGCTAGTAGCTCATGACCTCATGGCCAGATTAACCTGTTAGGGTCAATGCTAGAATCGGCTACTATCTGGCCCCAGGTTTGCTTTGTGGTTTTGGTATTGGATTAAAAACTTACAAAACACTTGAGACACAGTAACTTTAGGAGCCCCTGGGGCCCCTGGGCAATTGTCCTCAATGCCAGTTATAATCCAGCCTTGGTTATGGCAAATTAGAATTCTGACCTATCAGAATCATGATTTAGAAAGCCATAATTAACCTATTATGACTTACTATGACACAATTGTGAGTTAGATAGACAGAAGAATGACTTGCAGTAGTATCTTATAATTAGTTTAGTAATACAGAATTATAACTTCCTCTCTTAAACTTTGCAAATGTATATATTCATACATGTTGTTCATAATTTAAAGACATAATATGATCAAGTGGGCTTTCTTCTCAGTCTTGTTATACATTAATTATGGCATTCTACCCCTGTTTTTATGTTGGTTCTGTCTATTTTCATGTGAAGCACATGTCATTTCTTTTGTTGTTGTAAAGCACTTTGAGCTGCGTTTCTTGTCTGAAAGGTGCTATACTAATCCAGTTTATTATTATTATTAATACGGAAATGATTTAAGGAATCATTTGACATTTTGGGAAATATGCTTATTCTCTTTCTTGCTGAGTTAGATGATCGATACCACTCAGCTAGCTGGCTACAGCTTGTTTAATCCGTACAGAAACTGAAGTGTAATACTACACGTTGTGGTTTTACGGCCTTGTAGATTCTCGTAGACTCTACGAAGTTACTGGCCAAGAAAGTGATTGGCACATAACCCCCAATAAACACTTGGGTTTGGGTTTGGATTAAACATGATCATTAGTGAGCTTTAGAAGTAAGACGGTTTTTCACAACTGAGAATGACTTCCGGATGGGAGCCGAAACGTCTTGGTTCTGAAAACAGCGTCCAGATGACTACGGCTGAAACCTTTTCTACGATAGCTGTGTTGGTGTTGGTAGGTGGTCTTTGCTACCTTTGGACAGAGCCAGGCTAGTTGTTTCCCCTTGCTTGCAGTCTTTATGCTAAGCTAAGATAACCAGTTGCTGGCTGCAGCTTCACATTTATTGTACAGACATGCAAGTGCTATTAGTGAGAGCATCTAGCTCTCAGCAAGAGAATAAGCATATTTCCCAAACGGATTAATGATCATTTTTACTTTTTTACCCAGTTGTCTTTTTACATTGCATCCTTTAATGCAAAATAATAATGAATTAATCAATTTATCAAATCACCCCTAAAGTCTTTGGTGATCGTGACACATTCCTGCCTCCATACACAGCCAGCTAAACTAAACGCCCCAGCTCTGACACTGGATGTGTTAGGACTTTCTCTTCTTCATTACTTCTTCATTTAAGAACCACCCAGACAGGCTTTTGTCTGTAACTCCTGGGGGGTGAGAGCAGAGGCTTCCTACAGAAGTCCATCCTTCCCATCCTGGCTTATAATCCCTACACAGGAGGAGGGTGTTCATGTAAACTGCACCGGCTTCTCTGTCAGCAACTACCGATATTATAATTGGAGTATTTCACACCAGGATTTGTATTTTTTTCCATCTGCTTTGGTCTTCATCCGTCTGCAAATATGACCATTAGAACAGCCCGTCCAGACCGGGGACAACACTTCCGGCCCCGTATGCACTGCTTCAAAAAGGTGGGTGGATATCATCATTATTATTATTTAGTGCGTCTACGCTGTATAAACTGCTGGTATTTTATTAGTAAAGTTTACAGATATATTAAACGTTATTCTAAAGATAAGCTAGACTTAACATTTCTGGGAATTGCTTTTATTGCATTCAAAAAACATGAAGCACAAACACTTTGGACAAAACAAACCAACAACAAAAAAACATTTACAGTTTTTTAAGCAGTACATTTTCCCCTACTCAATATTTTCCTTTTTCCAGTTACATGAGAGATCTCATTAAGTACATGTATATTTGTACGAGATTTACACGTGATTTGCCACTAGAGGAGCTGGGGCTTGTTAAAGATCATCTCTAATTCCACCAAAGCCACTTAGCTTTGCTGCTCTCCTGCCAGGCGTCACTGCATCGAAATATACTGTAGTTTAGCAGCACAACCCGACCTGACACGCTGAGACACGGGACTGAATCTATAACTGAAAAAACTAAGTTCATTTGATTACAGTGCGAAAGGAAGCAGGCAAATGAAAAACACATTACAAGTTACACATGGAACTAAATAATTAAATGAATGAAATACATCCTCTATAACTTATAAGAGTAAAGATCACTGTGTGCTGAACTTAACATGGGCCTCCATGCTGAAACACACCTCACTGCCTTACATTGTAAGTATGTGTTGCTAGTATTTTGTCCATTCCCTGTATATCTTTGAATGTACGTGACTATACTGTATGTGCAGCAGACGATACTTCTGTATGCGTATACTGTATGTAAGTATATGTATATATGTGCAAAAATAACACCGCAGTAAATGGTGATGGGAGGTTGGACAGTTTGGTCATAATTTAACTTCAGTCAAGGATTTCATTTTATTTTGCACATCATACAAAAAGGGCATTTTTCAGACAAGAAGTTCGGCTTACTCATGGCCTCTGCTTACATTCTGTAAAATGACATTCACAATATCAATCCTCCGAATACATTCTGGCAACGTTAGGCTACATTACATCAGATTTCAGTCATTTGGACACTTTTGCCCAAAGTCACTTACACTTTTCAACGCCTCGCTCAGACACCTGAACATGTGGCTAACAGTGCTAACAGGACTCTTCACTTTGATGCTGGGTAATACGGCCTAGCTAGCAAGGTCGCAGGAGCAGCCCTGCTAAGCTAAGACTAAAAGCTACACAAGTTTAGTTAGTGTGTCTGAGTCATGTCTTTATTTCCAGCAGCAGCCTCTAGTAGGTTGATTCAGAATAATGCTGGCATTGTTGTTGCTCTAGCTAACAGGAGCTAACTGGCTCAGTGTGCTAGCAGTCATTGAGCTCGCTAGCTTTAGAGAGGCGGGTTGTCTGAAAGGTGAGAGGGCGGTGACAACACCACTGTCATGGGAAGTGGCATTATGACATAACAGTTGACATGAAATGTATTATTGGAGGGTATTAAAATGCCATAGTGAAACTAGAAGGGTACTGGGAGAGCGCTGACCGAGGCCAGCAGCCTCAGCAGCGCCTTCAGCTGAGGCGCAAACACGTCTGGATGTTTCCCAAACGTTTCCAATCACAGGCTGTGGGAACAACAGGAGAGCAGGTGGAAATATAATCTTCTACTTTGTGCTGGAGTAAATCGTTCCCTTCACTGTCCCCACCGCGGCCTGCGTGTGTGTGATTGGCGGTTTCCTACACACCTGCTGCCTTTGTTTCTCCAGATGTTTGAGGTGGCTGTTGTGTTGTGTTGTATGTTTAGTCGCGGCACGCCGTTCACTTTAATTATGACGGGTTCGCGCATGCGCAACGAACTGAGTTCATGTAGCCGCAGCGGTGTTACAGCTGACCTCGTGCATCCGCCGCGTGATTCGGATCCGCTCCGAAATGGAATGGGGTCTTCCTCGGCCCATGCCGCACCCTTCCACCAAGTCCAGACAAACAGCTCCGAAAACACAACGTGCTGGAGGCGATCCAAACACACTTTTGGGAATAAAATGTCTACAGTTAAATAAAAATGATATCCAATAAAATTCAGTTATTCAGAGTTTTAATCATTTCTTCAGTTGTTTCACAAATTGATTCATTTATATATTTTACACAATTTATTCATATGATTATTTATTTCATAATTTCTTTTTTTATTTATTTCTACTGGATATTTTGGGGTTCTATACACAACAGATGCATAACTTGATGGTAACTCATACATGCCAAATGAATAGACATAGAGAATGGCTCTTTCCATTGAAAGGTATTAAAGTAAAGGTAATTACTGTAATTCAGTCGTTCTCTCCGATGTAACAGGCGAGACTCCACTCATTTATCCTGCCTGTCCAAATGGCCTTGGTACAACATATAACCTCAATCACGAGAAAATCTGAAAATCTACAGGTTGTCTATTTTTAAAGATTCACTCTCTGATTTAAATCCCCAAATGTCCTCCCTGTTGACGCTGTCAGACTCAGCTGTGAAGCGATTTATTTGATAGAAAATATTCATTTCCCAGTGTATCTAGTGACGGATGCTTCTCTTTTCCTGAATGCTAAATGGACTTCTGGTGTGACTGTGTTTATTCCAGTGGGCCTGAATGTCCTCAGTATTCTTTGGTTCACATAACTGAGTCCTGGCTGCTGTCCTTGTGCTTTCAGCTGGAGGCCATTGTGGTGGAGATGCAGGACCCAGACAGCGGGGTTAAAGGCTCGGAGCAGAAACTCACCGTCACTACCATCCCACATGTCATCGCTGGTGAGACTGCCACACAAACACACACACACACACATTCACAAAGCCTAAGTGCCTAAGACTCAAAAAATTGTCTAAAGTTCATATATTACATATTTTTCCCTCGTAATGACAGAATATTATAGGGTTATTACATGCTATCAGCTTCATAGGGTCGTAGAAAAGGTTTCAGTCGTAGTCATCTGGACACTGAACTCAGAAATTTAAGCTACTCTGTGTTGATTAAGCCCCGCCCTCAGGGAGGAGTCTACCCGAGTGTCTGCTGTTTACCTGCCTAGTTTCACCTGAAACTGACCTAGTAGTTTCCATGATGGCCCAGTAATCAGTAATCAGGCCTGTTGTTCTCTGGCTGCACCTCCCTCATCACTGTTCAGTACCTGATTAGCATGTGACTGGCTTGACCACGGTGTTAATACACTGTGGTAGATCGTTGGCAGGTTGAATCTCAGACCACCATTTCTGTTCAAAGAGGGGTTTTCCTTTTCAACAAAATGGCTTCTTTGACTCCTCTTTCAAACCAGCTCTTCTCTCTACTTAGACTCTTCACCTCACGGTCTTCAAATGTGCGGTTTGTAGATTTTAGATGCAAATGCACGGCGCTGTGCAATCCTGAGTCAGCGTGTCGTCTGTGCTGATGAAGTCTTTTGTGTAGTGGCTGTTTGGTCTCACCTGTGTACCGTTCTTTGCAGTTTTCCTCACTGCACTGAATGGAGTAGACTACATTGCTCTGTTTCTGTGTGGGCATCTTGTCCTTAGGGTGAACGAGTTTCTGTCTCAAAGTGTTGCCTGGTTTAAAGAAGACAGGAACATCGTGCTGTCTAAAGATCCTTTGTAGTTTTTCAGACAGTCCAGATACATAAGGGATGGAGTCACCGTTCCTTCTTGGTTCTGTTTCCCTTTTGTCCTGTTTTTTGGCTCCAGCTTTATAGGGTGCTTTAACAAAATCAGGATTTGTATCTTAAAAGCTGAGTTTATAAATAACTGTATATTAACAATGTATAAAATGACTGTGTTGATGAACACACAGATAATTACCAACTCTGCAGTGTTCCCAAACTGTACCGAGCTTCTTTGCCTCTTTTAGCGTACTGCTTTGGTTTTCCAGCTCGTAAACTCAAACAGCAGACAGACAAAGTCTAGCTCGTCTGGTGAACATAATGGCACGTTTGGTAACTAAATCTTCCAATTTTGTGTCCTTGTGTCCCATTGGATTGTACAGATTACTTATAAAGGCTTGAATAGTTTAGAGCCTGTTATTCCTGAACTTTAATGTCCCTGTTCTCTGCATTATTTGAGGCTCAGACTGAGGGAGGACACTGACAGGCTGCCCTGCTGTCTAAGCTGCTAACACAGGCTAAATTAGGCAGCCCACAATTGGATGAGATCTGGACAGTGCTTTAGGAGCCAAAGTGGCTTTTTAATCTGATCCACGAACAGCAAGGGAAAGGTCAGCATGGATACATGGGCCAAGCCCCCCATGTGAACTGCAGTGGTCTGAGTATAAGCACCTCCTGCTGTGAGTAACAGTTTACAGAATGATTAGGTGGAGCGGAACCCAGTAATGCGATTCATGTAGAATGATTGTTACCTGTAATTATTCATTTGTGTTGTCATGGCTCCTGGCCGATGCTGTCTGTTATTATCTCAGAAATCTGCAATTGACAGTCTTCTAAATCCATCGGCTGCTCTCAGTCTTCAGCTCAACTCATCAGCTCTTAGATGTGAAGAATTTGCTTCATTTTTTAAAGAATAAATAGTCTCTATTAGAGCCAGCATTGTAAATGCAGACACTCAAACGACCTGGGAATCATTTAACGCAGGTAACACACTTCCATTTGCTCTAGATTAAGAAAAATCAAGAGTGTTATGGATAATAATATTAGAATTAGAACCAGTCTGCAAGCCTGGCAGGCAATAAGAAAGTGGAGGGTCTTCCCTGGCCCCAGTACAGTGTATCACTGATTCTGCTCCGGCCTGTTCAGATGGAGGATTTAAGATTTGGAAAGACCCTGGGGCGTTTCTTTGATAAAGGAGTGATGCTTGCATTCGAACAAATTCAGCAGACATATGTTCTGCCCAGAAGTCCCTCTTTCTGATTTTTACACATTCGTAGCTTTACTCTGACCGGAAGCAGTTACTTCTTTGACTGTCAGACCTCACAGATAGAAGGCTTATCAGTCAGGGGAATGCCAGTAACATGATTTCAGAATATTTACGACAAGTATGGAATAATGAGTTTAATCTTACAATAGATGAAACAACGTGGGTAGAAATATGGCAATCTGCAGAGGAAATGTCCATATGTAATAGAACAGAGAGACTCAGTTTAGAATATTGCCTCGTCTACAGATCACCCCCCAGCTCAGACACAGGGTGAATCCCAGTTTGACACAAATGTGCACAAAAAGCCAAGTGGAGGCGGGACGTTATAGGCACTGTATCTGGTCATGTATCCATATTGAGGAATACTGGGGTAAAACTGTGTGCTGCTCGGCTCACCCAGCCCTCATATTCAAGGCTCTCGTCAAAGAAGGCTGCTCAGTATTCGTTCGTTTGCTGCACGGAAAAATATACTGCTCAGATGGACTGGTACTACGCTGATACTGAGCTAATACCAATGGATTATCTAACACGCAGATTTACATGTAGACTTGGACACCCTTCTTTAAGTATGCTGGTAAAAGACTTCCAAATATTGTATTACAGGGAATGATAGATGTGGGAGGTAATGCGACATGGCTGTGTGCAGCAGTCAAGCTTCTCTGATTTAGCATTGTTATTGTCACGCCCAAATTATGCTTCTGAATTATCTGAATATCTGAATAATTACTTGGCACAAAATGATAATAATCAGTTTAAGTTACTTCAAGCACGTCTTCGTTTTCAGAGTTATTGTTATTGATATCAAATCAAACGAGTGTTCTGCAGCGAAGCCAGCGCTGCTGTGACAGAACACTAACATTTCATTTCTAGGGTGGCACGCTGCCCACCCAGCTTTAGCCACACAATGGCATGGTGCCCAGACAACGACTCGAACGGATTCAGTGATCCTCGGACTTTTCATGAAGCGCCATCAGCAGGTCAGAATTTGAATTTGTCCAATATTTTGGTTCGTGACCAAAAACGAATGACATTCCCATCAGCCTCAGCATTTAGCTCAAAGCACAGCTATGCTAAGTACAACTAAGTACATGTCGAAATGAAAGTGATAAAGAAATGGAAACTGTAAATGTCAAAGCAAGAGAACAATGTATTGTGAGATGGGAGTGAATGGAGTAACCAAAAGACTTTCCAGTTTGATCGGCAGTTTCATACTGGCGTTAAATTTCATCATTTAAAGACACAATAAGGAAACAGAGTGGCTCATTGGTAAATGCATTTTATTTATTATTTATCTTTTTTTACTTCGAGTTGTAAAATGCAATGTTTGTTTAAATGCAAATGTAATTAATGTAAGATTGCGTTTATCAAGCGATCAATCTAATAATTGATTAGAACTAAACACAGTAAGGCTCTCTCATTATTCTTGTGGCACACTGCAAACTTTTTACAGAAAAACATTAGAATAACAATGCTTTTCAACAGTTTTGATGCCAGAAATGTGTAAAATACAAATCGTGTGAGGAATAGCAGGAAGTTGAGGGCTTAGTTGAATAAAATTAATGACTTAGTATTTAGGTATTTAATGCATGTAGGTGTAATATGGTCTTGAGTCTGAAGTAAGACCTGAAGTATGCTCTAAAGGTTTAATTGCCTTTTACTGGTAGACAACTGATCCGCAGCCACCTGGAGACTGGAGTCTGTGTGTGCAGTGTTTCAGCTCGTATCTGTGTTTCCACACAGGTAAGGACGTCATTGCATGGGTTGCCAACAAGATGAAGACCACTCCGGAAGGTACAGTACCAGAAAAATCAAAGATTGGTTACCTGTCAGTTATTTTAAAAAGAAGACATATCCACATGTTTTTTACTGCCCCATCCATTCATCTCCTCTCCCTGTCTGTGTCCCAGAGGCTCAGGCCTTTGGCACCATGTTAGTGGCCTATGGCTACATCTACCCCCTGCAGAACCACAAGAAGCTGGCCATGTGCAACGACACCAGCCTCTACCGCTTCCAGGTAAAACTAAATCCCTGCTTCTTCTGCTGCCTATAGTTGCAGTCAATGTTGCACGTGAACATCGCAGGGAAAGAGAATTTGGCTTCACTAAAGATCCTGTGTAGCTCGCTGCTGATGTTCTGATGTCATCACAGGGGGCTGAAGAAGACAGTGAACTAGGAGGAGTTTTGGAGCGCTGTGGTGTTCCGTGGGATGCATTTCCTGTTGAGACAGGACATAGTGTTGTTCAAACTAATCTGATGTCAGCTATTGAGAGAAAGTCTGTTTTATTGTTTTATTTCAAATGTCTCTTCTTTATTATTGTGTTTTTGATATTAGAAATGATTGATTATCACACATTTCATGGCAATTATTTGTAACACTAAATGTGCTAATACTTTTTAAACAAATTAATATGTTTCTACATTTTGAAATTATCGCTGAGTTTTAGACAAGGGATTACTGTCAAACCACACCAGCATGACCTCTGGCAGGAAGTTAGCTGCATGTCTGTGAACGGGGCATAAAGAGGACAGTGGACCTTTTGGTGCTTCCATGCTCAGGCCCGCCTGGCTCTTTTAAGTTGAAATCCCGTTTCTGGACACGATGAAGATCCTCCTGGCACTAGTCTACGTTTCTGATTGCTGTCCGGGAAAGAAATAGTTGCCTCTTAGATCTTCATATTGTGACATAAACGTGAGCCTGGTAGAGATCCACAAATAAACTTGGATTTTTAAAATAATACAGTAGTTTTGTTTCTGGGAACATTTAACAGTCTCTACCACGTCACGTTGCGCGTCACAGCCACACGGCCACGTGTATTGTAAGTAAAAATGCGAAGCTCTAGCCGACACTTTGGTCAGACTCTTTAAAAAGACGTGCGCAGCCGTTGCCCCGGTTACCGGTGCTTTGGACACCAGGAGACACCGGGGGAGGACTGGTAGGACAGGCTGGGTAGGAACGGACGTCCCGAGGGACTTATTAGCGGAGAGAGAAGTTTCTATGGGACTGTGTGACTTTAGAGTAGAAACTGTGGAATAATTCAAATGACAAGTTTGATGTGCACATTAGCACGGAGGTTCTTAGGGTTCATTTCCAACAGTCTGGTGCTTGTTGCACAAAATGTGACCAGTAAAAATAAAAATATTTTTAATTAATCATATTTACAAAATCAACCGCATTGTTAACAGCAGATAACGGACTTATTTGGGAGAGCCTAGTGCAGATTTGTAAAAGCTTTTCATCAGTTCACAATCATGTTTAGAAGCAATTCTCATACAATCAGGAAAAGTTATCAAGTAGAAATCTAATGGAACAACGTTAAGTCATTTTTTCAGCTGTTAAAGAGGGCCCGGGGTCTCCAGGACCCCTAACAGGTCAGGAAAGGGACAAAACCTGGACCTGACCCGAGCCTGAAGTCCAAACCGCAGCCCAAACCTATTACTCTGTTCAGGTCAGGTAGCAAAGCTCTAGTGAAAACGCGCTGTATGTGGAACATCTGATCACATGCTAGTGTGATCCTGCCACTGTTATTCAAAGCTCCACTCTACACACTGAATCACTAATACTGTCTTTCCAATCTAAACCCTTCCAGACCCCATACTTCTGGCCTACACAGAAATGGGTTGCAGAGGACTCTGACTATGGTGGGTACAGTATGTTTTATGGGAGGGGGGGTTGATTAGAGCAGGACAATCCAGAGCTTCAGTGGTTTTTTAGGATGAAACCTACTGACTGTTGAGTCACAAGCCACATGGTTAAGAACAACTTGCATTGTTTTAGAAGAAGGGACTTGCTGTTTATATCCAAATCCCAAATCTGGATGAGGAGCGTGAATGAGAGGCACTCTCCCCTCCTTCAGCTCAGCTGGTCTCGTCTAGACTCGCCTTTCAGATAAAAAGCTGTATGGAAATAAATAGCAGCTGTAGGAAGGTGCGTTTTTTCCATTGTGACAGATTTAGGCTAGTCTTTCCCCCCACTTCTAAACACATCCTGTCTGCGTACTGGACTGGCATATGAAACTGATATCAGTGGGTAAACAAGCGGGTTTCCCAATGTTCACTTTATACAGCTGTTTGCAATAATTAACGTGTGATTAGTATTGATTTTGTTTTGCTCTAATTACAGCCATTTACCTGGTAAAGAGGAACATCCGCAAGAAAGGCATGCTGGAGCCCTACGAACAGGTCGGTGCAGAGGAAGGACTGTCTCTGTACGTGCCTGCTTTCAGTCTATATGAGCTTCAAGTGGTACTGACAGTGCTCAGGAGCGGTTTGTGGCATTCAGTGTGGCCTTCATCACAGTGCATCCTGGACATTCAAGGGGCAGTACAGGCTGGGTGCTAGTCCACGTCTTATCATGGAACCCAACTGCATCCCAGTCCAGATCCCTCTGAAACCCGGCTTTTTGTCATCCCAGGCTTTCATTCCTATCGATGAACATGTTTATGGGATCAAAGTGTTTATCTGACTATCAGTGATTCACATGAACATATTTATGGTTTAAGTGTTTTTCCTTATTTACAAAAATCAAATTCAAAAACTAAAAAATGTAATTTGCATTCATTTATTTGGTCCATTTTTATACGAATGGTGAACAGATATTAGATTCTTGCTCCTGTACGACTGTACTAGGAACACATATAACACAGCCTAAAATGCTAAATGTAGTTTTGGACTAGAGGAACTCCAGCGATCGGGGAGAGGCGGATTTCTTTTTTAAATGCTCAAAATGGAAACAGCAGAGGTGGAGATATCCTGACTTTTAGTTTCTGGTATGGCTCCAAAAATACTGAATTCTGAAGCAGATACTTCAGCTTAATATATGTAATACAGTGTAATTTACCACTGGAATCTGTCTTCACTGGTTCATCTGTTTGGTTGTCCACAAACAGATGAGGAGTGAGTTTGTAACGCGCTGCTCCATGCTGCCGCTGTATTTGTGTTTTAAACAGGCACATTACGACCACCTCCATGAATGGCTGAACCACAAGTGGGACTTCATCGTGATGCAGGCCACCGAGCAGTACAAGTAGGTGAAACCATTACCAGTACTGTCTCTTGAGGTCATTTTTTGGGGGGCATCTTTATTTGACAGTTCACAGTGAAGATGAACAGGAGTGTGTGTGTGTGTGTGTGGGGGGGTCAGAGGTTCAGTACCCAGCCCTAGATGAGTATTTAACACTTTCTGATACCAAAGGTTGGCACCAAACGCGTGGTCAGATTCTTAGTCTTGTGTACATATTTTCTTATATATCGTATATGTATCTATAAATGTATATTATACAGACCAGTACAATCAGTTCAACGAACCAATCTGTGGACACAATGAGCGTTTTGATAAGCTAGGATTTAGATTTTGGTGAATTAGTTCCTCTTAACACCTAACACTTCCCATTTGTTTCCTGTGTCTGCATGTGCGTGCGTGTGTGTGTGTGTGCGTGCGTGCGCGTGCGTGCGTGCGTGCGTGTGTGTGTGCGTGTGTGTGTGTGTGTCAGGGCTGGTAAGGAGAGGCAGAAGCCGGATCGTGTGGTGTTTGATTGCCAGGAGAGGGCTTACTGGATAGTGAACAGGCCACCGGTCAGTGTGTGTGACTCTGTGTGTGTTTTACTTAATTAGGTACACCTGTACAATGTAATGCAATCCAATACAACAGAGGTTGGAGTTTGCAGTGGTGTTGAACGGACTGCCCTCTCGACTGGCCCAAATATTAGAAACACCTGTCAATATAATGCAGTCCGTTCAACACCACTGCAAACTCCAACTTCAAAAATAAACATGGAGTTAAATGAATTCCTCTCTGACAGCGAAAATCAAAACTGAACACTATCTTTGTAAAGAAAGAACTTATGGCAGAGCTCGTGTGTGTGTGTGTGTACATATATATACACACATATATATGAGAGGAACAAAATGCCATGATCCAAACACATGCATTCTGTAGCTCCAGTGGTAGCAGAGATCTCATTTTAATGTACTGTACATTTATCATGCACCTGTCCTGTTTGTGTCCAGCGTCGGACTCACAGTGCTATGGACTGTGGTCCAGAGCGTCTTATTGATCCCAGCGCAGAAGAGGTAACAGGTCAGTACGCGCGCACACACACACACACACAGTGGAGAGACTGAGGTCAGCTGGTCTTTTAAGAAACTTACTGGAGCTTAACATGGAGAGCAGTACTACTGGACTGATCTCTACAGACAGATCCGCTTAGAGACTAGAACCCCCCCTGACTGTGGCTCAGTGGTGGTGGAAAGCAACAATGCACGTACATCTCCTCTATATACTATACTCCACATCTGTAGTACTGTACTTCAGTTTACACAATATGATGCACTGTTACAAATTCACGGCCTAGTTAACAATATATCAAATTGTTAACATGAGTTCCTCCTTGACCTGCTACAACAGTGAAATGCTACTTACACATTAGCCTAATGCATCAGTAATAATAACCCAAAAATATAATAAATAACAGCATAACACTCAAAGGGGCCATTTTCCTTCATCATGACTACTTTCACTGTTGATATTGTAAGCGCATTTTGCTGATAATACTTGTAACTTGTAATGGAGTATTTTTATTTTGCAGTGTTGCTACTTTTATCTGAATACCTGGCTGTAGCAGTTTATTCACCCAGTCTGTCTGCACTTTTATGCCTTATTTTCCGTAAACCTGCAACGGAACGCCACTCAAAGTCGGAGTTCCTACTAAACTCGGGCAAATCCGTCGACCCCGACTTCATGAAGAAGCAGCTGTCTGACGTCACACAACATTGGCAGCAGCCATGGAAGCGCACATTAGGCTACATTTAGGCTCATACACTTTGTGTACATTATACTTTTCCTCCGCCGTTCCGAGTGTCAGGAAGTTCAGCGGGGCAGTGTACTTCCTGCAGCTTGTGTGTTACAGTCGTCGTCCGGTGGTGTTCAGAGGCACTGAAGGACGACACTCAGTTTATTCCGATCATTTTAGAGCCGGAACGGCTGGAACAGACAGTTTCACCGGAACTACTTAGTAGGTGTCAGGAATTAATGGAGACCCTGCGGCCAATCAGAATCGAGTATTCACCCTGACCGTGGTACAAGAAAAATTGTGTGGCAAACTCAAAGAGGCAAAAGTCAACATACATGCCAAACTGAGTACCAAAGCTGAATGCACGGCCTAATTTAGATCAAGAGCACCTCAGCTGCACCACTCCACCACCAGCCAGGAAATGAGCAAAGCAATGCATTCCGCCCAACAAAGATTATTTTACATTACAACTTTGTTTGTTCTACTGCTGGCTCGAAAGTATGGCCCCTTGTCTAAAACTGACTCCTCAAAATCATTTTAGCCTTAACAGAAATGTCAGTATTTTTCCTGAAAGCTGATGTGCTCCCTAGTCTTTAAGAAATGATTCCTAAAACTCAGTTGCGGGATTGTTGAGAGTAAATGGGTAATTGTTGAGTTTCAACTGAGTAATTGTTTCATATTATTATTATTTCATAAAACTTCAAATAAACAATACAGAAGTTTCCTGTGGATAGATGCCATGTGAAAGAAGCCATAAATAAACGCAAGCAGTGCCAGGTGATGCGTGAACGCAACAATATCTTTGTCAACCAATTCTGTTGTTTGTAACATGCAAAAGAGAAACTGAAACGGTCACCACAGGCGAGCCAACACAATCGCGGCGCCTTGAAGTGTAGCAGTAATGGCTCAGCCTGCCTCTATATGTAGTTCTGCCGTACACAGAACCTATTTCATTCATTGCATTTTTTCTGTCCTTGTCTCTTTTCTAACAGATCTCCTTACACTGATGAAGATAAGAGAGAGTTACAAATAAAACAGTATACAGTGTTTTACCCACATTGTCATTCTTGTGTTTAAACTCCACTTATATAAACTTCCATGTAGTCTTTAGTCGCTCGCTCCAGGAAATAGTGATGTTGTGATTGTAATAATTCATGTAAAATCAACCAGACACTGCATTACTTTCAAGGGCTTGCAATTTTGTCTAATTCCCACAGTCATTCCATAAGAAATTGGTATGAATGTGGTAAAAATGCTTACAAATTTTGCTTTCCTGCATGAAATAAACCTATCCAAAACCAGGTCAATTCAAATTAAAACCTACATTTCAACAAGCCAAGTTTAGACAATTTTTACTCTCACCATCATTTATCACACAGGACCAGTACCAAGATCAAATACTGAGTCCGTTTTTCCATTTTTTTTGAAAAGCCGCTGCAAACGTATTCATTTTTGGCTGCAATAATCACCAAAACAATTCTGCAAGATCAAGTATCCTTTACTGTTATTGGCTGTTTTTGTTATTTTCCACCTTTCTGTTTGTGTAGTGGCTTCCACACCGTGGTAGCACCAGGATTCCTCTGTGCTCAGTCCTCTGTTACACCGCCTGTTCAGTGTGAGCCCAACCAAGTCTCGCCATGAAAACTAACGTTTTTTTCCTTCTTGTGTCACAGAAAATCACCTTCGACATGTACAGACGCATGGTAAGTCGTAGTATTTAATAAGTAGTGATATTTAAAAATACACACATCTGATTTTATCATAGCACCCCACATTTCCTCCAAGCTCAGTGCTGATGGTTTGAAGCTCTAAACATCAGCAACGAGCGGGACATTTTCTCACGTGGACGTCTGTCTGCAGGTTTGAAAGTGCATACTTCGATATCCTTTGTTTCAGAACACTTTCACAAAATTACAATCACAAATTTCCAAAAGCAAATTAGGATTTTGTTTGTGTTCCTCTTTTATCCTAGAACATGTTCTATCAACAAGCCATCATGAGGTCAAAGGTCAAATCTAGCGTGTCCCTTGGAGCGTAAGTTCCTCTGGTTTCTTATGTATTTGGGAACCTTTGTAGGGCTCAAAATGAATTTGAAGCATTTTCTTGTAATTATGACTCATCAGATCTGGATCTCCTTATTAAAAGATAATTATATATCATAAAATCAGTTAAAACACTGCTGGCCCGGTTTGGAAACACTGACATGGAAGCTCTGTGGATTCCATTGGTCTCATCACAGTTCTGTTTCTGCAGACTGGTCAAGTACATCACCACCTACAAAAACCACGACCCGTTCCTGGCTCCCTGTCTGCCCAGCAACCCCTGGCTGACAGACAACGACACGTATTGGACTCTCAACATGAGAAGGTGAGGCCACTGCATTTTCGATCAGTCTCAAATCAAGAAATGATCACACTGATGGTGAGACAGTGCTATGATTACTGTAATCCAAACGACTTAAAAACCAGGCTGGGAGATGGCCGGCCTCTTCACACCTCTACACTGAATTCACATTGTGAGCTTGTAACTTCGATTCGGGTGGAAACCTGTTGAAAGCTTTACAGCACCACGTGAACGTGTGCTGAGCAGGTGGAGCCTGTGCTGTATGAGGACGCTGTCACGTCTGATAGAAGCCCCAGGTTCAAATCCTGCCTTTACAATGCTTTCTCAGCTACTGTTGAGAGGAGCAGTAAAGAGTAGCCACATCACAGCTACCGTAGCTACAGCCAAGAAACGAAAATCACTAATTCAAATCTGTCGGCCGTCAACTCATAAATCCACTTTTTTGATGTGTGACTTTTGAAAAATGTACAAATACATGATACAAAATACAAGGTTACACTTAATTTAGAAAGTCCGCCTACAGATGGTTTATAATTTGTATCATTTGAGATTCAGCAGCTGTTTCACAAATAAAGGTCTGGTTAGGTTTAGGCACAAAAAACATCTCGCTTCGGGTGTTCATGAACTGTCACATGTGGTCTGTTGATAATCTGTCAAACATCTACCGACAAAGCAAATACTCTATAACCGTATGAAAAATCTGCAGGCGGACTATCCACGTAAACTTTTTCCAAATACAGAAACATATTTGTGAACCACTTGTTTCATTTGTACGATACTAAACTAATTTGCACATTATTAAATGTGAGTAAATTCAATTTGTTGTGTGAAACTTTATGACACAAACACAACTCCACACAGATGGGGATGCATAGTAAATGTATCATTAGCTGTATTCCAAATGTTTGTGTGTCTGTAAAAGTGTAATGTGGATCCTTTTGAAAGTCCCAGTTTGTATGAGCAGTGAGAGTTTCAGTGAGCGACTCTGCGTGTATGTCCAGAGTTGACGTCCCCACTAAGATGCGAGTAGAGCGCTGGTCCTTCAGCCTGTTCGAGCTGCTGAGTGACCTGCGAGGCCGAGACGACTTCAAGATTTTCCTCAAGAAGGAGTTCAGCGGTATGTTGCCAAATGTCATTAGACACACTTTCTCTGGAACCCTCTCCTTGTTTTTGGTATTAGTACATTTGTAGAAGAACAACCTTCCTCGTAGCAGGGCGAAGGCAGGTGTTGGGCTAGCAATGCAGTCTAAATTGTGATATTGTTGCTCCTCCCATATCGCAGATATTTTGATGTTCCATTTTCTGATGTTACAGTTCCTATATGCAGAACACATATCTTAATAATCTCAGCAAGCTACACTTAACTCGACAGTACATGCACCACTGCTTATTACTTATATTATTACATTGTATTATTATACTGTATTATCATCATCAACCGGTAAACCCACTTGGTACTTCACACTTATTTTATCTTATACTTATACCCACCTGGTACTTCATTTATTTTCTGACCTGTTTTATAGTGTTTTATAGTGTATTGTATTTTTTGCTAGTACTTCCTCCTGTGTGCACTGACGTAAAGGCGAGCTACTGTAACAAAGAGTTTCCCTTCTGGGATCAATAAAGTATTCTGATTCTGATTCTGATTCTGACATGGATATAAGGTACTAAAACAGGATCTGAAGACACACAGCCGACATGTGACACATGCACATGCAGTGTTTCAGACAATATATGCCTTCCACCATCCAAAAAGTCCCATATGAGCAGCACTTCAGCTTTCCTTCTGTTCCTCGAGCGTGGTTGTTAAAGGAGCTGTAAGCGACATTCACTGCCACTAGATGTCGCACTTGACACAGCATCTCAGACCACAACAAACGGACGCTACAGCCCACCAGACTCCATTGAGAAAAACAGTCATTTTAACTTGCAGATCGTCGTAAAACACACTTCATTCAGACTGGACAGAAACAAAATAAAACTCACCAAAACCGTCTTTGTTAGTCTTTCCACTGTTACAACAATCACCAACTCTGGTTTGGTCGAAATAAACCCTTCATTCACAGCGTTAGATGAGAAACAGTTGGCTGTCTTTACAGACACAAACTGATATAACAGCCCAAAGTCTTCTGGTGCCACAGCCTGGGCGTAAAAATAAATTAGGGTCCAAATGTGTGTGTGTGTGTGTGTGTGTGTGTGTGTGTGTGTGTGTGTGTGTGTGTGTGTGTGTGTGTGTGTATGTGTGTGTCCCAGGGGAGAACTTGGCTTTTTGGGAGGCAGCTGAAGAACTGAAGTGGGGCACTGCATCTTCCATGTCAACAAAAGCTGAGACCATCTTCAAGTAAGACAAACTGTGTTTATATGAGAGTGTGTGTGTGGTATCCATTTTCAGATACTACTGTAAACAGGCCTCACGTGAACAAACGGTTCTTTCTTTTGTTGTGAACAAGATCTTCCTCTTGAACTGTTTACATAATATGTATATGTCTATAGACTGTACATAGAGTATTTAGATTTTTTTGTGCTCTTTCACAGTTTGCTGTGAGTTATGTTCTTGCTTTCTTTTACATACCACACCACACTTTCATCCACCATTCACAATATGTCAGACACCTCTACTCAAAGTTTAAGGAACAGTGAGTTTCACTGCCGCTCAACCTGTTCTAAGAGGAAATGTGTATTTTGTACTGAGGCAGGTAAGGTAAGTGTAGCACTGATCAACTTAAGACAATACAACATTAGTTTTCGACCTGTCAAAACATATTACATACGACTATAGAATAACAATAAAACAAAAACAAAGCAGTGTGCCTTATAGAATTCAGCATTAAATTAAAAAACACATAGGGTGTGGGTGTTACGCAGCACTGTATTCTGTCATATCATCCATAAAGTCCAGCAGATGACTTTGAAAACTACTATATGTCCCACATAAGCAAAAAACAAACGTAAAGCCACTGAAAACCTGGTTTCAAATGCTTCAAAGTAAGCTTCAGGTATTTCTTCATAACATAAAGGGGAAGTAAACCCCTCCTGGAAATCCTGTTGTTGCTGACCTCTAGTGGTTTAACTTTGCAGCAGTGATGTAGAAGTGTACTCCAGGACACCGTGACCTCACTGTTGGGTGTGGTTACAGGTGCAACAAAGCACACTGTGATGCTGGCTGTGGTCAGACGTGAAACAGGCTGAAACTTTCAACAAGAGAGGGCAGTCAGACGCAGCTGGTCAGTCCTGTCAGCCTTTAAATGAAATGGCCATGAATAAGTAAGCAACAATAAAAGATAAAGTCAGGAAAAAACTCCTGAAAAGTTCCTGAAGTGTTATTCATTAAGAATTTCACAGTGAAAAAAAATGTAATCCGCTTCATCAGGACTGTGTGGGTGTGGTTTGATCAAATTTGATTGACAGTGCTGCCAACATCAGCAAACAACCCACCACCAACTGTCATCACATTCTGATTCAAATGCTGGTAAACCCTGATTGGTGCACAGTAGTAGCTCACATCACCTGTTTCCAATAAAGCCACACCCACTTCAATCCATTGAGAAGAGCAGAGACAAAATACAATGTGAAATGTGAATGCGTATGTGAAATAACTAAAACTGTTCCAACTTTGGCAGACAATAGTGTCACTACATGGGACCATAGGCCTCATTGGTTTCAGGGCCTTTAATATGCAAACTACAGTTGTTTTTGAAGTATATTTCCAAACAGAGTTGGTAGACTATACCTCAACCCCTCTTAAAATGTCAGCCATGCAGTATGATATTGATCTGGAGTGTCTGTGTGTTCAGGACCTTCCTGGCCCCTGGTGCCCCCCGCTGGATCAACATTGATGGCAGGACAATGGGCCTGACAGTGAAAGGCCTGGAGCATCCTCACCGCTACGTGCTGGAAGCAGCACAGACACACGTCTTCATGCTCATGAAAAAGGTGGCAGTGTACTGTTAAAGTCAAATGTTTCTTACCTTGTAGCTAATAATGCCTATCATTCATGTTTAGGGTGGTTCATTAATACAAATAAGTGATTAATGATTCATTTGATGATCTACTGAGATCTCTGGCTCTGTGTTTAGCCAAAAAAAACGTATTGAAGTCACTGCCCAAGTGTATGTACACTGACAGAGCAGCGTAGCTGAAGGGGATTTGTGATATTCCATACGGCTTTGAAATTCTACATTTTTAAACCTCTTTAAGTTCAATTTTACAAAAATGCTCTATAAGTCAAAATTGGCTTAATGGTAATGACTGATTAAAGTGGCCCTGGCTTATTACAACAAATGTCCATTTCTAGACATTCCACATTCCTAACTTACTTATCACCCGTACTTCCTACAGAGCTGATAGTCTTTCAGCACATCCACTGATGTGTGACAGAGGTTTGGATCACTGCAGCCTGTGGTCAATTCAGAAGATCGTCACTCTGTATTTTTCTAAATATGCAAAAGCAATTAACATCTTTATCTCCACAAGTCTTTGTTCAAATGCTACCGAAACTGACACAGACATTCCCCAGATGGCAGACATCAAGCGTTTCAAATAGTGTTCAGATCGGCCAAACGGTGAGACCGCAGTGATAGTCAGTATCTTGCCATAATTTGTACTGTATCCACAACATTTTCTGTTCTGAGTGTTGGATCAAAAATCACCAAAATATTTGACAATATACACCCGAAACCAGCAGAATGATGTGTTTTTTTCAGAATATTATCACCAACATTTTGACTTTTGTGAGCGTTTTAAGATAAAACACATGTGATGTCATTGCCTCAACATGTGAGAAGGTGTGTGAAAACCACATCTCCCCAGTGGTGCAGTCAGTAGGTCCCTTCTCTGGGGATACAAAGGTCCAGTGCTCAAAACCCCAAGCAGAAAGTCCTGCTTGTGAACAATGTGCCGGTTGATACCTGTGGTGCTCATAGAGGTCACATCAAGTCGAACATTACCTGTTCTGAAAAACTGTTATTTTTCGTAAGACTCTAGGTCACATTTCAGGCACTTGTGTGTAGTCAAGCTGGTCACCTGCAGTCTCATGTGCTTTCGTTGGTACAGGATACTTTCTTCCGTTACCTCAAGTCACCAGTGTACAAAGACATCCAGAAGAAGGCCTTGAGCCCTGAGCCTCATAACTTCAGGTTGGTGGCTAAATTGACCTGATCCCTACCATTCCTTTCTGACATCTGGCAATCACTGCACATGAATACATATTGATCTGACATGTTCAATATGTTCATTTTGAAAAGGCTTCAAAATATGCAGAAACAACAAGCACAATCACATTTCTTCCCCACAGTTGGATACTCACTTATGCAAAAACTGTATGCAGTTATTAGTTAGGTTTGGTTTGATGACAGATTCAAACACATTACAACCTAAAGGGGCAGACAGGAGGCTTTTGGCAGAGCTCCCAAATAAAAATCCCATACATGTCAGTGGAATTTGCAGAAAGATACTGAATGAGTCATTTTAGCTCTGTGGAGTACCCAGAGTAATGTGCACAGTGCTTCTTGAAAGAAAGGTTGCCAGTGAATTTGTCATCTTTCAATGCTGTGCGTGCCACAAATTAAATTCAGTGAACATATACAGTACAGCAGGTATAATAAGTATTGAACACGTCACCGTTTTTCCAAAGGTGCTATTGACATGAAATGTTCACCAGATGTTGGTAACAACCCATGTAATCCACACATGCAAAGAAATCTAACCATAGATGGCCATAAATTAAGTTATGTGTTATAATGTTAAATGACACAGGGAAAAGTATTGAACACGCTTACTGAAATTCATTTCATTCTTCGTACAAAAGCCTGTGTTGGTAATGGCGGCTTCAGGACGCCTCCTGTGTGGAGAAACGAGCTGCATGCATTGCTGAAGTGTGACTTTGGCCCGTTCTTCCACACAAACAGTCTTCAGATCTCTTCTATGAGCTCTGATCTTTAGTTCTTTCCAAGATTTTCAATTGGATTCAAGTCAGGTGACTGGCTGGGCCGTTCCAGCAGCTTTATTTTCTCTCTCCGAAACCAACTGAGCTTCCTCGGCTGTGTGTTTGGGTCTGTCCACCCTCGTTTTATCTTCATCATCCTGGTAGATGGCGGCAGATTTTTATCAAGAACGTCTCTGTACATTTTTCCATTCATCCTTCCTTCAGTTACATGAAGTGTGCCAGTACCGTATGCTGAGAAACGGCCCCACACCGTGATGTTTCCACCTCCGAACCTCACTGTTGGTGTGGTGTTTTGGGGTGATGGGCAGTGCCATTTCTCCTCCAGACATGGTGTGTATTATGGCATCAAAGAGTTCAGTTTTGGTCTCATCTGACCAGACTATATCCTCCCAGTATGTCACAGGCTTGTCCAAATGTTGTGCAGCAAACTTTAACCGAGCTTCAACGTGCTTTTTCTTCAGTAATGGAGTCTTGCTGCGTGGTGAGCGTGCATACAGGCCACAGCGGCTGAGTGCATTACTTATCGTTTTCTTTGAAACAGTTGTAGCTTCCTTCTGAAGCTGTCCACAAGTGGTCCTCGGCTCTTGAACAACTCTTCTGATCATTCTTTTCACTCCTCTGTCAGAAATCTTGCAGGAGCACCTGGTCGCGGCCGGTTGATGGTGAAATCATGTTCTTTTCACGTCCGGATTATGGCCCCAACAGTGCTCACTGGAACATTCAGAGGTTTTGAAATCCTTCTGAAACCAATGCCTTCAGTATGTTTCGCAACAAAATGGTTGCGAAGGTCTTGCGAGAGCTCTTTGCTTTTACCCATCATGAGATGTTTCTTCTGTGACAGCTTTTTATAGGCCATCAGTTGGGACTGAACCAGCTGATATTAATTTGCACTGACAAGGGGCAGGACTGCTTTCTAATCACTGACTGTCTTGGCTTTCCAGGCCTTTTTGCACCTCCCTTTCTTCATGTGTTCAATACTTTTCCCTGTGTCATTTAACATTATAACACATCATTTTTGGCCATCTATGGTTAGATTTCTTTGCATGTGTCGATTTCATGGGTTGTTTCAACATCTGGTGAACATTTCATGTCAATAGCACCTTTAGAAATATATTTACTGAGAAAAATGGTGACGTGTTCAATACTTATTTTACCTGCTGTATATGCCATATGGGCCCGGTCACACCATAAAATGGATCTCTCATCTTGAATTAATCATGTTTCTGTTTCTACCCTAGTCCGGCACAGCTGGAGCAAAATGCTCAGAACCGAAGCCTAGGCATCCATCCCATCATCCTCTGGCAGCAGGAGGAAGAGGAAAAGGCCAAGGCCGCCGCTGCCGCCGTTCCTGTCGATGTCAAGGCCATGATGAGCAAAATAGACCGGAAGAAGTAGAGATATACAGTGGAAGTGTGTGTGTGTGTGTGTGTGTGTGTGTGTGTGTGTACAGGTCATGTCACACATGAAATACCAACACAGGAACCAGCCCTCCATTAGGGTATATACACTGTACAGACAGATTTGCTTTGCTCTTCAGTGTCATGCCAATGAATGTTGTTCTGTTTTAGCAAATTATCAAATGTGATTCATTATGGAAGGTTACTGAACAGGCCTTCTAGGCACAGGCCCAGGGGCCCAAGGGGTCAGGGTGGCCCCTGGGCCTGTGCCTGTGTTTGAAGTGACTGTTTACATTTATTGTTGGAAAGTCAATCAAAGGACTACAAAGAGACGCAGAACGACCACAAATAGACACAAAATCACCACAAACAGGCATAAAATGACCACAAATACATGCAAAAGAAGAAACAGCTACAAAGAGACTCAAAACGACCACAGAGACACAGAAAAGATACAACTACAAAGAGACACAAAATGACCACAAAGAGTCACAAAATGACCACATACAGACGACCACATGCAAAACGACTGCAAAAATATGGAAAACAGACTCAAAACGACCACATAGATGCGTAACGACCACAGAGACTCAAAACCACCACAAAGAGACTCAAAATGACCACAAGGGTTCTCCAGCTCCAGAATTAGGTTGTAAATATCAGAGGTGACATATAACAGACCATAGTGACTGAACACCTTCCCTGTTTTTTAGAGAGTGATACAGTAATTCCAGAGACTTGCCATAAGTATGTTGTGTTTCTATACAAGTCACATTAATGTCAAAATTTGTATCAACAAATCAAATGTATCTTATGTTAAATACTTAAATACATGACACTTTAGAAATTAATAAAAAATTAAAGATTATTATTGTTATTATTATATACAGTATATTACATTAAGCGTTTTGTCGAAAACCAAGCCTATTGATTGATTTTCACTAGAGCTGATTAAACAGCATTTCTTTTTTTGCTGAGCTTGTAATAGTTTTTTTCATGCATATTACTCCATACAAGTAACAGTGTGAGGAGCCACTGAAGTAACATATCTCCCTATCATGTACTTGGAGACACTGTAGCTTCTGTGGCTGCAATATGTATGAAAATTGAATAATTGTGGTTGTATATGCTGCTGTCTACAAGAGATGTTTAATTAGATTTAAGCATTATATTTACTAAACTATCTGTACTCTGTCGTACTATTGTACCAGTCATAGTCAAAATGCACAAAAGTATGTCAGTACATTGAAGTTAAAGAGAGCAGATTTCTCTATGGAAGATTTGTACAATATGTAAATCTGGTTACTTGGCCAAAAGTGATAAAAGAGATCAAGATAAAGCAGACTTCAGATCATTGTGTTTGTGTGTGTGTTTGTTTGTTAATAGTTAACACGGTTAAAGTCGAGGGACCCATACCAGTGACTTCAAACCCATTTTATACAGTTTATATTATAAACTACTGCTGACCATTTTCCATTGCTGGCTGTTTGGATTTTTGAATGGATTTTTGTACATTCCAAGGCAACACATGATAATGGCAACTAATAAACGAATTAGTGCCACAGTTGGGTAGGTTATAATGTGACAAATTATACTAAATAAAATGATATAATAATTTTACAGTGTTGGTCAAATGTACAGTAGCTGCAACAATGGTTACATCATAGCACAGAGACAGCACTGGTGAAAATTACAAATGAACTTTTAATCGCGTCGGACAATGGACTTGTCTCTGTACTTGTCTTGTTAGATCTTTAATTGGCATTAAAGGAACTGCACTAAGCTGGTTTGAATCCTATCTATCAGATCAATCTCAGTTTGTACATGTTAACGGTGAGTCCTCTGTGCACACCAAAGTTAGTCACGGAGTTCCACAAGGTTCTGTGCTTGGACCGATTCTATTCACCTTATATGTGCTTCCTTTAGGCAATATTAGGAAACACTCCATAAACTTTAACTGTTATGCGGATGATACCCAATTATATCTATCAATCAAGCCAGATGAAACTAAACAGTTAGCTAAACTTCAAGCATGCCTTAAGGACATAAAGACCTGGATGACTTGCAATTTTCTGATGTTAAACACAGACAAAACTGAAGTTATTGTACTTGGCCCCAAACACCTCCGAGACACATTATCTAAAGATATAATTACTCTAGATGGCATTGCCCTGGCCTCCAGCAACACCGTAAGGAACCTCTGAATTATCCTTGATTAGGATTTATCCTTTAACTCCTACATGAAACAAACTTCAAGGACTGCCTTCTTTCACTTACGCATTATTGCAAAAATTAGGCACATCCTGTCTCAAAATGATGCCGAAAAACTAGTGCATGCATTTGTTACTTCTAGGTTGGACTATTGCAATTCCTTATTATCAGGCTGCCCGAATAAGTCCCTTAAGACTCTCCAGTTGATCCAGAATGCTGCGGCACGTGTACTGACAAGAACTAGGAAAAGAGATCATATTTCTCCAATATTAGCTTCTCTGCACTGGCTCCCTGTAAAATCCAGAATAGAATTTAGTCCTTCTCCTCACTCATAAAGTTCTTAATGGTCAGGCACCATCGTATCTTAAAGAGCTCATAGTACCACATTACCCGACTAGATCACTGTGCTCCCAGGTTGCAGGGTTACTTGTGGTTCCTAGAGTCTCCAAAAGTAGAATGGAAGCCAGAGCCTTCAGTTATCAAGCTCCTCTCCTGTGGAATCAGGTCCCAGTTTGGGTTTGGGAGGCAGACACCATCTCCACATTTAAGAGCAGGCTTAAGATTTTCCTCTTTGATGAAGCTTATAGTTAAATGTTAAATGGACTGTATTTGTATAGCGCCTTTCTAGTCTTTCTGACTACTCAAAGCACTTCAACTACATGTTAGGGCTGGCTTGGGTAAGTCCTGACCCATCCTTTAGTTATGCTGCTATAGGCCTAGACTGCCGGGAGACTTCCTATGATGCAGAGAGTTCCTCTCTCTTCCTCTCCATCTGTATGCATTTTTATCCCATTACTGCATGTTACTAACTTGACATCTCTCTCCCATAGTTCTGTGCTTTCTCGTTTCTCTCCTCTCTCCTTCTGTCGCTTTCAGCAGGTATTTCTGCCTCCGGAGCTGCAGAGTCTGGATCTGTGATTGTGGGCCACCTGCTGTCCCCCTATTCCTGCTCGACAACTGCTACTACTATTGTTATTATTAGTCTTATTACTATTATCATTTTTATTCCTATCACTGTCATTCCTATTATTATTACTTTATTAATATTACCACTACATTATTATTTTTAAGTTCTAGGTGGAATTTGCATCCCCCCCCCCTTCATTTTCATCTTAATTGCATCTTGGATAAGTGGTAAAATCAGTAACACACTCTGAACAATCAGCAAGACTGCTAGCCATGCTAGCAGCTCTGTGAAGCTACATTTAGGCACAGCAGCGCTTTGAGCTAAATGCTAACATCAGTGTTCGAACATTCTTACAATGACAACGCTAACATACTGATGTTTAGCAGGTATCGTTTTTACCATGTTCACCATCTTAGTTTAGTGTGTTAGCATGCTAACATTTGCTGCACATGCAGGCATTTGGTCACAAACCAAAGTACTGGACAAATTAAAATTTTGACCTGATGATGGTGCTAGATGAAACGTCTCAGGATCACCGAAGTTAACGATAATCCATCCGGAAGGGAGCATGAATGTGTGCACCAAAGACAATCCATCAAATAATTGTTGAGACATTTCACTAAAATCCAAATGTCAACCTCATGGCTACGGGAAAGGTCAGAGGATCAGGGTCAGAGTCAGTAGGATTCATCCTCTGGAGACCATGAATGTCTATACAAAAAATAATATTTCAGTCTGGACCAAAGTGGTGGACCTACCGACCAACCGACAGCTCGTCATTGACGTCGCCATCCATTCAGCCATGTGGCTGGCATGGTTAAAAATTACAGAATATTTTGAAGTGAAACCAATCTAGAATAGCACCTCTGCCGCTTTTTCTGCCATGATCTTAACATTAACATGATAGTAACCCCCTAGGTAGTCGAAATTTTAATTTATATAAAATCAGAAGTTATCAAAGAAGATATTTCGGTGTCAGCCAGGGATAACTCGTCCCTGATCTGCCCCCTAGTGGATATCCTTTTCCTCCTCATCCAGCTTCACACAAAGTACACAGGCAAGTATGCAACAATGGCGCTTGCTTTGCTGCTGCTGGTCTATGCATACATGTTGGTAAAAAGCAAGTACATCATGAACCTCAGAGTGCAAGCATAGACAATACTAAGTACAATTGCAAGTGGCACACATGAATTACACTGAACTCACTTCCATAAAAGAGCCCATGTTTAGTCTCATTTGCATCAATCAAGTAAAGGAAATTAAATCACACAAGACGCGTTTCTTTGAAAGACAAAACAATTTTTACTATACATATTATTTTTACAAAGTTTCTGTAAAGGCAAATAAAAAGTCTTGAGCAATAAAGGGTTATTTGGCCATGCCAGACAGCCAGCTGAGTTTAAATAAAGAAGGAGCGGCTGTATCTTCATCCTTATCAGCCAGCTGTCTGAACAGGCTGCCCGGCCGGAAGCTGTCCTCACTGTCTGCTGTGGAGGACGGAGGTGCCTGCTGGAGGAAGGAGAAAATGTCAAGTTTTCTGAGGTTTTGGTGGATTGTCCTGTTGGTCATCTTAATGGGCAAGTGATGAGAACATACAACACCATACAGAGCCCCAGCACTGTCATACTAAATATCAAGGTCCTGGATTTGCTATCTCCTGGAATCTGGACATTTCAGTCACTCAAAGGCTCACAAAATTCATTAGGGGAAGGATGTTGAAAATACAGTCTTCAACATCATGCGGGTGCAAAGTAACAAAAACATGATTTGCTCTGAAGAAGAAAGGTCTTTCATCATAGCCAGAAGATATACAGTATAGGAAAACTACAGTTTTATTCAGTAGTATGCTTCCAGCCACCAGTGCCAGCACTGAGCGCACTGCTGCTGAGCAGTACTCAAGTCTGTGAGCAAAGGTGAAATCCTCCACCATCTTTGGTTTAAGGAGCTTAGCATTCATTCTAATGTTACAGACCTTTTTTGGTAGGAGTACTTTGTGATTTTTATTTTACATCTGCCTGACATTGTTGTTTTCTACTAAGAAGATCATGAAGACCATGCAGTGAGTGTGAATTTTAAGAGCCCTTGAGTGACTAAAATGTCCCAGTTCTAGGAGATGGCAATTAGGGATGTGCCTGTACCAAATTTTCATGCTATGATTATTGTGGCCAAAAATATCACGGTAAACGGTATTATCACAAATACTTCAAACTTTCTGAAATACTACTATTAGGGATGAAATATAGTAAAATTACTCCACACCCTGTTTGGCCCATAAGGAAGGACGTAATGGATGCGATCTTGAGGCAACAAGTTTCCTCTTTGTCAGTCATGTAAAATGCATGCTCTCTTTCATAAACTAGCCACGCTCCAGTAGGCTGACTAGCTCATGTTAGCATAGCAAGTCATGGCCACAGTAGCTAGCACTAGACAGACAAGTGGCCTGGTTCGCTGGTCCTGCTGTGGCGTCTCTGCCTCTGTTTGACCAGTAGAAAGTGCTCCTTTGTGGTTAATCTAAAGAAAACTGCTGACAGGGGCAGGAGTGCCGTGCTGTGTTTACGGTGCCCTCTGAAAATGACGGGAGTTGCGGTACTGACAGTAATAGAAATTGTTGGGGGTGTTGTTAGCACGAGAATGTTTCACCACTGCATACAGTATGGCATTCTGGCATGACTTTAATGTCAATCCAGTACTGAGACGTGGCAGGACAGCCAGGGCTAGGTTGATCCTGGCTCTGGTGCTCCATGCTAATACTTCAGTATTTCAAATGCCGAGTGACTGTAGTGGGTCCTAAAGGTCCCATAGCTAAAGCTTACACAAAGTTAACTGATCCAGGGGTGCATTACAGGCTACCACTTTAGCATGCAAAATGTCTAGTGAGCGTAGACTCTTGGCATTATGTCAAAGTAAAGAAGCAGCTCTAAAGCGGTTTTGAACTAGGGACTACTTTCATCGGCTCCAGAGGAAGATGTCGTAGTGCCTTTAAACGGTTTAACACCGTCACTAGTGCTAGTATGGAACACCTGATTCAATGATTCACAGAAAACCTGGATTATTGTGGTGTGTGCGCTCACCACTGAATGTTGGAAATATTTGGAATTTTGCTGTCTTATCAAGAGTCAGATTAAAAGAATGGAAATAGATTTTATTTCCAAGTACCCAGTACAGTGATGGGGCATGTTTAGCCTAGCTTAGCACAAAGAATGGAAGTAGGGGGAAACTGCTGGCCATGCTCAGTCCTAAGTGATAAAATTCAGCTTCTAATAGCTCCAAAGCAAACTGATATTGATGTTATCATGTGACTGTTGGTAAGACCGCAACCAAGATTATTTCCCAACATGTCAAGAGTGTATCTTATGGAAGCGTAAAATGTGACCAGTTTCAGACAAATCCCAATTTGAGCTGCATAGAGACTAAGAAACTTTAGTGATAATGTGTGAGTCTCAAGATGGGATTGGTCTACTCTAACAGGTGTCCCAGGGTCACTGTTGCTGTGCTGCTGCCCAATGAAACGATCCAGTCAACAGTCTGATCCTGAGCTACATTATGAGCCCAAGCAGAGTGTGGGAGATTAGTGAGAGCAGAGCAGAACAGCAGTCTTTTGTTTCAACCCATCGGACTCAAGAATCATTTCATCAGTTAATAATGTACTGTCACTGCAAATGCACCACAGGTGAACCAAGGCACTACCTCACAATACAAACACACACACACACACACAAATATAAACCCACACTGATGAACTTGCCTGGGTTTCTCGCACTCAAAAACGCTGGGAAGGCAGAGGGTGTGACAGACAACATTAACCCAGGGTGGAACAAAACAATCAAACAGAGAAATGAAGACATGCTGTGCTTGTCAGCATGTGAAACAACACTAAAACTCCGTCAGACTCAGACACCAGATCCCAGCTCTGTTACTCACCAGCTGGTGAGGAGCATCAGAGCTCCTGGTGGCCGACTTGGATTTACGCACATTCGACATGCTGAGAGGCAGCAGGCCGAACCTGCAGAGGACAGAACAGTCATGGTGGGAAATAGGCTGAAATTAGGCTGCAATTATGACCTTTGATTAAAAATAGAGATATACATATCGTATAGAGAGAGGGAAAACAGTTCCCTCTCCCAGTTAACACTAGTTACACTGGGTATTGAAACCTCAATAGGTTTTTAGTACTGACCGAAATGTGTTCGAAACTGTCAGGTACCAAAACCTGATTCATGCTCTTTTCTACTTTGTTTTTTTGATCAGACAATTTAAATAAAACATTTAAATAGAATTTAGCCAATTTTAGATATTTCATTTATTTTATTTATTTAGTATAACTTCTAACGTCTAATGAAAACCACGTATCCCCAAATGAGGTTATTTTGAATTCTTCAGATAAATTGAAGGATTACAGATTGAGAGAATTCTCCTACTTCTCATGCTAAACGAACCATTTAAAAACCAATTGGATTTTCTGAAAAATGCATTTCCACAAAGCTGAAAAAAAGCATACACTCTCTCCTCACTGGGAAAAAAAGTAACAAATCACAACAATCGTTTTTACTTTGATATGCCCCTAACTAATACCGGCATTTTAACTACATCCCTGGCTCGGTGCGAGCGTGCCTGAAGAAAGCCCAGAGGCTGCCCTTTTTCTATACTAATATACACATATGTTTTCTACATTATAACATGAGCACTCTGTATTTTTTCTTGTTAGTTTTTATTTTATTGTTAGTTGAAAAAAAGACACTGGCTAAGATTAAAACGTCATATGGACACAAGCCCTTAACGTTCCACCGAGAACCTGAGATGGCTTCCAGGTAGTGTTGAGCTCTGACCTGATCTGGCTGCTGGCCAGCGGCAGGATGTTGTAAGGCTCCTGGGAGTTCACACTGCTGCTCCGCGAGGGAAACTGCTTCTCTGAGCCCGTCAGCAGCCCCAGCAGCACCTGCAACACAGCATCGCATCAACCTTTGATCACCGTCAGGAAGCGCAGCAGCCCCATGTATCATGTTTGCTGTTACGTCTGGACAACACTGGACAGCAGAGGCATCATCAGCTCATTGTAGCTGAATGTCAGTGCTCATGCTTCTATGTTCATCAACAC